>NC_090646.1:412094767-412461433 GCF_040937935.1 Hyperolius riggenbachi | reverse complement strand
AACGATCATTGAGGGTATAAACAGAAACTGAATCTTGCAACTCACCGGGCAGAACCGAGTGCCTGTTCTCCCTGTCTGAAGGCTGTGCAGTTTCCTGACTGGGACCTGCAGTGACATCATCTCTGGCTCCAGCTGCAGCTGCTGCTTGTGTGGCTGAAGGGGCTGCCCGAGGCATGGTATTCTGGCATCTGCTTCCCTTAGAAATCCTCTTTCCCGTGCTTCTACGAGGAGGGGGCGGTGAGAACACTCTCCTAGCTTTCCGTGGGCGTTTACCTAGCCCAGCATGCCGAAGAGCTCCTCCTGCGTCCCCCTCCCTCTCTTCGGTCTCTTCCTCTCTCCTCTCGTATGCCCATCCACGTCTGCCCGCCCCTTCCTCCTCCTCTCGGCTTGAACTCCTTCCTCTCACAGAGCCTCGAGGAGAGGCTGGGGGACAGACACATGCGGCTTCTTCTTCCGGTGGTGCCGACGGGCCGGCCACCACCTCGGTTCGCCTGCCTTCATAAGATTGAGCAGCCACTGCTCTCCGTCCTCCGCCCTAGCCCTGCGCAGAACCACTGCCACAATCGCGTCCATGCTGGGAAAAAGGTATTGATCTTTTCTTACTTCAGCCGGCCGCTAGCGTCTCGCGGCCGGCTCTTTTATATCTGGTCCTCCTCTCCTATAGGCTGCTCCTTTTTGGCTGTAATGCTGATCACCTGTACTTTCTAAATCACTCAAAATGAGTAGACAGATTGGATGTTCTGATGTTTTCCTAAATCTCTTGATCTTCATGCTTCCAGATAAACAGTCCTCAAAGCATGGTATTGCACATCCCCATACTATGAACAAGCACTTACCAGAACTTATAACATATATAACTTAACAGCTAATAAGAAATAATATACCATAACTTTGGCAAAAAAGGCCGTGGCCATTTATTAGGGTAACACCAGTATCTGAATTACCACATTCAGAAATTGAAAATAAAGATGATCATCAAGTTTATTAAACACAAACATACAGAAATGTAATAAATTATACCATTGCATGCAAACAAATGTCCACCTGCAGGGTGACATTACCCAATGACTGTTACCCCATTAACGGCCACGACGGGACGACGCAGGAATAAAAAAGGGGGGGGGAAGGTATTGATCTTTCCTTCCTTCAGCCGGCCACTAGCGTCTCGCGGCCGGCTCTTTTATATCTGGTCCTCCTGAGAGATGTGCCTACACGGGGCGTCCCTGTAAACGATGCAATTCACGATTGCGTCCAACCGAAGCCTCCCAAATGAATGCTAATTTATGTAATTCCTGCTAGATTTGGTACAGCAGGCAAAGGGTGTATGACAGTACACCTGATTGGCTGACTGGCGTCTGCTGGCCAGATAGAGGCAGGCTATTGCTCTAGCTGGAAGTTAGCAATTGTGTTTGTTGCAGTTGGCATTCAGTTTAGAGGTGGTGGGGTGAGTTCCATGGAGGTGAGAGGTCCAGGGCTTGCCCACACTTCCCTCTAGGTGTCGCATGGTGGTTTGGGGGCCCCAGCGAGTGAGAGAGACCTGGGGCCCCTGGGCTGTCATGTGGACCAGTGTTTGTGATTTTAAATTTCTTTTTTGCAGCTTCTAGGATGCGGTTGACAGGTGAGTGGTTAGGGAGGGGACCGTGTGGGATATGTGCCTACACGGGGCGTCCCTGTAAACGATGCAATTCACGATTGCATCCAACTGAAGCCTCCCACCTGAATGCTTATTTATGTAATTCCTGCTAGATTTGGTACAGCAGGCAAAGGGTGTATGACAGTACACCTGATTGGCTGACTGGCATCTGCTGGCCAGATAGAGGCAGGCTATTGCTCTAGCTGGAAGTTAGCAATTGTGTTTGTTGCAGTTGGCATTCAGTTTAGAGGTGGCTGGATAGTGTAATGGTTAAGGGCTCTGCCTCTGACACAGGAGACCTGAGTTCAAATCCTGGCTCTGCCTGTTCAGTAAGCTAGCACCTATTTCAGTAAGGAGTTTCTTGGGCAAGTCTTCTTAACACTGCTGCTGCCTACTGAGTGCGCTCTAGTGGCTGCCTCGCAAGCGCTTTGAGTCTGACAGGGGAAAGGCGCTATACAAATACTGCCATTATTATTATAGAGGTGGTGGGGTGAGTTCCCTGGAGGTGAGAGGTTCAGGGCTTGCCCACACTTCCCTCTAGGTGTCGCCATGGGCGTAGGGCCCGAGGTCGCAGGGGTCGCCGCGGGGGAGGGGCCCGGGGGCCTGGACCCCTCAGGCGTTGAAACTGGCTCCCGGAGGCAGAGCAGGATCCTGCAGCGCAGCGGAGCAGCCAGTTTCTCCCGGAGGCAGAGCAGGGCTACGGCAAGATGGCTGCCGAAGCCCTGCACTAGAGACTATTTGTGTCTCTAGTACAGGGCTTCGGGCGCCATCTTGCCGTAGCCCTGCACTCTGCCTGTCAGCGAGGGAGAAACTGGCTGCTCCGCTGCAGGATCATCGCTGAGGAGCTGCAGGAGGGAGGCTGGTTGCACGTCGGAGAGCTCACGTCAGAGGCTGGCCAGGTGAGTGAATTTTTTTTATTTGTACAGGTTTATTTTCTGGTGACTGACTGACTGCCCCCACATAATGATTATTTTCTGGTGACTGCCCCCACATAACGATTATTTTCTGGTGACTGTCCCCACATAACGATTCTTTTCTGGTGACTGCCCCCACATAACGATTATTTTCTGGTGACTGCCCCCACATAACGATTATTTTCTGGTGACTGCCCCCACATAACCATTATTTTCTGGTGACTGCCCCCACATATCGATTATTATCTGGTGACTGCCCCCACATAACGATTATTTTCTGGTGACTGCCCCCACATAACGATTATTTTCTGGTGACTGTCCCCACATAACGATTATTTTCTGGTGACTGCACCCACATAACGATTATTTTCTGGTTACTGCCCCCACATAGCGATTATTATCTGGTGACTGCCCTCACATAACGATTATTTTCTGGTGACTGCCCCCACATAACGATTATTTTCTGGTGACTGCCCCCACATAACGATTATTTTCTGGTGACTGTCCCCACATAACGATTCTTTTCTGGTGACTGTCCCCACATAACGATTCTTTTCTGGTGACTGCCCCCACATAACGATTCTTTTCTGGTGACTGTCCCCAGATAACGATTCTTTTCTGGTGACTGCCCCCACATAACGATTATTTTCTGGTGACTGTCCCCACATAACAATTATTTTCTGGTGACTGATCCCCACATAGCGATTGTTATCTGGTGACTGCTCCCCACATAACGATTATTTTCTGGTGAATGTCCCCACATAACGATTATTTTCTGGTGACTGTCCCCTCATAACGATTATTTTCTGGTGACTGCCCCCACATAACGATTATTTTCTGGTAACTGCCCCCACATAACGATTCTTTTCTGGTGACTGTCCCCACATAACGATTATTTTCTGGTGACTGTCCCCATATAACGATTATTTTCTGGTGACTGCCCTTACATAACGATTATTTTCTGGTGACTTCCCCCACATAACGATTATTTTCTGGTGACTGCCCCCACATAACGATTATTTTCTGGTGACTGTCCCCACATAACGATTATTTTCTGGTGACTGTCCCCACAACGATTATTTTCTGGTGACTGCTCCCCACATAACGATTATTTTCTGGTGAATGCCCCCACATTGCATTTATTTTCTGGTGAATTCCCCCACATTGCGTTTATTTTCTGGTGAAAGCTCCCACATTGCGTTTATTTTCTGGTGAATTCTCCGACATTGCGTTTATTTTCTGGTGAATGCTGCGCACATAACGATTATTTTGATCGCTGAGGAGCTGCAGGAGGGAGGCTGGTTGCACGTCGGGGAGCTCACGTCAGAGGCTGGCCAGGTGAGTGAATTTTTTTTATTTGTACAGGTTTATTTTCTGGTGACTGACTGACTTCCCCCACATAACGATTATTTTCTGGTGACTGCCCCCACATAACGATTATTTTCTGGTGACTGTCCCCACATAACAATTCTTTTCTGGTGACTGTACCCACATAACGATTATTTTCTGGTGACTGCCCCCACATAACGATTATTTTCTGGTGACTGCCCCCACATAACGATTATTTTCTGGTGACTGCCTCCACATAACCATTATTTTCTGGTGACTGCCCCCACATAGCGATTATTATCTGGTGACTGCCCCCACATAACGATTATTTTCTGGTGACTGCCCCCACATAACGATTATTTTCTGGTGACTGCCCCCACATAACGATTATTTTCTGGTGACTGCACCCACATAACGATTATTTTCTGGTGACTGCCCCCACATAGCGATTATTATTTGGTGACTGCCCTCACATAACGATTATTTTCTGGTGACTGCCCCCACATAACGATTATTTTCTGGTGACTGCCCCCACATAACGATTATTTTCTGGTGACTGTCCCCACATAACGATTATTTTCTGGTGACTGCCCCCACATAACGATTATTTTCTGGTGACTGCCCCCACATAACGATTATTTTCTGGTGACTGCCCCCACATAACGATTCTTTTCTGGTGACTGTCCCCAGATAACGATTCTTTTCTGGTGACTGCCCCCACATAACGATTATTTTCTGGTGACTGTCCCCACATAACAATTGTTTTCTGGTGACTGATCCCCACATAGCGCTTATTATCTGGTGACTGCTCCCCACATAACGATTATTTTCTGGTGAATGTCCCCACATAACGATTATTTTCTGGTGACTGTCCCCTCATAACGATTATTTTCTGGTGACTGCCCCCACATAAGGATTATTTTCTGGTGACTGCCCCCACATAACGATTCTTTTCTGGTGACTGTCCCCACATAACGATTATTTTCTGGTGACTGTCCCCACATAACGATTATTTTCTGGTGACTGCCCTCACATAACGATTATTTTCTGGTGACTGCCCCCACATAATGAATATTTTCTGGTGACTGCCCCCACATAACGATTATTTTCTGGTGACTGTCCCCACATAACGATTATTTTCTGGTGACTGTCCCCACAACGATTATTTTCTGGTGACTGCTCCCCACATAACGATTATTTTCTGGTGAATGCCCCCACATTGCATTTATTTTCTGGTGAATTCCCCCACATTGCGCTTATTTTCTGGTGAAAGCTCCCACATTGTGTTTATTTTCTGGTGAAAGCTCCCACATTGCGTTTATTTTCTGGTGAATTCTCCCACATTGCGTTTATTTTCTGGTGAATGCTGCGCACATAACGATTATTTTCTGGTGACTGCTCCCCATATTGCGATTATTTTCTGGTGAATGCTCCCATATTGCGATTATTTTCTGGTGAATGCTCCCACATTGCGATTATTTTCTGGTGAATGCTGCGCACATAACAATTATTTATTGGTGATGAATGCTGCGCACATAACAATTTTCTGGTGAATGCTGCGCACATAACAATTTTCTGGTGAATGCTGCGCACATAACAATTATTATCTGGTGAATGCTGCGCACATGACTATTATTTTCTGGTGAATGCTGCGCACATAACGATTTTCTGGTAAATGCTGCGCACATAATAATTATTATCGGGTGAATGCTGTGCACATAATGATTATTTTCCTTCAGACTGGCATCTTGCTACTAATTGCCCTATTTCCTCTGGGTGCTGCGTATGTTTGCAAATTGAACGTGGCACCCATGCTGCTGGAAAGCGGAATTGATATAGCCATGCCATGCACAGCTATGGGGATTTGGATATGTGTGTGCTTCGGGTGTTGCGAGGGGTGGGGGGCTGTTGTTGCCAGGAGGGGAGGGGGGCCCACATCCAGATTCCGCATCGGGGCCCAGAGGTTTCTAGCTACGCCACTGGGTGTCGCATGGTGGTTTGGGGGCCCCAGCGAGTGAGAGAGACCTAGGGCCCCTGGGCTGTCATGTGGACCAGTGTTTGTGATTTTAAATTTCTTTTTTTGCAGCTTCTAGGATGCGGTTGACAGGTGAGTGGTTAGGGAGGGGACCGTGTGGGAGATGTGTCTACACGGGGCGTCCCTGTAAACGATGCAATTTTCGATTGCATCCAACTGAAGCCTCCCACCTGAATGCTAATTTATGTAATTCCTGCTAGATTTGGTACAGCAGGCAAAGGGTGTATGACAGTACACCTGATTGGCTGACTGGCATCTGCTGGCCAGATAGAGGCAGGCTATTGCTCTAGCTGGAAGTTAGCAATTGTGTTTGTTGCAAATAATACATGTTACCGTAATTAAAACCAACACATGTTATTTGCTTATTTGTCCCGGTTATTACACCATTTAAATTATGTCACTATCACAATGTATTGCGCCAATATTTTATTTGGAAATAAAGGTGCATGTTTTCAGTTTAGCATCCATCACTATTCACAAGCTTATAATTTAAAAAATGTTCGTAATATACCCTCTCCACATGCATAATAAAAAAAAGTTCAGACCCTTAAAGAGAACCAGAGACGAAGCACCCTCATGTATTTTTTTACATTTATCAGTGGGAACATGACAGTAAACACCTACCCTGCTTTTTAGTTTTATTCTTCTCAGTCTAATCTATCTGTTATCAACTGTGATAAGAATCCACCGACTGATTCAGTCTATGTTTGACCTGGAATCATTATAGCTGAGTCACTCTTCTGTGGAGTCTTTTCAAGCCCAAGCCTGCCCCCTCCTGGCTCAGATTTCCTACTCAGAGCTGTTGACATGGGAGGGGCTGCTGCTGCCGAGAAAGAAGTGTATTTGTGTGCAGTGTGCAGCCAGTCATTATCTACTGTATGCAGTTTCATTTCTATGAGAGACACTTCCTACAGGCAGCCACACAGCATACCAGAATAATGAAAGCAGACAGATGAAAGGCTGCAGCAGCCCTGCTTGTCTATAGTCTCATAAAAGCTAGACAGCACATCCAGAACAACTCATAACCCGGAAGCAGAACAGGTATGAGCCGGCGGCCATATTGGATATTTCCTGGAGCAATAATGGATTAAAAACACTCAAAAAGGCACACCAGAGTGGCGAAATTATCAGGTAGAGCATTTATTCTTTACAAGCTATCAACTGATATGTTTATTTTGTGTGAATCGTTCATCTCTGGTTCCCTTTAAGTAACTATTTGTTTTGTTTTTGTTTCTTTAATTGTAAATTTTTTTTTCATAAAAATGTTTATTTGGGTAATTTTTGGTGTGGGAAGTAAACAGTTAATTTTAAATGTAATAATGTGGGTTTATTTTTGTAAAACATGCATGTAGATTTAGTTTTACTATTTGGCAACAAGATGGCCACAGTGAGATTTTTTTTTTAAGCCCTGTAAGCGAAGTGCTCGCTTCCAGGAAGTATATGGAGGCCGGGAAACTTTTTTTTTCATCAGAAAGACGGCAGTTTCTGATAAGAAGCCATCAGTTTTTCTAGGGGGGACTTAGATTAATGAATGGGAACCATGTTCCCATTCTTTGATCTCCAGGCTAACGTGGGGCAACATGTGTGCGCACGTGCACGCGCAGGAGCGTGCAGCAACGTTACAGCAGCCGCCTGGACGTGACAATCACGTCCAGGCGGCTTAAATGGTTAAAGAGAGACTGAAGTGTCCTAAAAAACTTGTTTTTAGTTTACAGTCCTCTTAAGAATTAATGTCATACCTGAAACGCTGCACCTCCGTGGCTGAACTCTCACTTAACCACTTGAGGACCCACCCTTTACCCCCCTTAAGGACCAGCGTTATTTTTTGTGATCTGTGCTGGGTGGGCTCTGCAGCCCCCAGCACAGATCAGCTGGCACACAGAGCGATCAGATCGCCCCCCTTTTTTCCCCCCTATGGGGATGATGTGCAGGGGGGGTCTGATCGCTCCTCCTGTCTGGCGGGGGGGGCACCTCAAAGCCCCCCTCCGCGGCGAAATTCCCCTTCCCTCTCCTATCTGCTCATCCCCGGTGATCGGGGCTGCACAGGACGCTATCCGTCCTGTGCAGCCAATGACAGGCTGTCCCCTGTCACATGGCGGCGATCCCCGGCCGCTGATTGGTCGGGGATCGCCGATCTGACTTACGGCGCTGCTGCGCAGCAGCGCCGTACAATGTAAACAAAGCGGATTATTTCCGCTTGTGTTTACATTTAGCCTGCGAGCCGCGATCGGCGGCCCGCAGGCTATTCACGGAGCCCCCCGCCGTGAATTGACAGGAAGCAGCCGCTCGCGCGAGCGGCTGCTTCCTGATTAATCAGCCTGCAGCTGGCGACGCAATACTGCGTCGCTGGTCCTGCAGCTGCCACTTTGCCGACGCGCGGTATGAGTGCGCGGTCGGCAAGTGGTTAATCATCCTGAAATCCCCAGGGGAAGATTTGGGGATCGCTTCCGTGTAAAGGCTGTAGCTCTGCCTCTAATCCCATCAATATGCACTGATCGTCGCCTCTACCCGCCCCTCTCAGTCTTCTTTCACTGAGAGGGGTGGGGAGAGGCAGCGATCAGCGCAGATTGATTGGACTGGAGGCAGAGCTACAGCCCAAAGCTTTGCCTCCCTCGGGTAGCAAAATCCATGACTTTGAAAGTCGTGGATTTTTGCCCCAGAATTTCGGGGGTTTTAATTGAGAGTTCACCCACGGGGATGCGGCATTTCAGGTTTGAAATGTATTCTAAAGAGGACTGTAAACTAAAAACAATTTTTTAGTACCCTTCAGACTCGCTTTAACGTTCTTGATACTGAGATGCTGTGTTTTGGAACTATCGCCTCCTAGTAAAGATGGGTCCATAAGGTGACTTACTATCTTTGCTAAAATAGGGCATAGTCATCCTACAAGTTGGATGGGGGGGGATACCTAATTGTTTGCATTGCTGCATAGGTGGACCCAAGCTGGGATGTAGTAGTTATCAAAAGTTATCAAAAGAACAAGTACGACCATGACAATTGGTATTTTACATTTTTACCCATTGGTTAGAACTTGTACAAGAGGCTGATAACAGTTACTAGTAAAAGTAAAACCTGGAGCTCTGTACTGTAATGTGTCCACGTGTCCCTACTTTGCACCTATATCGCATATGGGAGCCTTCCGGACAAGCATGCTGTTAAAGTTTTCATAGAAAGATTTCCATCAGTTTATAACATAGTTTTACTGCACTGAACCTTCAACTCAGATCTAAAGGAATGCTGATGATGACATATGGCATACAACAGTTTCCATCTACAGTGACCAAGGCCATGCAAGAGCAGAGAAAAACGACACAAGTGCCTATAGCAGGGGACGCCACCACAGAAGCATAACAAATACAAAGGGATTGATTTTATCAAGACAGTTGCAAAGAAAACTGGAATAGCAAAATTGAAGCTGCTTCTCAGAACAACCAATCAAAATCCTGTTTCATTCAGCAACGGAAAATAGATTGGAGATATTGGGTCATTGCTCCAGTTTTGCTTCAATTCCCTTTGTACCTCTCTTGATAAATCAGCATAAATCATGATCTTGGCCATTTTGCTGCAATTTTACCACAATTGTAATGTAAGTAAATGGAAGCGTTGTTTTAAAAACCACCCACAAACCACTCTCTCCGCTGTGTCAGGGCCCTGATGGAATAGTTATAGACAGATATTGGTGGCAATATGCAATGGAACTGTGGGAAATGTATAGGGCAAAACTGTCCCAGATTAGTATTACAAAACTAATCTGATTAGCATACAATGGCACAGCAAATGCTGATAATGTACAGTAGGTACATTATCCTAACAAGTAAGCTAGCAATTGTATTAAGATGGCCATAGACTAGTAGACTTTTTGCATCAATAGCTGGCTGATTAGATCATTTGAGTGAATCAACTAGAAATCAGTCCCGCAAACGATTCCCGCTCAACTAATTCCTGGACGAAATTGTTCAATCGGTCAGGAGGGAAAGCTTTAGTTGAACAGCAGTGGAACTGGTGTGCCATCCTAGTGGCGTTCAATTTTTTCGACGCGCAGGAGCTTCTCTCACCTGTTCACAGCGCGGTTCCGGTGACTTCTCTTTCCGCTGCCCGCTACCTTACTCCACTCCTGCGTCCCTGAGCGCTTGTGTCTGACGTAACTAAGGGGCCACATACTAGATGCCTCTAGTGGTCATGTAAGGTAGCCGCCATGCTGCCCCTAGTGTTTCCCCTGCATAGATGCATCACACAAGCACCCTGGAGTGGAAAGAGGAAGGAAAAGCCGGCAGAAAAGACATTGGAACTGGGCTGTGGACAGGCTAGAGCTACCCCGACACCACACAGAAACCCAGAAAGCACGGCACAGAAACCTGGCAAATCTGTGTGTAGTGTGTGAATGTGGAGGCATTCGGCCAGCTAGATACCTCTCTATTCAGATAATGATCGGAGAGGGACCTATCTAATGCCCACATTGACCACCTTTAGATTCATGCTGTCTCTGAACTGAATTCTTTATTAGTATTATGCATTTATATTGTACGGATATTTTTCTGCAGCACTTTACAGAATGTATCTAACAATTCCCTTTACCAACTATCCTTCAAAAGAGCTCACAATGGGGTTGATGCACAAAGTGCAATAATATTGCTGTTGGCAGATTGCACATGGCAATATTACCGTTACCACCAGCAGCGTGCACTGCGAGTTATGCTATTAGTGTGACTTGCTGCACTCGAGTAGTTTGAACGTTGCTATAGTAATGCGGGTTACCTTAGCAACATTTGCACTAATCGAGTACTGCGGGTTATGCTAATAGCGTAATAGTAGTAGCAATATCACCGCACTTTCTTAGGAGGTTTACTGCTTCATCTGCTAACCTTTGTGTCTCCTTTCCTAGTGTCTCCACCCCACTACCCTCTAGATTGTAAGCTGGCAAGGGCAGGGGCCTCCCTCTATGTTTCTTGTTTCTGCTGTATCTCACCAGTACCAGTACTGGTGAGGTCTCAAACCGCACATCAACTATGTTTGTGTTTGTACTTGTATTGCTGGATGTCCTAATTGTACAGAGTTTTGAACTTCTCATGTATCTATGTTCCCACTATGGGGTTGATTCACTAACCGGCGCTAAGTGTTAGCGCCGGTGTGAAAAGCCGTTTTTTTGCCTGCGCGCAAAGCTACTTTGCGGGCAGTCCCACTCACTGCGCGCACAGCGCAGGTGCGCCTATACATCAGTCTTAGTACCGATCACTGCGCGCACAGCGTGGGTGCGCCTATATTAGTGCATGGTGCAACGATAACGTCGCACCCACTGCCCCTTAAATGTAACACCTGGCGCAACGATAACGGCGCATCGGGTGCCCCCAAAGCACAGGGCACTCGATGCGCTGTTATCAAGGGGCAACGGGTGCGACGTTATCGTCGCACCACACACTAATATAGGCACACCCACTCTGTGCATGCAGTGAGCGGTACTAAGACTGATGTATAGGCGCACCCACGCTGTGCTAGTAGCTTTGCACGCAGGCAAAAAATGGCTTTTCACAAGCATATCAAGCCCATAGTGCACCACGCACTAATATAGGCGCACCCGCGCTGTGCGCGCAGTGAGCGGTACTAAGACTGATGTGTGGGCGCAAACTTCTTAGTGCCGTAGTTTGCGCCCACGAAGTGATAAGGCACACTAACCGGCTTAGCGCCGGTTAGTGAATCAAGCCCATGTGTTTTGTCATTTGCACAGTGTTATGGAAGATGTTGGCGCTCTATAAATAAATAAAATAAATAAATAACAATAGTAATTTACAGCAGCAACAGGAGGAGGATTTTTTTTAAAATCCAGGCTTTAAATTCTAGTGACTAGAGTCTAGTCAGTTTTAGAGGTATGAAGAGGAGGTTTTGATTGACAGTTACAGGACATCATGGACGAGGAGAGACTGAAATTGAAATTTGAATTTAGTAACAATAAATTATAAAATTGAGTTTGTGACAGGTACAATATTATATGCAGATAAACAGATAAAACTTAAAATCCTAAAACCATGGTCTAAAAAGTGCCATAATCAAAGTTACCCATCAAAAGACAGCTTCAATTTTTAACTGCAAGTAGTAATACTTCCTAAAAAAACATCTTGTGACAGTTTAATAGGTCAGACAGAACTCATTGCACAATATGTCGCATTAAGCTGTCATGTGGAACATCTTGTTGGTCATGAGCCCAAATTCTTACCAACTTCCGTTTTATTAAATCTTTCATTCACTGACTTTCTTGGACACTTTATGATAATACTACTATGAATGATTAATTTTTTACACGTACTTCCTTTCAAAACAAGGATAGGATGTGATGTATTACAATATTAACTGAGATAGCTTTTGAGTAAATTTGGACAATTAGACTGAGAGCTTCACCAGAGCCATTGCTTGAATAAAATGTAATGAGAAATGCTTTGGAACAGAGGAACAAACTTTGTAAAATATATTCTAATTGAAGTCCTGTGGTGTGGCATTCTAGTACTATTTCCAAATTATATTTATTAGGCTTACACAGTGTTGAATTGGTGGTTTCTGTTGAATTTCCATGGATGATCCTTTATTTTTTGCGTGAACACTCATCTAAAAGCTTCATACAAATGGTAGATTTTTGTCACCTGAGATGGCCATTCGTAATAATCTCACCTGTAAATCTAGCATCATTATAGGTGTCCTGCAACATTATATAGCAATCTGCTGTGCTAGTTCACTAATGACCAATAAGATTGACCACTTTGTCCATCACCCCTCCCCCCCCCCACTCATACCTGTTTGTTAATACTTGTATAGCACCATAGAAAGCCACCAATATTGCCAATTGCAATTTCTCCACTTCCTTGCCACACTGAGTACAAGAAAAAACAGTGGTGCAGCAAAGGTGTTTTGATTATGAGGACTCCCAAAGCATTAAAGAGTGAGAGAGCGCACATATGACCACAGTGGGTATCACACTTAATGGCTGCCTGACTCTGAAAAGAAGATACCCGCAATTTGCAACCCTTGCCTACTTGGTTTTACAGCCATTTGAGCAACCAGGGTGAAGAGCTGTGATTTCACGAATAAGAACGATATATACTAACCTTGAACTATTTGTAAGTTCATGGCCTCCAAGACCTGATACAAAGTGAAAATCGAAAAGGAAGACGAGGAGTGTTACCAATTCTTTAGCAAGAAAGTTTGGTGAGCCACACTAAAGGAAGCATGAAGGTGAGGGTGATAGGACTTAACCCAGGTACCACAGCGTCACAATGGCTTGCAGACAAAGTTTTATCCAGCAAAATCCTCAAGCTCAAGCACTTTCTTTATTCTCTCAGATGATAACAATTCATGACAAACAGTGCATGTGAAGAATAAGCTGCATTGCAGCTACAACCCACTGTTTCAGGTGAAGCCCTTGTATGCGCCACCCAGCAATTGACTCAAAGTTAAACACTAGTCAGGTATATACATAAACATGTGAGCAAATCCACCAATCATCAACATACTGAGGGGGGGCATAGGGGGGCGGGGAGGTACATACATTTTTTAATGGTTGTTGACCACCGTTATCACTTGTGCATGGGGTGAGGCAGGCAATTGGATTAGCAATGGGCATACTAGGTGCTTCAATAAATTGGCAGTAAATGGGTCCGTGCCTGCTCCTCCCCATGTGCAGGTTTGATATGGTTAATTTTGTTGCAACTTAGGTCCTGTTTTGTGCGCAGTCACCTGAGGCATTCTATGTGAGACAAGTTTGGGGAATTCCCTGTATAACGAAATTCTGTGCATACAACTATGTGTAACTTTTATAGCTATATAACAGGTCCTATGGTGATGTGCCTGGTGAAATACTGTAATCTTTTGCAATTTCAATAAGTAACAGGTGGTTGAACAGCATATACTGGTAGTGGTTTGTTTGTTTTGCAACATAATGAGGGGGCCTGATGGGAAACTTCCCTACATGTAGGTAGAGCCCACCCCCATTGCTAGGCATAGCATTTGATTTATTCACAATCCTTATTGTAAAATACAACGTAAAATACAAAGTCACACTGTAACAAACAACTTCTGAGAAGGGGGACAGTTTGAGAGAGTATACAGGATACTCACAGACATGGATGGCAGTATCTATAGGAGGATTAAAATCATGAGCAAACTATTTGAAAATAGAGGTTATCCACCTCCCATCATTAAAAACAACTTGATAAGAGATTGAGGATTGTGCTGGATGGATAGATCTTCGTCTGCAGTACCAGATCATTAAACACCTAGATAGCCCAAAAGTTACAGGAAGAGGAAGTGGTGGAAAATGAGTAAAGGTGTCTGCAGGAGATAATATTTTTGTGTTTGCATCCTCTGCATGTATCTTTTTCAGCTGTTGTGTTTGTGACCCCTGCAGCACTTTGATATCTAAAGCCAACTTTATTGTTATACTGTTGTTGTAACCAAAAAGCTGCATAAAAAATAGTTGGTAGACGAGGAGTAAAGGGACATTCGTTGGAGAGAAGGGAGAGAGTCAACAGCTCCCCCAAAGTGAGCTGGAAGCCCTCACAGACCCTGGGCATCATATGGTGCTGTTGTAAGGAGGATATCCTATCCATTATACACCCAATAATGTCAAGCCTTAATGGCCTGGATGGCATATACTGTACTTCAGGGGTGCCCAACAGGTCGATCGCGATCTGCCAGTAGATCGCAACCACCTTTTTGGTAGATCGCGGCCTCTTGGCTGCGTCCCATTACATTTTGCAGCCGGCAGCTGTCCCATCAAATTCTGCTGCCGTCCGCTGGACAATAGGAAGCAGGGGAGGAGAGAGGAGGCGTGACTGAAGAGGCAAGGGACGGTTCTGCCATGACGCAACGTCATGGCTGAAAGAGGGGAGACCAGACATCGCCGCTGGAGGGAGGTAAGTGATTAAGCACCTGAGCACCCGAGCACCCATCCCTACCTACCTATGCTAAAGGCACCTATCCCTACCTACCTATGCTAAAGGCATCTGTACCCAGTTACCTATGATGAAGGGACCTGTACCCAGCCACTTTTGCTGAAGGGACCTATACTTAGCTACCTATACTGGAGGCACTTGTACCTGGGGGCTGTTCATGACCGCGGGGGGGGGGGGGGGGGGTGTATCTGCAGCACTTGAAATGTTGGTAGATGTCTTGGACTCTGCAAATTTTAAAGTAGCTCGCAAGCCGAAAAAGTGTGGGCACCCTGTCTGTACTTCTTTGTAAGGACGTACTTAAATGGAGACACATGCATAGAGAACATCAACAACAGGAATGACTACTTGGTAGTCACCCTTCTGGACCCCAAGTAGAAACATAAGATGCCAGACTTCCTGCCAGCATCATAGCGTGAGGTCAAGATGACTCAGGTGAAAAGGTATTTCAATGCACACTTGGCTGATCTATTTTCTAAGGGGAGTTGAAACCGGGCCTCCTCCCCAGCTCAAACCACATCACCAGGTTCCTCCAACAGCATTAGGCAAAGCAGAAGAGACAGCAGGAGTGGCAATGAGGGAACTAACAATATCAGTTTTCCTTACAGCTTTCTGGCTGCAATAGCCATTCTTAACAGCAGTTGTGAGGCAGTCTGTGGAGCAAATGGTAGCCAATTATTTGCATTGGAATCTAGAGCAGATTCAGATAGTATGCAAACTGAAGTTCAGTACCTTTGAGAATGCTGGTTGAGCAAGCTGGACCAGTTATCTGATCTGGTCAAGTGTATTTTAGTATGCCCTAGCTATTTCACTTCACAGGGTAATTTTGGCTAAGCCACTTATTAGGCTATAGAGATTCATATCTCTGCTGCCACCCACAGTAACATAAAAGTACTGCATTCTAGCTGTATGTTAATGTTGTGTCTCAATAAAGTTTGTTGTTGTTCCACTGACCATGAGGCTGAATCAACACCACTGACACTAATATAGTGAACCCTAGTGGGGAGAGTACTTCTAAATGAAGAAAGTTAGATGAGCATAAAATATGAAATATACCCCTAACTTACTTGTTATAGGGGTGGAAGTCTTCTTGGCCACACTGTTATGGGCAGGCAGAGGATCATGGTGGCCACACTGGTTATGGGATTCCTGGCAGATGTCACCTTGGGGAAAGGAAAAACGTACCAATCCAGGCACATCACCTCAAGTTTGGACATTTAAATAAATTATTAGGGAGGTGCTAAAGGGGGTGTGGCCAGCAAAATGGCAAAGACAGATAACCCTTTGCACACTCACATGCAAATGTGAGTGTGCAAAGGGTTAACTGTCTTTACCATGGGGAAAGGGGCATGATCATTAGGGGAGCCCCATTGAGTTTTGCTGGGATGCCTCATGTAATTACATATCTGTTTTGAGGTTCTAGTTAGTGGAAGGCGTGCCACTTTTCTTTCTATTTGGCATAGTGGCTAGTCCAGGCATCTTGCAGCTGTTACAGCTGTCAATGACCATAAGTTCAAGTACAACGTTCTTCTAAGTGATTGCAGACTCATGATGTGCAGCAAGTCAGATTACACACTGTAACTATCTACATGGTAAACAACCCCATGAAGAGCGGGAACAAGAAAAGATACATCATTTTAATTTAAAATAGTAAGTAATTATCAGTAGTAACACATTAACATGAAAGCACTACTAAAGCAATGACATAGCAAAGTGACAGCTTTGTATTTGTATTTTCTAGATCCATGACCCTTGCTGTTAAAGCAGCCTTGTGCTCAATATCCAGATTTTATAGCCATGTAGTTAAGTGCTCTGAGGCAGTTTCCCTCTCTTCCTACGTCATTTATGGAGCATTCTGCCACAGCTGAATGATGGTTGATTGTTTTTCACCAGTTAGATGTCAAAGAGTAACTGTGATTAACACAATCTCTTCTTTACAGACAAAAACAAAGTCATATCCTTTTAGTATGAGTTGCTTTATCATATCTTGTCTGCAATAACACATTATGTTAGAGAGACCTTGTGCATGTAGCAAATTACTGATCAGCGATCACCACTTGTACTGTACACTTCATTTATTGCTCTGCATTTTGACACAAACATGGTCTTTTTAAATTCAGCAAATCTATTAGGCATGTATTTTGCACTAGTGAAAATGTATAATATTGTGGTAAATATAACCATTATTTAGATGCAATGGTTTCTGCACAGCAATTTCATATTAATGTGGTAGGAAACAAAGCGTTTCTTCTTTGCTCTAATAGATTCTGTGCAGCAAAAAAAAAAATTGCTACCAGCAAAAAAACACTGCAGAACAGCATTCAAACAGTGAACACAGCACTTTCTTCTTCAGTGGAAAGCTTCCTGCTGCATCCGAAGAGGTGATAACATTATCTTCTGTTTACATTCCTTTGTCAGCTATAATTAGTATATACTGTATTAATAAGGTGCTGAAACTGAGCTGCTCACATTGTAGAAGCACAGAGAGCTGAGATCACTAGATATATTTTAATATATAAATTCAGCAGCTATGCAAGAAAATGCAATGTCAGCTTTCAGAGCAGATAAACTGTACCTTGGAAACTTGCAGTTTGTAAGCAGGGATCATAAGAGTCCTCACTAGGAAAACAAAATGCCAAGTGAAACTGGGTGAGTATTATATATCTCAAACCACCAGTACACTGGGGTGATGGGTCTACAAGTTAGTTAATATAACTGAAACATTTGGACACATTGTAGTTTGTAAACAGACAATATTACCTATGCACAAAGGAAAATATGGTAACTGTATGGATGATAAAAGTAGAAAACACATTTTTATTGATTGTTATGTCAGAATTGTATCCCACTTTAATGTGAAATATGTACTTGGAAAAGATTCGAATGTGATCAGCACCCACGGCTTCCAAAGGAAGAAAAAACAAAAAGAATGGAGTGCTTGGACCGTCCGTCCTTCAGTACCCCTTGGACAGCAGCAATGAATTCCAAAAAAATGGTCAGCACCTCCAACCAAATAGTAGCTCTTTTACTTAAAACATAGCTCTGTATTCAGCCTGTGTGGGACTGTCCGGCCCGAAGAAAGGCTGAGAAGTGTGAAACAGCAGGCTGTCGCTGGAATCCAGCCCCATACCATGTTCATCTTTTTTATGGATTTTTTAAATATGTTTGAATAAAGAGCTATGTTTAAAGTAAAAGAGCTACTATTTGGTTGAAGGTGCTGACCATTTTTTTTTTTGTGGAAATATGTACTTGGAGCAGAACCTGTGACACAAAAAGATTTTCCTCCACCCACTGCTGCTTGCTGGGGCACTCTCCATCTTTACATCCATGCCCCTTTCTGCTTATGAGTGCAGCTACACTGCACTGGCAAGACTACAGCCCACACAGGCGCAGTCTGTACTTGCGCCTGCGCAGTGCGGCCATGCTCGTGCATGGATGGGAGTGTGGCTGTGAGAACATATTTGACAAGGCTTGTCAAGTATGTTTAGGGGGTCCTACCTGCAATGACGAGGATAAGGAGGATGTGGAAGCCTCAGGAATCATCCAGAGGCTTCCCTCTACTGAGGTAAACATTCCATTGTATTTATTTTTTCAGGGCTCGTTTCCACTATTGCGGTGCGGAATCGCCTGGATTCCACCGCTGATGAAATCGCATGCGGATGCGATTCCCCATGCGTTTTTTGCCGCAAATTCTATAGGTGAGGGTATATGCGATTTTAACCATGTCACTGCCTGTGTGAATTTACATTGGTATCTATGCGAATCCGCATGCGAATCCACGGCAAAAAACGCATGGGGAAAACGCATGCGATTTCCCTATTAAATACATTGCATGCGATTCGCATGCATTTCACTCGCAGGCGAATTCTGCGGCTCTTTTGTGCGTTTTTTCACCGCTGAAAAAAACGCACCTCAACAACGCTACAGTGGAAACAGGCCCATCCACTTGCATTACATGTGCGAATCCGCATGCGGTGGACGCATGCGGATTCGCGATAGTGGAAACAAGCCCTCACTGCCACCTGCCAGTCTAAGACAGCAGAATCCCTTTTTAGTAAACTCCAAGGGACCAAGCCAAGTAGATTACTATGGCAGAAGTTTACTATATCAGAAATTGTCATACCAAAGGACATAAGGTATACCATAGTATGTTAGCTGAATTCAGTCAATAATTGGGAGTCATTTTTTTTTCAGTGCTTTAGCAAGCCAGCACAGACAGCATCTAAGCTGAAAAAAAATACTCTGTGCTGAATATGCAGGGATTTTCATGGAAAAAATGGATTTTCATGGATTTTCCTGTGCAACAGCTTGCACGGGAAGCATAGGCCTTACCAGTTAATGCAGGTACAGTACTGATAGTGTGCTTCTTTGTCCACATTTCTATGCAGCCTGGATGATACTGTAGAATTGCAGCCATGCACAAGCAAGTCACAGATAACAAGCAATTCTCTGAGTAATTAGCCAGCCGCTTACACAGGTAGTATAGGTCTCACCAGTAGACCAACAGTTAGCCCATGCATCGGTAGGTGCTTTTGAGGTAATCCATGGGGGCCCAGAGTAGCGTGCAGATAGTGAGCAGGCTAAAAGTGGTTGCCAGCCCACTCACCGACCACGGCGCATGGGTCTCCATGTAACATCTGACATATGATGCATACGCCCACCCCGTTTCCACTATACCCAGATAAAGAATACTGCAGGGGCGAAAAAAAACCCAGTTCTATTAAATATGAGTTTATTATACCAGTCATGTAACGATTGTGGAACTTTCTCCGTGATCAGCGGGGTTTTTTTGCGCTGACATGAAATCCTCCACAAGCGTATATTTGCAGGCACCCAGCAAAAGGTGCTACGCACCTGTAGAGGGAAATTCCTGTCGGCAGATGGCGCTGAGGAGTGCAGAGGAACCAATCCTCTGTACCTCCACAAATGCCAGACAGGAATTGTACGAAGCGCAAAATGCAATCGCAAGAGAGGCGATTGCGAATAGGATTGAGCAAAGGGACAGGTTGTACGTGTGTGCGCCAATCCAGTCGCCACCCCGCGACCGCGCACACACAACAGCAGATATGAAATAGGAACGCGATCGCGAGAGGTGCGATCGCCAGACGTGACACAAGGCAGATCAGAATAGAATACGAGGGTAGCAAAGGCACAGCAAATAATACAATAAGGAGATACGGAAAATAACAAACGCTAGCTAACCGCGAACACCGCACTCATTCGCAACAGTGCACGTGGTTATGCGCGATCTCCACGTGATAAGCACAATAGAGACAAGCACGCCTAACTAACCATTAACAGACAAACATGAAACAGAGGACGCGAGCGCTTGCTTAACGGTTACCTCACCGAGCCTCCAGCAAGCGTAGCGGACAAGACAGACACACGAAAACAGGGACAAGCGAGAGATAGGATCCACAGCACTAGCAAAAAGTGGCTAGCGCGATCCCAGAAGACAGAACAGAAGGATCCCCAGCGCTAGCGAAAAGTAGCTAGCGCGATCCCAGAAGACAGAACAGAAGGATCCCCAGCGCTAGCGAAAAGTAGCTAGCGCGATCCCAGAAGACAATACAGAAGGATCCCCAGCGCTAGCGAAAAGTAGCTAGCGCGATCCCAGGAGACAGAACAGAAGAGATAGCTGGTAGCAACCGCTGCACCAGCTATACTCCAAGAACAGAGATCAGAACCATTTCCTGTCGACCACCTTTGTTAAGCTTGGAGGTGTACAAGGCTAACAAAGAACAGTAGTCCCCTTTAAATACCGCACCACTCCATCAATTGTAATCGATTCATCATCTTTATTCAACAAACATAAAAACACTTAAAACCAATGTGAGCAGCCATGTAATAATAATAAGATAACAATCCATGATTAATGTATAAATCAATCTCCACAAGAGTATCAACAAACAGTAATGCCCCTGAGTTCATATAAAGTAAAAATAATGATGTAAAAATCTACCCTGAGTAATCCAGCAACAAGGACAGTGAAAGACAAGCTAAAAAGTGACCATAGTGCTTGAAGAAGAAAGACCAGTAACAGCCAGATAAATTGAAAGTGATACAGTGCATATAATCAGCGTAATACCGCTGTAAATAAGGTGCAATTAGCCATAGAGGTGCTGCGTGCACAAGAGAAAAGGACAGCGACTAGCGCTGAGGAAGGAACATAACGCTTACCAGAGGATATGAGTGTGGAGATGAACTACCATGGCGTGCCAACCTGCCGTCGCGATTCGCCGCTTTCCGCAATATAGCGGCTTCCACTGGGCATGAAAACCTGAAAGTGTCCTCGGCAATTTAAGGAGAAGGAACTAAGTGGGCGGGCCCGTGAATGTACCTATCACATCACGTTGTGCACGGCCGTGCACACACCAGGAAGGCTCTGCAGCGCTAATTAGCGCTACATCACTTCCTGCTCCTGACCCTAGGGATTATGGGTATTGTAGTCTCCGAGGAAGAGGTAAAAAGAATGAATAAAGGCTAATGAATATGGCAAAAAAAAGCCAAAGATTGTAAAAATAGTTAGAAGAGCATAGCTCAAAGTATATATGATCACATAGTGTATAATAAACATCAAAAATACATAAAGAAAAATACGATCATTCAAACATATTAACAATGCATGAAATATACGTAGAGGCTGCCAATATCGCCATCATGTGGCCAAAACATAAAAATACAACAATAGTTCTAGACACATGCCAGAAACTATAAAACATAGGATAATTGTAAGATTCTTACAATTATCCTATGTTTTATAGTTTCTGGCATGTGTCTAGAACTATTGTTGTATTTTTATGTTTTGGCCACATGATGGCGATATTGGCAGCCTCTACGTATATTTCATGCATTGTTAATATGTTTGAATGATCGTATTTTTCTTTATGTATTTTTGATGTTTATTATACACTATGTGATCATATATACTTTGAGCTATGCTCTTCTAACTATTTTTACAATCTTTGGCTTTTTTTTGCCATATTCATTAGCCTTTATTCATTCTTTTTACCTCTTCCTCGGAGACTACAATACCCATAATCCCTAGGGTCAGGAGCAGGAAGTGATGTAGCGCTAATTAGCGCTGCAGAGCCTTCCTGGTGTGTGCACGGCCGTGCACAACGTGATGTGATAGGTACATTCACGGGCCCGCCCACTTAGTTCCTTCTCCTTAAATTGCCGAGGACACTTTCAGGTTTTCATGCCCAGTGGAAGCCGCTATATTGCGGAAAGCGGCGAATCGCGACGGCAGGTTGGCACGCCATGGTAGTTCATCTCCACACTCATATCCTCTGGTAAGCGTTATGTTCCTTCCTCAGCGCTAGTCGCTGTCCTTTTCTCTTGTGCACGCAGCACCTCTATGGCTAATTGCACCTTATTTACAGCGGTATTACGCTGATTATATGCACTGTATCACTTTCAATTTATCTGGCTGTTACTGGTCTTTCTTCTTCAAGCACTATGGTCACTTTTTAGCTTGTCTTTCACTGTCCTTGTTGCTGGATTACTCAGGGTAGATTTTTACATCATTATTTTTACTTTATATGAACTCAGGGGCATTACTGTTTGTTGATACTCTTGTGGAGATTGATTTATACATTAATCATGGATTGTTATCTTATTATTATTACATGGCTGCTCACATTGGTTTTAAGTGTTTTTATGTTTGTTGAATAAAGATGATGAATCGATTACAATTGATGGAGTGGTGCGGTATTTAAAGGGGACTACTGTTCTTTGTTAGCCTTGTATATCAATTTGTTCCTTTCTGCACACTTGTAACATTTTTCCCTTACTATTGGGGAATGGTTGATGGTGCTTGCCCATTTATGTTTTTTAAAAGCTTGGAGGTGTAATCTCCACAGTCAGCATGCAACACATAAGCTGACGTGAAGGAGGTACACACACCAGCACAAGGAATCAGGAAGGATATCCCCAGTTTAGTGGAGGAGAGGACTGACTCCAATAGGAGATTGTGGTGCACAGAGCCGGTGCAGATCCGAACAGCCACAAACAACACTTTCGTAATAACGTCTCAGCGCAAGTAGCGCTGAGCGCATAAACCAGGACTGAGGAGATCAGGACAGGTAGACAGAATGAACGCTTGCTTAACTAGCCACTACTTAGTGACAGCAAGCGTCCACAATAAAACAGACTGGAATGAGGTAGCCAATGCGTTTGCAGCGATGGCGTGCCTCACCAAGACAGGACAGGATAGTCAGGAAATAGCAGGATCAAGATAGATGAACGTAACACAGATAAATATACAATAAGTATGATTTCCTAGCGTATTACAATTACAGCTATCAATGAAACTATTTGTAACGTCTGACTAACATATGTATATATCGGCAATGAACCGATATATGACATAAGCAGGAACACTGACTTAGGACTGGAACGATACAGGGAACAGGACTCAGAAGGATTCGCTATCTCTTCCCAGAGATGAACGCAATCCACAAACGGTAACAGGACAGGATTCAGAAGGATTCGTTATCTCCTCGCGGAGATGAACGCAATCCACAAACAGGACCAGGAACAGGATAACTAGCTCAGCACGAATGATCACGATACGCCCAACCACCAAAACGTGCTGGAACTGACTAACTGAACACAGGATATAAACAGTTCGTGTACGTATATATCAGCGTCACTGATGTATCAACGTAACACGAATACAAGGAAAATAATAAACGTGGAAGTATGCGTATATATTGGCGATGAACCAAAATATGACACAAGACAAGCAAAGTAACAACTTCTAGAAACAAGAGCAGAACTAGGAGGACTCGCTGACCCCTTCGCAGGAGTCAGCGCAGTCCACACGGACTAGGAACGAGGTGGGGCACGAGCAGAGTAACAGACAGAATCTGAGACTATGGTAGCCCATGAGGCATTGCAGGAAGCAGTTCTTTATACTGAGGTCATCCAATGGGAGCAGACCTGCAGATTCCCACACAAGTGAATGGTAATTAATCACAGGCTGACAGCAGGAAAAGGCAGACAATGATATGCAGCTTGCATGGAAAGAGATCAGAACTGCCTGAGCAGCAGCACTACTACTGCCAGCAATACCTGCTGCAGCAGCGATCATAACAGTACCCCCCCCCTTAAACGCGGCCTCTGGACGCCTATAAAAACTGACATATTTCTCCTGAACCACCCAAACCAAAAAATCAGAAGTGGGAAATCCAGCAAACTGATCTGACTGAAAATTCATGAAGGTCGGATCAGCCCGACAAAACCAAATTCCTGAATCAGTCTCACCAAAACTAGACCAATTGGAACCAGAACCTACCGAACCATGCCCGTCAGCACTACAAGCCTCAGTGTGATACCCATCAGAACCACGACTTCCAGAAAAAAACCCAAATAAACTCTCTGAGCGATACCCACCGCCTTCCAGGGACTGTCCAAAAACGCCAAAGCCTTTGCAATGCCCACCGGAACTGTCCTTACCAACACAAAACCCACTGTTGAACCAGTCCAAGGTACCAGGACAAGTTTCCTCAGAGATCTCCCAGAACACTTGGAAGCTCCAAAGAGATCCCCACAGGTCAGAACGCCCCTTAGGCTCACATGGAGAACTATCAAGAACCCCTATGAAACCCAGGGCAACTCCAGAGTCAGGGTCACAAGGACAAACATCAAGATCAGGGCTTTTAGGGACCAGAACCATCTCCGGGCATGCAGGCCAACCGGCAACATCAGAACATGTCTCCACTAGGGAAGCACGTGAGCACGCTAACACAGACACACTTGGGCACTCTGGCATACGAAGCACATCTGGGCACACCGGCACAAGAGAAACCTCTGGGCATGTCAAGGAACTGCGAACCTCAAAGTCAGTCAAGACAGGACCGAAACCAGAACTGGGCAAAAAAAATTCATCATGACTAGACTTCACAGTTACTGGATTCTTACTAAAAACTGCAGGATCAGACTTAGATGTCGCTGATTCCAGCAAGGTTATTAACAAATCATGTTCAGGGGCATTTACAAGACAGGGCAAATCTTCTGATGTATGCACTGAACTAGACAGGGTTCCCATAGCTTCTTCTGGACTAGAAAGAGACTCATCAAATACACTGGATTGGAGCTCATGAAGGGCTGCAAAACAAGTCAGTATTGCAGCAATCCCCACTGAACTAGGCAAAACTGAGAAACTCACTGGACAGGAAGGGGACTCTGGAACTACTGCCACACCGGCCAGAAAACCAGAATTTTCCAGGATACAGGGCTGGGTTTCAGAAACACTCATTAACTCGGACTGAAATTCTGAGATTTCTATTATTTTTTCCAGCGAGTCAGAATTATCCATGTTACAGGGCAATACTTCTGAAACATTCAGAGGACAGGGCTGAAGTTCCCTGACTACTGTGAGATCAGAGAGGGACTCAACATCTTTAGCTAAATCAGACTGTGTACAGGGCAAGGTATCAAAAACGCTTGCTGACAAAGACAATGTTTCAATAGCTTCTGCTTCACTGGGCAGAGATTCATCAAGTTTTATTAGAGCAGACTGTAATTCCAAAACAGCTGCTAAACAAGTGAATACTACTGCAACACCCACTGAAGTAAGCAGTGCCTCAGACTCCTCTACTAGAGGATCTGAAGTATCCAAAGTACTGGGTGAAGCATAAGACTCTGCGACCACAGCTTCACTGGACAGGATCACTGAACAGGCCATATCGCAGGGCAAAACCATGGAAGCACCTGCTGGACAGCATAATGATTCTGTGACCTGAGCTTCATTGGGAAGATCTACTGCACAATTCATGGTACAGGGCAAATTTACTGGAACATTTTCTGAACAAGGTAATAATTCTACGATTTCAGGTTCACATAGCAGATGCTCTGAGCTATTCACGAAACTAGAGCGAGGTGTAGAGACAGGAAGATCAAGACACAAAGTTTGTGCATCTGAAGCACTATTCAATTGTAAAATTGGGAAATTCAGATATTGGGGTTCTGAGGTTTCTAGACAGGATTGCTGGGACTCAGAAACGAATGTAGTGCATCTATTGGCATCTGCTGGATCAGACAGGAGTTGAACTTTATTAACACAGGTAATTTCTGCAGAAGTGTTTGCAGAAACAGGCAAGATTTTTCTGGTGTCTGTTTCACTGAACAAAGACTCATGAGTACTGGCTAGGCTGGACTCAGAAGTCAACAGGACCTCTGGATTCTCTGCTGAGAAATTTGTGCAGGGCAAAGTTAAGAAAGTATCAGTGGCTTCTGTTTTACTGGGAAGTAACACTGAGTTATCCATGGTACAGGGTGGAGTTACAGGAACATTCACAAGACATGGCAGGGACTCAGTAACTGGAGAAGTGGGACAGTCTCCAATTGACAGTGTGTCTTCCCTGGTATCAACTGATTGAATCGCATAAAAATCGTCCAAAATCATTTTCCACACATCGATCAATGGAGCCACAAAGTCATACCCACACACACACCAGTTTTTATTAGGTTATAGGCAGACTTAATGCATGCATTCAATACTAATTCACTTTTTGCACTGTAAAACTGACAAAATGAACTTGCATCTTTCTTCCATTCATAGACCAGGGCTTCCATCTCTCCTTTCTCAAATGGAGGATCCCATGCATATTTAACAGCTGAGCATTCAAGCTGATCATAGTTTGCAAATGTGTTAGTGGCAGAAACATACATTGGGTTATTTAGCAGGTGATTGGCCGATTTCTTATTCCTAAGGATCTCCAATACCTGTAGCAAGTGTTGAACTGTAGTGTATGCAAATTTCCCTTGCTGCACGAATAAATTGATCTGTTCAATACTCTGTAATATATCTTCATAATCATATTCAGATAATTCATTTAAACAAGAACTTTTATTTTCCCTGGCTAGCAATGAAAGTTCATTAGTAGTTTCATAGGTCCATTTGACTCCCCTGAATGGTGACTGAATTTCATTATCGGCTAATGGCGGAGTCTCATTACAGATCTGATGCGCAGTCGCTAAGGGCAACGACTCCGCTGATTGTAACACTTTTCTTTTGGAGCGTTTACGTTTGGCTTTAGACCCTGCTGCCTTAGGTGATTTATTCAAAGCAGAAGAAAAGTTATCAGAACAATTATCTGCTTGCTGATTATTTTTTAGGCAGTAGAAGGAGCAGCTGATTGACAAGCTGCCAGGAGCTTATCAAAAGGGCTAGGCAAATCGGTTTTGCGCAGCCAGTTATGGATCACAAACGCTAGAAATTCCAGCGGTCTTTCTTTCAAATTCGTATGATCCAAGACATCGTACGCCCACTGGAACAAATTTCCCTTAAACAAAACATAAATTAACTGGGGGGCCCACGTTGAAACAGGAGTAGCCTGGAGCTCGGGATTGGCCAAAAACCTGGTACATTCAGAAAAAAACTCATTTTCTGTTTCAGAATTAAGTTTCTCAAATTTCTTAAAGGAACAGGAACCATAACAAACAGTGTCATTTTTGCTGGGAACCCCCCCCCCCCACACACACACACACAATGGGGATTGGTAATGGGGCTACCATAATGTTAAGCTTGGAGGTGTAATCTCCACAGTCAGCATGCAACACATAAGCTGACGTGAAGGAGGTACACACACCAGCACAAGGAATCAGGATATCCCCAGTTTAGTGGAGGAGAGGACTGACTCCAATAGGAGATTGTGGTGCACAGAGCCGGTGCAGATCCGAACAGCCACAAACAACACTTTCGTAATAACGTCTCAGCGCAAGTAGCGCTGAGCGCATAAACCAGGACTGAGGAGATCAGGACAGGTAGACAGAATGAACGCTTGCTTAACTAGCCACTACTTAGTGACAGCAAGCATCCACAATAAAACAGACTGGAATGAGGTAGCCAATGCGTTTGCAGCGATGGCGTGCCTCACCAGGACAGGATAGTCAGGAAATAGCAGGATCAAGATAGATGAACGTAACACAGATAAATATACAATAAGTATGATTTCCTAGCGTATTACAATTACAGCTATCAATGAAACTATTTGTAACGTCTGACTAACATATGTATATATCGGCAATGAACCGATATATGACATAAGCAGGAACACTGACTTAGGACTGGAACGATACAGGGAACAGGACTCAGAAGGATTCGCTATCTCTTCGCAGAGATGAACGCAATCCACAAACGGTAACAGGACAGGATTCAGAAGGATTCGTTATCTCCTCGCGGAGATGAACGCAATCCACAAACAGGACCAGGAACAGGATAACTAGCTCAGCACGGATGATCACGATACGCGCAACCACCAAAACGTGCTGGAGTTGACTAACTGAGCACAGGATATAAACAGTTCGTGTACGTATATATCAGCGTCACTGATGTATCAACGTAACACGAATACAAGGAAAATAATAAACGTGCAAGTATGCGTATATATTGGCGATGAACCAATATATGACACAAGACAAGCAAAGTAACAACTTCTAGAAACAAGAGCAGAACTAGGAGGACTCGCTGACCCCTTCGCAGGAGTCAGCGCAGTCCACACGGACTAGGAACGAGGTGGGGCACGAGCAGAGTAACAGACAGAATCTGAGACTATGGTAGCCCATGAGGCATTGCAGGAAGCAGTTCTTTATACTGAGGTCATCCAATGGGAGCAGACCTGCAGATTCCCACACAAGTGAATGGTAATTAATCACAGGCTGACAGCAGGAAAAGGCAGACAATGATATGCAGCTTGCATGGAAAGAGATCAGAACTGCCTGAGCAGCAGCACTACTACTGCCAGCAATACCTGCTGCAGCAGCGATCATAACAACCTTTGGGACAGGACAATGGCAACAGGCATGACAAGACAGAACAGGCAATACAGATAATACAACCTGACTGGGCTAGAAGGGGAGCCTAAAGCAACCCCCAGGAATTAACTATACTAGATAGCAATGGCTGACACTCCAGCCGTGTCCATCAGGAACAGTCCATGGAAGGGAAATGACCAGCAAAGCCTTCTGGGAAACATAAAGCTCTTATAGTGCCAGTCATCAAAGAAGGCAGGTAGGGGATTTGCATAACGAATGTATGCAAATTCCCCAGCAAGAGAACAGACCAGAAACTTGCAATGGAAAGACAGGTCTCTGTTCCAGAGACCTGCAGCCCACAGACTAGAGGAATGGACAAACAGCTGTCTGCCTGTGCAGCCAGCTGAGCGGATCATCACAGTACCCCCCCCCCCCCCTCTAGGGATGGATTCCAGACATCCCTCAAAACTGGTATCATCACAAAACTCTAACTGAAGACTCATGAAGGTCGGGACAGCCCGACAAGGCCCAATTCCAGAGTCAGTCCATCCGAAACCGACCTCATCGGAAGCAGAAGCCACCGAAACATGCCCATCAGCACTAAAAGTCTCAGCGTAACACCCATCAGGAATGTGGACACCAGAGAAGAAGCCATCGACACCCTCCAGACAATACCCACCACCTTCCAAGGAGCGTCCAAGAATACCAAACCTGCCGCAATACCTGTTCGAAGTGTCCCTTACAACACCAAAGCCATTGCTGATCGTATTCAGGGCACCAAGCAAAACCTTTCCCGGAATCTCCCAGAACGCCTTGAAGCTCCGCAGAGATCCCAAGAAGCCAGAACGCTCACCAGGCTCACATGGAGAACCACCAAGAACCCCTATGGAACCTATGATCATTCCAGACTCAAAATTAGCAGGACACCCATCAAGATCAGGACTTTCAGGGACCACTTCGGGGCATGCAAGCAGGCAGGCTATATCAGAACATGTCTCCACTGAGGAAGCATCTGAGTACGCTGGTAACTGAGGCACACTTGGGCTTTCTGGGTCACAGAGCACATCGGGGTACACTAGTACAGGAGAAACCTCAGGACATGTCGGGGAACTGCCAACCTCAGAGTCCGACACGTCAAGACCAAAACCAGTACCGGGCAGAAAATCATCACGAGTAAAGGTCACAGGTACTGGTCTTTCAAAAGAAGACTCAGACTCAAATTCAGAATTTTCTGTAACTGTAATATCATCATTGACTACACATGAATGAAGCTCCACAAGAGCTGCAAAAGTAGTCAGCAAGGCCGCAATGCCTACTGAAGTGGGCAACACCTCAGAAGGACCTGGGGGGCAGGAGACATCTCCTACAAGTTCTGCACCCTTTTAGAGGAACTCGGAGATCTCCAGGACATCAGACAATACCTCAGGAACACCATTTCCCAACTGTGCTAAGAAGGATTCTGAACTATCCATGTTACAGGGCAAAACTTGAACTTTATTTTGTGTGCAGGGCAGATGTCCCAGGGAAGGTTCCACCATAAACTGAGACTGAATTTTATCATCAGGACAGGAATACACAGGAATCTCCAGTGAAACTAGCTCTGACTTTCTGAGTTTTGCCTCACTACAGGCAGATTCCTCCATAGCAGTCAGAGCAGGGACAAGGTCCTCCAGCACCCAAGGCTGAGACACCAAAGTGCGCCCCTCCATCCCTCTCACCCCAGCTGTCACACACTGATTGCTATTAGACTAAGAGGGCCACAGGGCCCACAACCTCCCCAACACCTTAATATCTAGTTATCTGGCTTGCAGTCACAACTATGTATCCCCTTTTCTTAATTCTTTCTGCTTCATACACAATTAGGAATGAAAGCTGAATGAATTGTGCGCCCCCTCCTACACTGCGCCCTGAGGCTGGAGCCTCTCCAGCCTATGCCTCGGCCCGGCCCTGATAGCAGTCAAACCAGACTGCAATTCCAAAATAGCAGAGAAACAGGTAACAATGGTTGCAATACCTAGACGAGCCTCTAGGGTCACTGCAGGAGATTTTAAACAAGGTAATATTGACTCATCCAGAGTACTGGGTGGAGAGTCAATACTTTCTTCAGAATCAGACTCGCAAATGTCAATGCGAGTGGACATCATGCCTTCATTCATGGTACAGGGCAAGGTCAGAGAAAGCCTCTCTGGACAAGGCAAAGAAGCTTCAGCATCAGATTCGCAAAACCGAAGCGCTGTCTCACTCTTAGATTCGGCTAACAATGTCGAATCCGAGGAGTCAGAACGCAAAATATGCGGATCCAAGACCGCTTTAGGTTGCGAAACTGACGCTTCCATAGCGCAAACCTCCACGATCTGTGGAGCAGACTGCAAGGCATCTAGGACAGAAACACTGGAGCAACTGTCATCAGGCAACAGGCCTGCACAGGTGCGAACAGAATAAGACATAGATTCATTTGCAAAAGAAGTGGCGACAACAACAGTAGAAACTTTATTAGACACATCAATAATTTTCTTAAAGTTGCATAACTTAGGAATTTTCCCCATGGCAGGCTCACAAACGGACGATCTTAGAGAACCTGAGGGAAAAAATCTGTCTTCCTTAGACACAGGACCACACAGACCTTTCGCAGCCATACGTGCGGTGGCGACATCAGACCGCACTGGTTCAACTTCCACACAAGCAACTGCTCTGAACGACTTGCACTCAGACTTCAAACACTCAGTTGCTTTGGGAAAGGGAATGCATTCAAAACTCACTTTCTTTAAATCCAGAGGATTGGAACAATCGTCCGCTGACAATGTGTTTTTAGCAGATTGAAGCGCATGTAGTTCATCCAAAATCATTCTCCACACGTCAAACAGCGGAGTCACAAAGTCAGAGATACATTCACCAGTCTTGATTAAAGTGCACGCAGACTCAATGCACGCATACAAAACTGCTTCGTTTTTAGAAAGGTAATGATTGCAAAACGATCTCCAATCACATTCCAATTCATAGACCAGGAGCTCGATCTCCCATTTCTCAAACGGGGGCTCCCATGCACACTTAACAAAGGATGAACAATCATAGTGAGCACAATCTGCAGATGGAACTGGAGCAGGAACAGAACGGGAATCTTTTACCTCTTTATTGGGATCAATTGATTGGTGTGTGTGTAATTCATCCAAAATGATCTGCCACACATACATCACCAGATCCACAACACACTCCTCACATTCATCAGAATCAATCAAAAGGCACACAGAGTAAAGACAATCGTTCAGGACATCCGCGCTTTTTGCAATATAAAAATCGCAAAAGGCCTTCCAATCCAAATCAAATTCCTCCACCAAGGCCCCAATTTCCCATGAGGCAAATGGCGGTTCAAAAAGCCTGGTATCGAGATAATCCCCATAAGGGTGGGGATCAGGGACGAGTACCGATTTTTTAACTGCTTTTATATAGTGTGCGATCCTACCTATAATAGGATCCACATACGCTTTTGTCTCAGGCAATGACATCTGAATCAAATCAAAGGTTCCCTCTGCCCTGGGAATTTTGGTTGGGCTGGTCATTCTGTAACGATTGTGGAACTTTCTCCGTGATCAGCGCACAACGCGTGCGCTGACACGGCGGAAATCCTCCACAAGCGTATATTTGCAGGCACCCAGCAAAAGGTGCTACGCACCTGTAGAGGGAAATTCCTGTCGGCAGATGGCGCTGAGGAGTGCAGAGGAACCAATCCTCTGTACCTCCACAAATGCCAGACAGGAATTGTACGAAGCGCAAAACGCAATCGCAAGAGAGGCGATTGCGAATGAGATTGACCAAAGGGACAGGTTGTACGTGTGTGCGCCAATCCAGTCACCACCCCGCGACCGCGCACACACAACAGCAGATATGAAATAGGAACGCGATCGCGAGAGGTGCGATCGCCAGACGTGACACAAGGCAGATCAGAATAGAATACGAGGGTAGCAAAGGCACAGCAAATAATACAATAAGGAGATACGGAAAATAACAAACGCCAGCTAACCGCGAACACCGCACTCATTCGCAACAGTGCACGCGGTTATGCGCGATCTCCACGTGATAAGCACAATAGAGACAAGCACGCCTAACTAACCATTAACAGACAAACATGAAACAGAGGACGCGAGCGCTTGCTTAACGGTTACCTCACCGAGCCTCCAGCAAGCGTAGCGGACAAGACAGACACACGAAAACAGGGACAAGCGAGAGATAGGATCCACAGCACTAGCGAAAAGTGGCTAGCGCGATCCCAGAAGACAGAACAGAAGGATCCCCAGCGCTAGCGAAAAGCAGCTAGCGCGATCCCAGAAGACAGAACAGAAGGATCCCCAGCGCTAGCGAAAAGTAGCTAGCGCGATCCCAGAAGACAAAACAGAAGGATCCCCAGCGCTAGCGGAAAGTAGCTAGCGCGATCCCAGGAGACAGAACAGAAGAGATAGCTGGTAGCAACCGCTGCACCAGCTATACTCCAAGAACAGAGATCAGAACCATTTCCTGTCGACCACCTTTGGGACAGGACAATGGCAACAGGCAAGACAAGACAGAACAGGCAATACAGATAATACAACCTGACTGGGCTAGAAGGGGAGCCTAAAGCAACCCCCAGGAATTAACTATACTAGATAGCAATGGCTGACGCTCCAGTCGTGTCCATCAGGAACAGACCATGGAAGGGAAATGACCAGCAAAGCCTTCTGGGAAACATAAAGCTCTTATAGTGCCAGTCATCAAAGAAGGCAGGTAGGGGATTTGCATAACGAATGTATGCAAATTCCTCAGCAAGAGAACAGACCAGAAACTTGCAATGGAAAGACAGGTCTCTGTTTCAGAGACCTGCAGCCCACAGACTAGAGGAATGGACAAACAGCTGTCTGCCTGTGCAGCCAGCTGAGCGGATCATCACAAGTCATTACTCCAATATACTTATAATGACGCTTGGCCAGGTCCTGGACATTTAGTTTACTATACCCGAAGTTCTGCTATATTTGAGATTTTTTTTAATGAGTCAGTAGATGGTGGGCCAGTAGTGTCAGCCAATCAGTGTCTTTTTTTCCAATCCCAGTTGCCAGCCAGAGTCTTTGGGTACCTCTGTTCACTTCATTGGTATGAAAAGCTGCTAAACAATCAAAAGGTGCAACCAATGGGGCAGGGCACAAGGAAGGAATTGCTGGAATCTTTGTGATCACAAACCCCAGTTACTGCAGAAGATCAGCTCGTTATTTCAATCCATAGCCCCCTTGGTGGTACACTTGTAGTAGAATTTATTTTTAATTTTTCTCGTCTTTTGCTTTCCCCATAGACATCAATGGGCCCAGGCGCGTAATAATATACCCTGCAGAGGATGCTACTGTGGGGAGGGGGGCAGAAGTCGCAGGGGGCCCGTGGGGGGGAGAAGTTTATTTTCCCTGTCCTGAGAGACTGACAACTAAGGGCACAGGAGAGAACAAAACTTTGTGCTCTCTGCACAATTGTTTTAATGACTGCATCTGCCCAGCCACTGATAAGGAATCATACAAAGTTTTATAGACAAAGATTTGTAGACAGTCCCTATTCAGTGTGCAGTAGGGTCTTGTGTACAGGGCCCGGCCCCCAACCTCTCTACCCCTCCCCAAGTGCTCTGTACTGTAGTGATGCTGGAGAAGTCTGCAGAACCAGTTCTGTTAGAGTGAGTGTAGTAAGTTGAGGCTTGGAGCACAATCGTCTGTCAGTTTTCTGTATGTATGTTCTGCACACCGCATGTGTCTGTATGTGTGAAAACATGCATGTTTATCACAAAAGCTAATGTAATTGATAGAGAAAATGCATGCAGTGCTTCAACGCTGTCAGTTTTTATCTGCATGGGGAAAAACACATTCAAGTGTACACTAGCCAATTGAAAAACATTGGTTCTCAGTTTACCTGTGCATAAAGCAAGGGGGGGGGGGGGGGGGGGGGAGGGGGCATATAAAGTTTTGCAGGGGGGGGCCCAGTGATTTCTAGTTACGCCCCTGAATGGGCCTGATCCAATTCACTTTTTATCCTAAGTTTTCTCCCAAGTGATATTTTCACATTATAAATAAAAATGCCTTTTAAGCCACCAGCAAGCAAAAAAATATTCTGAATAATTTTGACAGTTTTTTTTTTTTTTACATACTCCTTGGTACTTTTTCAATTGCATAGCGCATTAGTTGTTTTAAACAGAAGACCAAAAATTATCTCCTAGGAGACCCAATGGGCCATTTTCTCCTGAATTTTCAACTTCTTTTTAAACATTTTTTTAGCACTTTGGAATTGAAAAAGTACTATCAAAATTATTTTGAATATTTTCTTGCTTGCTGGTGGTTTAAAGGGCATTTTATTGATAAGGTGTGAAAATATATCCTAGGAGAAAATACAGGAGAAAAGGTTAATTGCATTTACGCCAATGGGCCATATGCAATTCACTTTTTCGCCAGAGTTTTCTCCTAGGAGATCATTTTTCATCTTTAAATTAAAATAACTTTTCAGCACTTTTCAACTAAAAAAGTACCAAACAGTAAATTAAAAAGTACTGTCAAAATTATTTTGAGCATTTTCTTGCTTTCTGATGGCTTAATGTAATGATCTGCTCAGCTGCCTGTGCAGGCAGGCAGCTTTTTGACCATTGTGTAGGTTTGCATGCTGCAGGACTCTGGAAAGAAGAGCTTCTGTCAGTTTTGCAGCTTGTGCTTGCAGAGGAATTTGCATACGTTGTCATGCAAATTGCCTGGCCACATTCATTGGAGGCGTGTACTATAAGTACTATGTGTTTCCCACAATGCTTCACTGGTCATAAGGATTTAGTCCTGTGTAACACGCCTGGAGGAGTGTCAGCCTTACTCTCTGTTTGAAGATCAGCTTAGAGTAATTCCTGGAAAACTGCACTAGGCAGGTTTCCTTAGTGCAGTTAGGATTGCTTATCTGTTTGTTTGTTCTGTTGCTATTGTCCTGTCCCAGCGGTGGTCGACAGGAAATGGTTCTGATCTCTGTTCTTGGAGTATAGCTGGTGCAGCGGTTGCTATCAGCTATCTCTTCTGATCTGTCTCACTTGGATCGCGCTGGCAACTTGCGCTAGCGCTGTGGATCCTTCTGTTCTGTCTCCTTGGATCGCGCTAGCCACTTTTCGCTCGTGCTGTGGATCCTTCTGTTCTGCTACTCTGTACCTGGATCGCGCTGGCGTCCTGCGCTGGTGCTGTAGATCCTTCTGTTCTGTCTTTCCGGATCGCACTAGCCACTTTCGCTAGTGCTGTGGATCCTATCTCTCGCTTGTCCCTGTTTTCGTGTGTCTGTCTTGTCTGCTACGAACGCTTGCTGGAGGCTCGGTGAGGTAACCGTTAAGCAAGCGCTCGCTTCCTCTGTTACATGTTTGTCTGTCGGTGGTTAGTTAGGCGTGCTTGTCGCTATTGTGCTTATCACGTGGAGACCGCGCATGAACGCGTGCACTGTTGCGAATGAGTGCGGTGTTCGCGTTCAGTTAGCGTTTGTTATTTTCCGTATCTCCTCATTGTATGATTTGCTGTGCCTTTGCTATCCTCGTATTCTGTTCTGTTCTGCCTTGTGTCACTTTTGGCAATCGCCTTTCTTGCGGTTGCGTTTCTGTTTCGTATCTGCTGTTGTGTGTGCGCTGTCGCGGGGTGGCGACTAGATTGGCATACACGCATACAACCTGTCCCTTTGCTCGTTCTCATTCGCAATCGCTTCTCTTGCGATTGCGTTCTGTGCTTCGTACAATTCCTGTCTGGCATTTGTGGAGGTACAGAGGATTGGTTCCTCTGCACTCCTCAGCGCCATCTGCCGACAGGAATTTCCCTCTACGGGTGCGTAGCACCTTTTGCTGGGTTCCTGCAATTATACGCTTGTGGAGGATTTCCGCCGTATCAGCGCTGATCACGGAGAAAGTTCCACAATCGTTACACTTAAAACGCATTTCATTGACAAATTTAAAAATATCACCCAGGAGAAAACTCAGGAGAAAAGGTGAATTGCATATGGGCCAATATGTTTTACTTTAGCAGAAAGTGAAAAATATTTTTGAAAAAATATTTTCATGAAAACAATGTAGAAATTAAAACACCTTAGCAAGCCCATGTCTACTTTTATCCTATTTCTGTGAATCCCTCGCAACCATTGAAATCTGTAAACATAGAAGAAAAAGGGTTAACTTAAACAGTAATTACATCCAGTGTGTATTGCAGGTGGTTCATGAAATGAAGTGCAAAAATACTACAAATTTGCACACTGATCAACTTAGGAAGACACAAACAGTTCTTAAAAAAAAAAAAAAAACACTTTGAAATGCAGATATGCTTGTGTCACGTTTCAAAACAAGCAGTTGTGTAAGATTCAAATATTACTTTAGAAGGTGTTGAGAAAGTAAACTGTAACCTTGGGAGATATAACGTGAAGTACTGTACTGCCTTCCTGTGGTTAATGAATATCACAGGTATAACTTTCTTCAATCATTGTCCAAAGGGCAGTTGTGACTGAGGCATATAAAGCCACTGGATGAGATGGAGCAGTACACTGACATTCAGCAGAAAGGTGTGAGGATGAGGAAGAGTGTGTACACATTGCTGCGCTTCTCACTCCTAGGCATTGGCTTCTCGCTAGTGTGCCTAGGAGCCTTCTTTGTATCTTCCAGCTCCAATTCCAACTCTCAGAATGAGACAATTGTGGCATACACCATCATGCCATTGGGATTCCTTCTTCTCCTGTGTGGCATTTTTTGGAGCACATATCATGAAGCTAACCATAAAAGCCTCTTCCAATATATGATAAGGCGGATTCATAGTCAGCAGCAAGTACAGATTGAGACCATAGACAGGTAGGTTGATTTTTTTTTATTTTACATTGTTATAAAACATTTGTATTTGTGCAATTAAATGTAATCCAAATATAAAACCCCATGAACAGTTGAATAAGGTATAAGTTAATAATAAGTAGAATCCATAGCAGTTCAATAAGAACGGTGATCAGATAACTACATGATTCATTTGCCTATTGGTAGGTAACTGGGTGGTGTCAAAACTACAAGTCCTCACTGGAAGTGTAAACAAGGACAACTGTTCAAGTTCACCTTACTTCAATTGTGACACTGAAAATTGTGTATTCATGTAGAGTAAATTGGTGCCTATCTTACTGTAAACAATAATATGGACTCTCTGCCCCCAAATCTGCTAGAAAGCAGCTTCCATGTCATGTTATAGGGATGGTCAATGAGATGCAAAGAATTCTGAGTTCAAGGATCAAGGTGCAATTCGATTGTTTCATTTTAAAGCTGCATACATTTGCATAAACAATTTGCATAATTCTGAATTAACTCAGTATTGTTTGGATCTCATTGACCATCCCTTGTCTTCTCTTATAATCCCACCAGCACCACTGAATCCATGTAGGAGAAAACTATTTCTAAAGTGGGCCTTAAATGTTATGGTCCTGATTCAATAAGGGCCCATTTCCACTAGGGAGATGCGGCCGCCCATGGGAGGAGATGGGAGGTGGATGCGGCCGTGCGAGAATCTGCAGCATGCTGCATATTCTCTGAACCCTCCGCATAACCTGCACGCAATGGAAACTGTTCCATTGCTGTGCATTGGTTTCAGTTCGGCCGCGGTGTGATGCCACATCGCGTGTAGTGGGAACTGGCCCTAAACCTTTCTCACAAGTGATGTTTTCACATGTTCTTTATAAAATACTTTTTCAACACCAGGCAAAAAAAAAAAGTTTTAAAAAGTAGGTAAGAAAAATAATATCATACTTACCGGTAATTACATTTGGTAAAATTTTCTCTTATGGGGTTTATAAATCTTTGTTAAGTATATGATGTGAAAGCAAGGCTAGAGGAAAGTTTATTGAATAAAAATCTGTGTCTTTGACAGTTTACCTGCATCAGTGCCAATACATAAACAGCATGCTAGCTTTATACTGCCACTGATATGGGGTTAGAACTTTATTTAAACATGCCTAAAAGCTTTGTACTGCTGTATTTAACTCTGTTTTTGCCAGCAATGTGCGATTTCAAAAAATATTAGCATTACTGTAGGTTATGTACTCAGATGATCAACAATTAAGCATAATGCTATAGATATATAGTACATATAATGGATGGATAGATTAATATAAATGCTATTGTGTTTAAAGCATACATAGCTGTGTCAATATAATTAAATTCCAAAATACCACAAGAACTAATGAGGTTTAATTTTTTTTTAAGGCCTGATTTCTACCCTCCATCATACGAGAGAGCACTTCATGATGCTGTCCTAAACACAAGTACAAGCGTGCAAATCTATCTGGAGGAACCAGGATTCAACATTCCCCCACCACTGTACACAGAGACTGCCATGGACATTGTTGATGAAACCTATTTAAGCGAAGACCCTCCACCTTCTTATGAGATGTCAGTGCAGACGCCTAGTTCTGGTGCTGAAGCTGAAGCTAGCTCAGAATGTGCACCAGAAACGGTCACTGCTTTGGAAACAAATGAAACAAATGACTGAACACTTATATTCTACAGAAAGGTAGTTAAAGTGATGGAAATGGACCACAGACAGTGGTACAAGTGAGTCATTACAGCAGATAAACATAGAAGGTGAGGCTTGTGCTGGCAGGATGCACAGTGCCCTGCAGTAGCGGCACAGAGTAGTAAGAGCAATACCCGGGGCATACAAGGAGGATTACCTGCAAATGCAGATTGTTTACAGTTTATATTCATAATCATCTGCATAGTTTACAGGCAGGTGATATCGTGGGCCTTTGATTTGTTCAAGGGTCTCAACCGTTGTTTGCAAAAGCATTAATGAATGTTATGTTGATGGGAATACACCAGCCGGAGAAGTGTACCAGCCGAATGTTCCTTGTCTGTGTTGTCAAAGTATTACAAATGATCTGGAATGTATGTCCTTAATGTCCTTATTAGTATGTCCTTAATGCATCCACAAGTATTCTGGGTTCGTTTCAAAAGCTAGCAGAATGTAGCAGGTGTGGAAGACTAGAAGACTGTAGCAGGTGTGGAAACTGAATCTGAAGAGTATACCATTTCATCATGCTTTTTATCCAAACTAATCATGCTGGCATTGATGGACTTTTGAAAGAAGGATGCTGTGGTATTAAAGATGTATGTGGATAACTGTATTAGGACAACATATTGAGGGTTCATCGGTTTGTGCCAGTATTACATTTAGACACAGCTCTTGTACCCTTAATGTGACTTGATGTTAGGTGGTGATTTGTGGAGATAATCCATGGAGGGCTGGGGTTTTACTCCATTCAAACATCCAATCATATGAGGAAAAGGCTTCCATCTGTTTGATTTTCCTGTACCTAATGCTTGCAGTGAGCAAGGCAACACTTCACTCTTCTCCCTGAATGTCTCCTTTGTTAAACGTCCTCTTGGACTTTAATGCATAATATGCCTCACTCTCATCCAACCGAAGTGACATTGCTGTGTACAGATTTTTTATTATGTGTGTTTTGAATGTTTGTGTGTTTTTTCATTATTTTTTGTATTATTTTATCATTGTATGAGTATATTTGTTACAATAAATATTTAATTGAAGCTAAAATCATATCTTTGACTTATAACATCACTGGGACCTATGAAGAAACATTTTTGCTTATAGACATTGTTATAGTAAACTAAAATCATTTCTGTGATGGCAGAGATCATTTCAAGGCAATACTTAAAGCAACTTGTTCTTATTAGTACACTATAGAACCTGGTGCATACCCTCAATTTTGATTGGTCAATTGGCAATCACTGACCAGTCTTACCACCTGCATGTAGTAAGAGAGTTTACCTACACAAGCTGTTCATAGTATTCAAAATCTATTGACCCTCATACTAAAATGGAGATACTAATATTGACCAATCATTGGTAAATCAAAACTGAAGGTATCAGCCAGGCTTTTAGGCATACCAGCAATGTAACATATGTGTCTTAAAGGACAACTGAAGCGAGAGGGATTTGGAAGCTCACATTTCCTTTTAAACAATACCAATTGCCTGGCTATCCTGCTGATCCACTGCCTCTAATACTTTCAGCCATAGACCCCGAACAAGCATATGCAGATCAGGCGTTTCTGACAATATTGTTAGATCTGACAAGATTAGCTGCATGCTTGTTTCTGGTGTGATCCAGACTATACTATAGCCAAATAGACCACCAGAGCTGCCAGGCAACTGGTATTGTTTAAAAGGAAAAACATATGACAGCCTTCTTATTCTTTTCACTTCATTTGTCCTTTAAATCTGGTACACACTTTCAACTATGTTTGGCCAATTATTGACCATTTTCACCACTACCATGTAGTATAATGGTCAACAGATATTGAATACTATGAGCATATTGTGTAGGTCAACCCTTATTCTACATGGAGGTGGTAAAATTAGTCATATTACAAGCACAATTGCAACCACTAAGCACATTTGTGAACGATTTTGTTAAGTGATTCCTGGCATTTTTAGAGCGATTTTTTTTTTTTTTGCAAGATATTTTGTATGCATTTTTGTTTTGTGATTTGCATTTTGTTGGTGCAGACAAATAGGAAGTGCACTCTGACCTGGAACTAAAGGTCTTTTAAAGCAAATTTTCTTGAAAAACAATCTCACAAAATCAAAGTTCAAATCGCTTTAAAAGCGTTCTGCGATTTTTCATATACCTTGCATTAAAGCACATTTGCTTAGAAAATGGTGCAGGACCCCCGTTTGCGATTGGAAAAAAACTCATCGCTCATGTGAGAACACTCACATAGGATTTAATTACACAAGCACTTTTAGGCCAGAAACCCACTAGGAGCGATTTCTAAGCGCTAGTGATTTGAAAAAGCTCTTGCTAATGCAATGCTATGGGGGATTTTTATAAAATCACATCGCTCAAGTGGGATCACACCCATAGCATTACATTAGCAAGAGCTTTTCAAATCACAAAGCACTAAGAATTGCGCTCCTAGTGGGTTCCAGGCGTAACAGTGATTTTAGAATCACTAGCAATTAACCTCCTTAGCGGTAGCCCCAAGTCAGGCTTGGGCAGAAATCTGCAGTTCAGAGCAGTAACCCCGAGCTGGATCCTGGGGTGGTAGGTAATGTGCAGGGCTGCCACAGATCTACAGTATCTAACGGTATGATTTTAGGGTCTAAAAGCGGTTAAAAAAAACCTCAAAATGCTTGTAGTGTGAACCAGCCCTAATGGTGTGTACACACTTGAAAGATAAATGAAAGATCTTAGACCAATTTTACCACCTTCTATGTAGTATGAGAGCCATACTCTACACCAGGGCTGCCCAATAGGTCGATTGCGATTTACCAGTAGATCGCGACCGCCTTCTCGGTAGATCGCGGCCTCTCGGCCGCGTCTTGTTAAATTTTGCAGCCAGCAGCTCATTACGTTTAGCTGCTGGCCGCTGGCCAATAAGGATGCAGTGGAGGAGAGGCGGCGAGGAGAGAGGGAGGAGAGAGGTGGCGCGGCCGCTACGTCATGGCTGGGGGCGGTGGCGGCGGGCAGCCTGCAATGTGCGTGCTTGTAACGTGCCAGGCGCCGCCCCCAGCCATGACGTATCGGCCACGCCGCCTCTCTCCTCCCTCTCTCCTCGCCGCGTCTTCTCTCCTGCATCCTTATTGGCCAGCGACCTGCCTGCCGGAGGTTCCAGGAGTCCAGAGAACATGGCTAACCTACGTTGCAGGTACATATACCTGGCTAACCTACACTGAGGGCCCCTATACCTGGTTAACCTACACTGAGGGCCCCTATACCTGGCTAACCTACACTGGGGGCCCCTATACCTGGCTAACCTACACTGAGGGCCCCTATACTTGGCTAACCTATACTGAGGGCCCTTATACCTGGCTAACCTACACTGAGGGCCCCTATACCTGGCTAACCTACACTGAGGACCAATTGACTTGGCTAACCTACACTGAGGGCCCATATACCTGGCTAACCTACACTGAGGGCCCCTATACCTGGCTAACCTACACTGAGGGCCCCTATACCTGGCTAACCTACACTGAGGGCCCCTATACCTGGCTAACCTATACTGAGGACCAATTGACCTGGCTAACCTACACTGAGGGCCCATATACCTGGCTAACCTACACTGAGGGCCCCTATACCTGGCTAACCTACACTGAGGGCCCATATACCTGGCTAACCTACACTGAGGGCCCCTATACCTGGCTAACCTAGGGCCCATATACCTGGCTAACCTAGGGCCCATATACCTGGCTAACCTACACTGAGGGCCCATCTAAGATGGCGCCGGACTCGGACGCCACGGCCACAGGGCTCCGGCCTTTTTTGCTTTTTTGAAGCAATCTTTTCCTCCACTCACCTCTGACTTTCACTTCCGCTGAGGTAGGAGGCGGCGGAGGACATGATCACTGCTGGTCTTAATCCGTACCAGCCACGGATCGCAGTCTGAAGGCCAAGAGGATCAAGCAAGCTGATCGGGGCCCACGTGCAGTGCAGAGGAAGCACGGAGCTCTGCTGATCTGCCGCCGATGCCTCCATCCACGGACTCCGGACCATCAGCGCCACCACGATCCACTACGGCGGTGCACAGCTCTTCATCCAGGTGCGCTTCCAGCGGAAAGGCCCTTGTCCACCGCATTATCCATCCACAGAGGCCGACACTGCGCAGGCCACCGGCCAGCTTGCTTGTCGGGTGCGCCTGATCTCACATAGAGGCCGACAGCTGATCAGCGGTTCGGGCGCCCGTGCTCCGGTTCCCTCGTCGCTGCCTGTCTCTCGCCCTGAGCTAGCCCCTCCAGCCTCCGCCATGAGGCACAGTGTCCCGCAGGATCCCTGGGTGCAGCCTCAGCTCTGCTGCCGGGGCAACAGGCCGCCGCCGAGCAATGTAGCTGCCTGGCGACGATCTGCCTAAAGGTAAAGCCAGGTCCACCTCCGCTCCCCACCACCGAGCCTGCAGTGATCGGCAGCACAGGGCAACGCTGGAGTCCCCTCTGCCATCATCCTTCAGGCCGCTCAGACCAGCCTACACAGCAGCCCTGGATCCCCACAAGCTCCGGAAGGCCTTGTTCTCCTCCATCAGACCTGCTCTCAGAGTACCGGGCCCCTCTGCCTGCAACCACCAGCACATGGATTACGGCCATGACCACCCTAGATAGGACAGCAAGCCAGGGCTTGCTTGCTTAGCAGACTGTACTGGACTGTATCAGCATCAATAGAAAAAACAGTTGAGTCAGGCACTGCAGTGATTGCTGTTTTAATGGTGTTTCAGATTGGAGTAAATCACCATAGTTGTATCAAAAATTGTGACATTTTAAGGTAGGTGCAAAACATCATCATCATTGGAAATTTCATCAAGTATAAAAATCTTGTGCATTCAAACAGTTGCAAGAGGAGGATGTCCTACCATGTCAAAAGGTGGCGGTGCTTCTTCCGAGGCTGATCCACGTGGATCAGCCTCGGAAGAAGCACCGCCGTGCGAAACGGCTGTTAGGCTACCGTTTTTGCCCTGCACCCACCACCGCCACCTTTTGACATGAATGAAAATGACATGATGAAATTTCCAATGATGATGATGTTTTGCACCTACCTTAAAATGTCACAATTTTTGATACAACTATGGTGATTTACTCCAATCTGAAACACCATTAAAACAGCAATCACTGCAGTGCCTGACTCAACTGTTTTTTCTATTGATGCTGATCCAATGTATGTATTCGATTCATCTGTCATGAGCACGCAGTATTTATCATAATAACAAGGTGGCCTTTAGAACATCTCTCCTTCCTCAAAAATCCCAGTGATACGGTTACAGACATTGTAGTGCCGGCAACCCTCTTTCTCATTGATTGATCTGTACTGGACTGTATTGGACTGTATCCACCATGCTGCCTTAAAAGGTCTCTGCCTCTCTCCTCCTGCCTTGGTTCTCTCTCTTTTCTTCCTCATTCTCGCTTCAGCTATCTCTTCTCTCTCACTTTCCCTATCCAATTTCTTCTTCTCCTCTCTCTTTCTCTATCCACTTTTTTCAGGACACACCGCGGGGTATCTGGAGCTGCTGTGGAGCGAGCGAGCGCCGTCAGTAGTTGGCAGGCTGCTCCCCTCACGCAGCACTCCAGACTTCCCCACGCGTCCTTCACTATTGTTATGTGCTGTATGTATTTATAGGTAAATGCTTACTTTGTTCCATACTGTACTTGACTGTATGTGTTGTAGAATGCATGTATGTGTTTGTACCATCACCGACCCTGTATGAGCCAAAAATAATTCCGGGTACAACCCCCGTTGTACTTGGCGAAATAAACGATTCTGATTCTGATTCTGATATACCTGGCTAACCTACACTGAGGGCCCATATACCTAGCTAACCTACACTCAGGGCCCATATACCTGGCTAACCTACACTGAGGGCCTATATACCTGGCTAACCTACACTGAGGGCCAATATACCTGGCTAACCTACACTGAGGGCCCATATACCTGGCTAACCTATACTGAGGGCACGTAACCTATGCTGCAGGCACATACACCTGGCTAACCTACGCTGGGGGGGGGGGGGGTGTGCTTAGCATTTGGGACGTTGGTAGATTTCCTGGCCTCGGCAAATTTTAAAGTAGCTTTTGAGTCGAAAAAGTGTGGGCACCCCTGCTCTACACAGTCTATTCTATTGAGCTGAACTCCCCATCAGATAAAAACTCTTTGCAAGATGCTGCACACAAAGACGCTGTACACATTTAAAAGATCAGTATCTGCAAAAGATCTGTTCCTGCAAAAGATCCGTTCCTGCAAAATGCATTCATAGTCTATGATATCTGCAGATCCTCATACACACCTTGTTTAACTGACATTCATGTGCATTTCTGACATTCATCTGCAGATCAGATCCACCAGGATGGATTTTTAGATCTGCAGTTGATTGTCAGATATGCAGATGAAGTCTGTTAAACAAGGTGTGTATGAGGATCTGCAGATATCATAGACTATGAATGCATTTTGCAGGAACAGATCTTTTGCAGATACTGATCTGTTGCATGTGTACAGCATCTTTGTGTGCAGCATCTTGCAAAGAGTTTTATCTGATGGAGAGTTCAGCTCCATAGAATAGGCTGTGTAGAGTATGACTCTCATACTACACGGAATGGGGTAAAATTGGTCTGATATCTTTCATTTATCTTTCAAGTGTGTACACACCATAAGGGTGCGTATATACATCTGATTTTGATTGGCAGATGATTGGTTAATTTTACTACTTTCATGTAGTATGGGAGCTTACCTACACAATCTCTTCATAGTATTCAAAATCTGTTGGCCCTCATACAACATGGAGGTGAAATTGGCCAATCATTGGCCAATCAAAGTTGGATGTATGTACCAGTCTTAAAGGGAAGGTCTGAGCTTAAAAAAACCCTCGGCCGCGTCTTGTTAAATTTTGCAGCCAGCAGCTCATTACGTTTAGCTGCTGGCCGCTGGCCAATAAGGATGCAGTGGAGGAGAGGCGGCGAGGAGAGAGGGAGGAGAGAGGTGGCGCGGCCGCTACGTCATGGCTGGGGGCGGTGGCGGCGGGCAGCCTGCAATGTGCGTGCTTGTAACGTGCCAGGCGCCACCCCCAGCCATGACGTAGCGGCCACGCCGCCTCTCTCCTCCCTCTCTCCTCGCCGCGTCTTCTCTCCTGCATCCTTATTGGCCAGCGACCTGCCTGCCGGAGGTTCCAGGAGTCCAGAGGACCTGGCTAACCTACGTTGCAGGTACATATACCTGGCTAACCTACACTGAGGGCCCCTATACCTGGTTAACCTACACTGAGGGCCCCTATACCTGGCTAACCTACACTGGGGGCCCCTATACCTGGCTAACCTACACTGAGGGCCCCTATACTTGGCTAACCTATACTGAGGGCCCTTATACCTGGCTAACCTACACTGAGGGCCCCTATACCTGGCTAACCTACACTGAGGACCAATTGACTTGGCTAACCTACACTGAGGGCCCATATACCTGGCTAACCTACACTGAGGGCCCCTATACCTGGCTAACCTACACTGAGGGCCCCTATACCTGGCTAACCTACACTGAGGGCCCCTATACCTGGCTAACCTATACTGAGGACCAATTGACCTGGCTAACCTACACTGAGGGCCCATATACCTGGCTAACCTACACTGAGGGCCCCTATACCTGGCTAACCTACACTGAGGGCCCATATACCTGGCTAACCTAGGGCCCATATACCTGGCTAACCTAGGGCCCATATACCTGGCTAACCTACACTGAGGGCCCATATACCTGGCTAACCTACACTGAGGGCCCATATACCTAGCTAACCTACACTCAGGGCCCATATACCTGGCTAACCTACACTGAGGGCCTATATACCTGGCTAACCTACACTGAGGGCCCATATACCTGGCTAACCTACACTGAGGGCCCATATACCTGGCTAACCTATACTGAGGGCACGTAACCTATGCTGCAGGCACATACACCTGGCTAACCTACGCTGGGGGGGGGTGTGTGTGCTTAGCATTTGGGACGTTGGTAGATTTCCTGGCCTCGGCAAATTTTAAAGTAGCTTTTGAGTCGAAAAAGTGTGGGCACCCCTGCTCTACACAGTCTATTCTATTGAGCTGAACTCCCCATCAGATAAAAACTCTTTGCAAGATGCTGCACACAAAGATGCTGTACACATGCAACAGATCAGTATCTGCAAAAGATCTGTTCCTGCAAAATGCATTCATAGTCTATGATATCTGCAGATCCTCATACACACCTTGTTTAACTGACATTCATGTGCATTTCTGACATTCATCTGCAGATCAGATCCACCAGGATGGATTTTTAGATCTGCAGTTGATTGTCAGATATGCAGATGAAGTCTGTTAAACAAGGTGTGTATGAGGATCTGCAGATATCATAGACTATGAATGCATTTTGCAGGAACAGATCTTTTGCAGATACTGATCTGTTGCATGTGTACAGCATCTTTGTGTGCAGCATCTTGCAAAGAGTTTTATCTGATGGAGAGTTCAGCTCCATAGAATAGGCTGTGTAGAGTATGACTCTCATACTACACGGAATGGGGTAAAATTGGTCTGATATCTTTCATTTATCTTTCAAGTGTGTACACACCATAAGGGTGCGTATATACATCTGATTTTGATTGGCAGATGATTGGTTAATTTTACTACTTTCATGTAGTATGGGAGCTTACCTACACAATCTCTTCATAGTATTCAAAATCTGTTGGCCCTCATACAACATGGAGGTGAAATTGGCCAATCATTGGCCAATCAAAGTTGGATGTATGTACCAGTCTTAAAGGGAAGGTCTGAGCTTAAAAAAACCCAAGATCTACTTACCTGGGGCTTCCTCCATCCCCTGGCAGCCTATCCGTCCCTCGCCGCAGCTCTGCTCCCAGCTTGTGGCCTGGGGTCCCCTCCGTTGCAGTTGCCGACTTCACCAGGTCAGCATCTTCTGTGCGTGCGTAGACCGCTCCAGGCTACATGAGCGCTTTTGCAAGCAACGTGGCCTCGCCCGCGTAGACGCAGAAGATACCAGTCTGCATCTGCAACGGAAGAGACCCCGGGCCAAAGGCTGGGAGTGGAGCTGCGCCGAGGCACACACTGGCTGCCAGGGGCTGGAGGAAGCCCCAGGTAAGTAGATCTTGTTTTTTCTTTACAGCTCGGAACTTCCGTTTAAGCAGGGATGGTCGGAAATTCCAATTTCCGATTCCGCAGAAAATGCACTTTTTCGACATTGCCAATTACCGCTACCAATTCCACTTTCCGCTACAGATTCGCGAAAATTTCTGCCGAATTTAACATTGATTTTCTCAAAAACTACAAGGTCTTGTTCCCACTCTTCTGCTTACCATACCCTGAAAATTGGGTGTTTCTAGCTCCTATGGGGGCTTTGCTATTAACCTAATTTGCTATTAAGCTAATGTCGGCAGCCAGTGACTGTAATGTAAAATACGGAAAATCCGCATTAACGATATTCAGTAATTTTATGACAATCAGAAGACTCAGAATGAATAAACCAATCAGAGAATGGGGATTAAGGCAGAAATTTCTGAATTCTCTGATTGGCTTATTCATTCTGAGTTTTCTGATTGGCTTCAAATTCACCGCATATCGGTAACGCGGATTTTCCACCTTTTACATTACAGTGAATGGCCGCCGACTTTAGATAGCAATAGCAAAGCCCCCATAGGAGCTAGAAACACCTAATTTTCAGGGTATGTTAAGCAGAAGAGTAGGAACAAGAGAGAAAATATCTTTAAAAAAAAGCCTTGTAGTTTTTGAGAATATTAATGTAAAATTCGGCGGAAATTTCCGTGAAAATCCGCCTACCGCACTTGTATTACCGATTTCCGAATTCCAATGCAGAAATGCAATTTCCAATTGGAAATGCGCGGAATCCGAACGAGCATCCCTACCTTTAAGTTAAGTACACCTTTTTAATTATAATTGGCCGATCCAACCACTTACCAATTTTACCACCTCCATGTAGTATGAGGCCCAGCAGATTTTTAATACTAAAGCTGGGTACACACAAGATAAAAGTCGTTGATAAATGAAAGATCAAAGATAGCAAGGAGGCCACAATAGCAGCAATAGGGGGGCGATATTGTGGCTGGGAACGCAAATAATCACTCGCGTTCCCAGCCTGTCGGGTCCTGACGGCGAAACTGGAAGTAGTCGCCGGCGGGGACGGGAGGATCGCAGAGACACGGCGAGGGCACCGATGGGCTGCAGGGGGCTGAGGGAAGCCCCAGGTGAGTAAAACTATTTTTTTTTTTGCGAGACTTAAGGATCACTTTAACCACTTGCCGACCGCACACTCATACCGTGCGGCGGCAAAGTGGTAGCTGGAGGACCAGCGACGCACATCTGCGTCGCCAGGTGCCTCCCTAATTAATCAGTAAAGGCCGCTCACGCGAGCAGCCGGTTCCTGTTAGATCACGGAGCAGGTCTCCGTGAATAGCCTGCGAGCCGCTGATCACGGCTCGCAGACTAAATGTAAACGCAGGAGACGTTTGTCTTCTTTGTTTACATTGAACAGCGCTGCTGCTACAGCAGCGCCGTAAGGCAGATCGGCGATCCCCGGCCAATAAGCGGCCGGGGATCGCCACCATGTGACAGAGGACAGCCTGTCACAGGCTGCACAGGACGGATAGCGTCCTGTGCAGCCCCGATCGCCAGGGGGGAGAGGTAGGAGAGGGAGGGGGGAATTTCGCCACGGAGGGGGGCTTTGAGGTGCCCCCCCCCCCCGCAACACTCAGGCAGGCAGGAGCGATCAGACCCCCCCTGCACATCATCCCCATAGGGGGGAAAAAAGGGGGGTGATCGGATTGCTCTGCCTGCAACCTGATCTGTGCTGGGGGCTGTAGAGCCCACCCAGCACAGATCATAAAAAACAGCGCTGGTCCTTAAGGGGAAGTAAAGGCTGGGTCCTCAAGTGGTTAAGCACTTCTTAGTCCCTCGCCGTTCTCCCGTCCTACAGAGCAGGGGAACTAAAGCGAACTCCAGCTTCCCCCTTCAGTGGCAACTCTGCTTTCAGTATGCACTGTAGCAGCTAATTTATGGTGTGGCAAGCATGGCTTCAACTCTCCGGGTCCCACTGCACACGCCATGCTTGCCATACTCTAGATATGCCTCTGCTATCTTACACGTCAAAAAGGCAAGTAAGCAGGATGAGTATTGGTACTTTGTAACTTGTCAGTGGAGGGTGACTGGAGTACTCAGATAAAAACCATGTAATCATAGAGAAAACATATTGAGGCAACATACAAACCTAATGCAAATAGTGTATTGGAATGAATTGTAATCTGGAGCTCTAATGCCACAAGGCATTATTGCTAATCATTTGGGTTTTATATTATTCTGAGCATTTTGGAGGATTACACTTATATACAGTAGAACAGTGTAGGTAATATGTAATTTCATATATACAAGTACCGTGTATATGTAATTATGTAAATACGTTTCTCTTGCACAGAATATCCAGTGATGGTCTTCATATTAATGAATCATCACTATATGAACTGTGGAACAATGTGTTCAAGCAACAGTGATTACCTTGAAATTAAAGATGACAAAGCTTATCTTCTGTTGTATTTTATTGGCACATTAGCAGAATGTAAATGAAGTACTGGAGGAAATTGTATGGCGCCTCCTACTTGTAACAGTAATAAAACTAGATTACAATAGCTGCAGTAAGATTGTTGTTATAAAGTATAGCCTTGAAGCACAGAATCAATCTTGATAAACCCTTGAGTATAAAAAGAATATTGCCTAAGGGAGCATGGTGACCTGTAAAGCAGCAACAATGGTTATGGCTTTAAAGGAACCTGAAGTAAGAGGGATATGAAAGCTGCTATTTATAGCCTTTTAAACAATACCAGTTGCCTGGCTATCCTGCTGATCTCTTTGGCTGCAGTAGTGTCTGAATCACACACCCGAAACAAGCATGTGGCTAATCTTGTCATTTTTGTCAGAAACATCTGACCTGCATGATTGTTAAAGGTCTGTGGCTAAAAGGATTAGAGGCAGATGGTGTTGTTTAGAAGGAAACACATATGGCAGCGTCTATGTACCTCTCATTTCAGGCTCCCTTTAAATGTGCTGCTGCCTGTTTAACAGTGGAGGGACTTATCATACACAAGGGTGACCCCTAGCCCAGGCGAAGGAACAATACTTTCGGCCACATTGACAGTGGCTGTTGCGTTCCCTGTGACAGCAGGTACACAATGCAACGGATCGGAACAGCACTGCTGCACATTATCTTTGCATTGTGTCAGGTACAGTGAAGCATACAGTCAATGAAAAGTATTCTTCACATTTACTGTTACGTGTGCATTTAGCGATAATGCACTGCATGCAGTGTGTTACCATAACCCAGCCAGTTATACCGCAATGCTCCCGCCACACTGCGAACATTGCATAGGTGATGCATTGCAGTGCGGTAAGTCGCATTACAAAGTGGCCACACCGCAAGTCACAACACAGCACTGTAAATGTGGCCTTCAGGTATATACAGATTTCTCACAGACTGATTAAAAGCTCTTTCACATGGTATGCTGAACTATGCTCTTGTCAGGCAGTTCACCCTCCTGTCTGATAGCACAGAGTGCCTTCTGGCTGCACTTTAATATGAATGGCAGTTTGTAAGCTCACGCATGTATTGGACAGGCGATGCGGTTATACACTAGCAAGAAACCGCATCATGTTGTGTCTAAGTGCAGCTGCTTTCAGCTATGACTCAACATGGTGCATTGGATCAGCTGCCAGGCAGAGGATTCACCGCTTTCAGCTTCTTGTGTGAAAGGCCATATTATTGCTGATAAATCTGTTTATAAGTGGCCACACATATAGAAATTGCATGTGGATTTTTTTCCTTATTACATACAGTTGTGTTCAAAATTATTCAACCCCCACTGAAATTGAGTGTTTTGACATTGTTTTTGATAATTTCAGTCACCGTGTTTACAATTAACCTCCTGCTGACCTCGTCACGCCGATGGCCGTGGCGGCAGCCCCAGGACCACCTAACGCCGATCGGCATAAAGTCCTGGGGTCAGCTAATGCAGGAGATCGGGCGCAGGCTGCGAGCGCATCTCCTGCTTGGGGGCGGATCTCCGCCCCACCTTCAGTCTCCGAGCGGCAATCGCCTCCCTTGACAGCCGATTGCCATGATTGGCCAGCTGTGGGGAGGGAGGGAACATTTTTAAAGAAACAGTGTTTTTTGTTAAAATAGCAATTATAAAAATATTTGTATATAAAAAATATAAACATGGGGGGAGCCATCAGACCCCACCAACAGAGACAAATATAACATAACATTTATAATGAAATAACCACAAATGTCTTTTCTGTGCTCACATCATTATCAGTTTGATTCAACCCCAAAGTGACATTCATTCTTAGTACTTAGTACAACATCCTTTTCCAGTTATAACAGCTTTTAAACGTGAAGCATAGCTTGACACAAGTGTCTAGCAATGATCTACGGGTATCTTAGGCCATTCTTCATGGGCAAAAGCCTTCAGTTCAGTCACATTCTTAGGCTTGCGCGCTGCAACTGCTTTCTTTAACCTCCTTGGCGGTAACCCCGCGTGTGACACGGGGTAAGCCTCCGGAGGGTGCCGCTCAGGCCCTGCTGGGCCGATTTACATAATTTTTTTTTTCAAACACGCAGCTAGCACTTTGCTAGCTGCGTGTTTGCTCTGATCGCCGCCGCCCGCCGCGGAAACAGCCCCCCCCCCCCCGCATACCTCTTGCGCAGCCTGGCCAATCGCCGCCAGGCTGCGCTATGGGGTGGATCGGGACTCCCTGTGACGTCACGACGTCCGTGACGTCACTCCATTTGTCGCCATGGCGATGGGGGAAGCCCTCAAGGAAATCCCGTTCAGAACGGGATTTCCTTATGGGCAAGCGGCGCCGGCGGCGATCGGAGGGGACAGGCGGACGCTGCGGGGAGGGGGGAAGCATGTAGCTAGCGCTAGGCTAGCTACATGCTAAAAAAAAAAATGGCGAAAAAAAACCCTCCCGCGGCTGCGCAGCCGTGGGAATTATACCGCCAGGGGGGGTTAAGTCCCACCAGAGGTTCTCAATCGGATTTAAGTCTGGTGACTGCGATGGCCACTCCAAAATGTTCCAGCCTTTAATCTGCAACCATGCTCTAGTGGACTTGGAGGTATGCTTGGGACCATTGTCCTGTTGAAAGGTCCAATGTCTCCCAAGCCTCAGGTTTGTGACGGACTGCATGACATTTTCATTCAATATCTCCTGGTACTGAAGATTATTCATGGTACCTTGCAGACGCTGAAGCTTCCCTGTACCTGCAGAAGCAAAACAGCCCCAAAGCATGATTGACCCCCCCTGCTTCACAGTAAGCAAGGTGTTCTTTTCTTCATAGGCCTTGTTCTTCCTCCTCCAAACATAGCGTTGATCCATGGGCCCAAACAGTTCTACTTTTGTTTAATCAGTCCACAGAACACTACCACAAAAGTTTTGGGATAGTGTGGTTATTTCATTATAAATTTTATGTTATATTTGTCTGACTTACAAGTGCCTCTTTGATTTAATTGTAAACAAGATGACTGAAATGATCAAAATCAATGTCAAACTAGCCAAAACACTCAATTTCAGTGGGGGTTGAATAATTTTGAACACAACTGTAGATCTCAGAAGGATTGTGGGATAGACCACAAACTGAAGTCATTAGCAATTTGAATCGCAATTTCCATCAAAATTCCCAACCTTTCCATTCAGATTATTTTAAGTATAACAACATTTTAATGTATACAAATTATCTGAATCAATTATTTCCCATTTCATGTGTTTTCTGTGACATATATTTCTGCAACGTGATGTTTTTATTGGACAACAAAGAAAAGTGAACAATGTAACAGGAAACTGAGGTGTATAAAATGAGTTGCACTATATGCAGCAGCATAGCGCTCTGTATGGGCAGTGGAGAGGTGGCCCCAGCATTGAGTCCCATCTCAGCATTGCTGTGCCCGTGGTTAGGCGCAACAAGATCCCGGGCTTCTCGCTGCTACATGGGTAACAAATCATGCCATTCGCTTGCACTTGGTGGCTGGAAGACGGGTTGCTGAACTGCCAGACACACAGACAGGGCCGGTTTAAGGTGCCCCAGGGCAAACTTAAGTTGGGACCCCCCCACAGTCTTCCCTGACTGCTGCAGGGGCCCCCAAAGTTGTCTCCCACACTGCACCTCTCCCAGGGCCCCTGCACATGACATGCTGCAGATTAACAACTGACTCGTCCTGGTGCTGACCCATCTGTGCCTTCTCCAGCCACGCTACCTGCCTCTTCTCCATTTGGCACGTGTTATGCGTAAAATGCTTTGGGTCATAGAGAAGAGGTGAGTTATTCATCTGCAGCTACATGTGCAGGGTCCAGAAGAACAGGGCTCCTGCAGAGGTCAGGGGCCCTGGGGCAATAGCCCCCTTTTCCTGAATGGCAGCGTCGGCCCTGAAGCAGACAGAATGTTCAGCCCTCCATGTGAATGAGGCCTTCATTGTAAGCAAGAAATTATTCAGCAGTTGTGCCACTTACCATAGTAATGTAAAACCCAGTAGCTTTTCTAGCATCAGGTGGCCTGAGCGACCCGCCCCAGGTGTCTTCATTGTGTGTGTGTGTGTGGGGGGGGGGGGTGACACCCGAAGCCCTGTGCACCCACCCCTGTCCACTGTGCTCAACTCCCCCAGCTTGGATGCACTATGTCACATCACTGACTGTCCTCAGAGGAGCTTACAATCTAGTCCTACAATAGTCATAGTCTAATGTCCTACCATATTATTATGTAGAGATAAAAAGAGTAGCACTCACTGAAAAGAGGAATGGAGTGCCAAAGCATCAAAGGTTGCCCACACTATGGGATCCAACTGAAGCAAGCAAAAAAGTAGATGGAGGCTGGCACTTCCAAAAACGTATCGAGCTCTTTTATTGAATCTTAAATAAAAGCATGTGGCTATACGGCGACAGCCCGCTGTTTCAGGACTCAGCCCTTTTTCAAGCCGAGATATCCACAAGTTAAAACATCTTATCACACTCTTATATAGTGATACACCAACCTTGCAACCAATGAATTCAAACTTCAGCAGCCAATCACCTTTCCCAGTGGCTATAGCGGACCTGAGAGAAGACAAGTGGCTTAACATGTAAATCACAAGCATCTAACGTACTAGGGGGCAGAGCGGCGAAAACGCAGCCTAAACACACCCCCTATTCAATATTCACTGCAGCAGCTTCCGAGAGGCCAGCGCAACATAATAACAACAACTTGGGTCCCGCCCCCCTGCAGGCAAGAGAATACCTACTACGATGGGGGTGTGGAGGCTGTAGACTGGTTCCTATTGACGAGATCTGACGTATCTAAGGACCAGCGTCTATTCCTGATTGACTTACTGAATGTTGTTTTGCGTTGTAATTATTTTTCATTTATGGGCGAGTTCTTTCTGCAGCTGAGGGGCACAGCGATGGGGTCGAATGTGGCCCCGTCCTATGCCAACCTCTACATGGGCCTTTACGAGGAAGCTTTCATATACCCCAATCGTTTGTTTCAGCTACATGCTAGATGTTGGCTCCGCTACATTGATGACATTTTCTGTGTGTGGGCGGGACCGCGTTCGACTCTGGAGGCTTTCTTGTCTGAATTGTCCCTGAGCTGCAGAGAGATCAGATTGACTAGTCATGTCAGTACTGACAGAGTTTCTTTTCTTGACACATTGATCGAGAGAAAGGGTGATGGATTTTCTTCAGACTTATATGTGAAAAGCACAGATTGTAATTCATCCTCCACATATCAAGGAGGCAATCCCTAAAGGCCAACATAAGAGACTCTCAAGGATTGTGTCAGATCCAGGTGCACTAGAGAGACGACAGCAAGACATGGACTTGAAATTTTGACAGAGAGGGTATCCACGACAGGTGTCACGACAGGAGACCCGTTCGACTAAGAAAATGCATAAACAATTTCGCCTCCCATTTGTCTCTACCTATAATACCTGCAGTCAGGAGATAGGTAAGATTATTAGACGCCACTGGCACATGTTGTCTGAGGCTTTTCCGCGTATCCCAGAATTCAGGTATCCCCCTTTGTTATCGTTTAAGAGGGCTCCAACTATTAGGGATAAGGTATTTTATCATGTTCAGAAAGATTTGGATCCTGATAAAAAAGTGGGAACATATCCTTGTCTGGGGTGCCATCTCTGTGGTCATGTGGTTAAAGGTCCTGAATTTAGACACCCCTCAAAGGGTACTAGGTTCAGGATAAGAGACTTCTATACCTGTGAGTCAAGTTTTGTAATGTATATGTTAAAATGCCCTTGTGGGCTTGCTTATATAGGGATGACCACCCAAAAAGTTCGTGACAGGATCTGTTCCCACAAAAGTGCTATCAGGAAAAGAGATACCAAACAAGCAGTCTCAGCTCATTTTACTGAGTTGCATCATAGTGTGTCTCAACTTAAGGTACAAGTAATTGATGGGGTGCCAATGGGGTGGAGAGGGCGACATAGTAGAGTTAAAGAACTCTTGAGGAGGGAGGCTAGTTGGATCAAGAGGTTGGGTGTATTGGGGGAAGGAGGTTTAAACAGGGAGTACGAGCTAGGCTTCTGTATTTAATGTTTCCCTTTGTCTGATCACTTTGCATGTTCCTTTAAAATGTGTAACCTTTGCTCTTTTAATTGCAGAACTTCGTCTTTCCTATGTGGCTGGATCCTGTGGAGACACGTGTGCTAACTTGGATCGCTGCTGCGTTTCTGAGAGGTAATGGGCACATCGATATTTATTTATGTTGCTAGGCAACTGTTAGGCCCGGTTCACACTTGCGGTTTTGTAAAAACCGCACCGGATGTCCGGACCGCACCGCATCCGGACCGGACCTGATCCGTACGGTTCCTATCCGGATCCGGTCCGGATCCGGTCCGTTTGCATCCGGTTTCCGTGCGGTGTGAACACGGTTGCGGTCCGGATCCGGTGTCTTAAGGAGATATACATCCTGTAAATACCTGGGGTCTGGGAGGTCAGCAGAAGGGTCTGGGGTCATTGTTGGAGACAGGTGGACGTGTGGAGACCATCCGTGGATACAGAGACTGCAGTTGGGACCATGGATCCAGGCATTTTTTACTCGTAAACCTGGGAATTCTCTCCTTCCTGTTGTTCGCCTCCTGACATATCAGACATGTTGCTGCCAAAAAGAGCTCCAGCATGAAATTGCTGCTGCCCCACTAACGCTGGGCCCATGTGGTCCCCATCCAAAATGCATAGGAAGTGGGGTAGAACGTCCGGTTTTTGTAGCCAGTGTGTTGTGCGCTCTCCGGCTCTCATTGCTTTGTATTGGCCGGATGGTGCAGTCCGGCTCCGCTCCGGATACGGCTGCCGGAGGAGCCGGACCAAAAAATAGCGCATGTTGGAACGGACGCCGGAGTCCGGATCCGGTCCGGCTCCGGTCCGGCTCCGGTCCGGCAGAACGGACGCATGTGAACGGACGCATAGGCTTTCATTGCCATGCCGTGCGTCCGTTCCGTCCGTTCTGAAAGCGGTCCGGCTCCGGCACGGCGATTCCGGACGGCCACCGCTAATGTGAACCGGGCCCTACTCAGGACGTCCCCTGTATGGGAGATGGCGGCGATTGACCGCTTTACTTAGCGAGTCCATGACGTGTCTGGGGGCTGAACGGAGCCTGCCCAGTGAGGAGTGCATTGTGAGGCTCCTGGTGGACGTCACGGGCTGTCAGCTGTTTATTATACGCGTCGCGTAGTAGGTATTCTCTTGCCTGCAGGGGGTGGGACCCGAGTTGTTGTTATTATGTTGCGCTGGCCTCTCGGAAGCTGCTGCAGTTAATATTGAATAGGGGGTGTGTTTAGGCTGCGTTTTCGCCGCTCTGCCCCCTAGTACGTTAGATGCTTGTGATTTACATGTTAAGCCACTTGTCTTCTCTCAGGTCCGCTGTAGCCACTGGGAAAGGTGATTGGCTGCTGAAGTTTGAATTCATTGGTTGCAAGGTTGGTGTATCACTATATAAGAGTGTGATAAGATGTTTTAACTTGTGGATATCTCGGCTTGAAAAAGGGCTGAGTCCTGAAACAGCGGGCTGTCGCCGTATAGCCACATGCTTTTATTTATGATTAAATAAAAAAGCTTGATATGTTTTTGGAAGTGCCAGCCTCCATCTACTTTTTTGCTACCATATTATTATGTATTTATATAGCACGGACAGTTTCTGCAGCACTTTACAGAGTACATAGTCATGTCACTGACTGTCGTCAGAGGAGCTCACAATCCAATCCTATCATAGTGTACCTGTCACAATCACTCTTTACCTTCTTTTTTGGGGGAGGGGAAGGGGTGGGGGGGTGGGGGGTCTGTGGATAATCAGCACGGAGTGTCAAATACACTAGGTACGCCACTGGTAAAATCTTAAGTAAGAAGCTACCAAAGAATAGGGATGGAAACTAAAACAAGTCCTTTGAAACATCATACTTTATTAAAATGACAATTGGACTAAAACAAGCCCACCATCAGTAAATGCTTCATGCTTTCCATATATACAGCACAGTATCACCCACTTGAGGCATGCCATGATGAACAGCCTCCAGCTGGCAAGAACTGAAACTCCTATTTAGTATTACATGTATAAACAGATGACTTTATAGGAAGGTTAAAGTGTCATTTTCTTATCTGAAACGGGGAGGAATTGATCAGTTTAGGGAGAGTAAACACAAGGCTTTATCACAGTGGTACAATCATTAAATAAGGTGATATGTGTATTCTCAGTCATTGGATGCTGCTGTGTCACCCAAAGTGTTCATGCTGCATGGAACTTTCTAGAACAAAAGTGAAAAAAGTGACTTAAACATTGCAGAGCACATGCTTTCACCCAACAATAATAAATGTTTTGCCTTTATATTAGCCAGCCATGGGCCTTATGTGTAAAATGCGTGTGATAGAAATGTGTGGTCAGTGTCTGTCAAGCACCAACATTGTTCCTAACTCACTTTGAATTGACTGCCATAAACAACACAGACCCTTCTTGTACACGAGGCCCATTATTTTATGACAGAAAGGAGTATAAATGAAGAACAGAAACATGGTTTATAAATCTCTTCTGGAAAAGGCATATACAGCAAATAGTAATAGTATTATGTAGTTTGCGTAACAATGCAGTATTAATCTCTCCCATCCGCACACATTTGTCTTTGGCCCTAGAAGATTTGTAAGTATTGTGCTCAGGTGATGACGGTGGGTCCTTTCCGGCCGGTCCTCTCATGAATCTGGGAAAGCTTCAGAGCAATGGCTATAAGAGGACCCAACACTGCCTGTGGAAACAGAATGTCACTAGTAAAGCTCAGCTGAAGTCAGAACAAAGAAATAGATAAAGGGCAACAGGTTTGCATGTCTTTCCTCTATCGCCAAAAAGGTGTGGCTGCAACCCATAAGTGGGGAGTGTGATGCTACTATAACAAAGCAATTGCAAACCTTGTAATAAGTATGATAAAAGCTTAATTAAAGGAGGTGATTAAGTGGAGAAATAATTAGAAAATACAATAGCCCATATGTAATTAACTTTTTCTCCTAAGTTATTTTTAGTACTTTCTTGATTGCTGGGGGTTGAAAATGCATTTTATTGACAAGATGTGAAAATATCACCTAGGAGAATGTTTCCTTAATTGTTTAAATGAAGGCGACTGTTACTTTCCCTCGTACATACACATGCTAGGCTTTCATCACTCAGGGTAATGACAAACAATTTATGCTTCAGACATCATTCCACAATTGATGAAACAAACGACTGCTTAAACAAATGATCCACGAAGTTGCTTTGGCATTTCGAACGACCAAAATGAAGCAGTGTGTACAGAGCTATGAACGATTATTAAACAATGTTTGTTAAAGTCTAAGGCGCTTGTCACACATTCGCACATCGGAAAAGGATCGTTTGGCATTGTGGGTGCAATCACCTAACACCATTCAAGTCAAACTTACTTAAAGGATACCTTAGCGCTAACTTAAATTCAAAAAGGACGACTAATGTGTGTATGGGGAGCTGTGCGGATCCTTACTGCACCTCCCGTGCCCCGGCATCTCACTCCGTTCTCCGGTAATAATCGAATTCCTCCTCCTCCTGGTTGGCGCAGTGGGTGACCTCCGACTCAGATATACTGCACTGCACATGCACAGTATGTCCGCTAGGGCACCTTGTGACCACACGAACGTGCTTACGTTCACAAAGCACTCTAGTGGACATACTGAGCATGTGCAGCACAGTATGTCTGAGTTGGAGGTCACTGACCGCACCAACCAGGAAGAGAAGGAATTGGTTTATTACTGGAGAAAGGAGTCACAGGAAATGCAGTAAGGATCTGCACAGGCAGGTTCACTTTATAATTATCTCTCTTACCACAAGTGTTTTAAACTGAAAATTATGTTAAGCAAATGTTACATGGGCTTTATTAATTAAAAATGTTATTGAATTTAATTGATTCTGACGAATAGGGAAACATACAAATATATTCATGGCCAACTAACCTACAGTGAGGAAAACAGTTCCCATCAATAAAGGCCTTTGTTCAGTTGATGATAAGATATGAGATATGCACGTGCCAGCTGGGCTATTTGGCAGATAGTAAATCATGTGTAGTTTACCTGCAATTATTCATAATACAAAGCGTGCATTTGTTGTAAGCCAGGCATGACTAATTGCATGCCTCAGCAATCAATTTTATTTCTCTTTATGGTCTGTATCTGTGCCAAGTTTATGCTACAGTGTTTTTACACACAACTAAATAAAGCCATGTAATCCATATATTTTGGCCACAGCATATACTTTCTGCAATGCATTTTGTTTATAGAAAAAAGAAATATAGGTTTCTTTTCATGTGGTACCTAAATGTGTACCACTTTCCATAACAACATTGAAAACATTCAGTGTTAAATTCAGTGGATGAATACCCATCTCCACACATAAATGTCTCCTTGTCTTCTGCATGCACACAATGGCAGAGTGTGCCTTCCTCTGTGTACAAGCTCCTCATTAGCTGATGACAAATTAACATTTTAGGCTTGGGGCCTAGTACTAGAGCACTTTCAGCAGCGTTTTAAAATCATGTCATGGGGGTATATTATTATTTTTTTTGCAAATAGAGGCTTGTAATAATTGATATAGTATAAAGAAACAAAAAACAGAAAAAATACACCTTTATTTACAAATAAAATATTCTCATCATACTGTCATTTGAATGTTGTAATAACTAGGACAAATAGGCAAATACAATGTCTCTGACTGTCTCTGCTAGCAATAACCCAACTATATATAGAGGTATATTTCCTGACTTAAATCAACCCCTTGGACCATGATTCGTTGTCTGAACGACTGGGCTTGACCTTTATTACCACGTCCAAAAAGTAGGCTGGGTGTAGTCTCACAAGAAAAGGGAAATACATGTCTCAAAGCCATGTCTACAAAGGGTTGGGGCAAGTTTAGTTAAGGTAAAACAGAGACAGATTATTAAAACACAAAAATGACTATAATATCAGACTAAATTTACTTTAACGGGGGAGGGGGGGCGGGGGTCCTGTGGGTTGTTGCTGCACCCAGTCTTAAACTGACAATATTTGAACCATTGCACCAGAGATACTGTCACCGGTGGACTCCTTTGGATCAGAGAGCAGTGTGTTGCTCCTTTACTGATTAAAATTATGCACCTTTGAAACTCTCGAGGGCCACATAAATTGGTTAGGATTTGACACCTGTGCTCTACAATAAACAACATATAAACATGACTCAGAAACTCAGACACTTTCTCTGGGCCCAAGCTCATCTAGGGTGGACTAAGGCAAAGTGAAAAAAAATACTTTTTCTGTGCTACTGAGTACAAGAACTGTGTGGCTTGTACACATAGTCGGTATCCATGATAAAAAGAGGGTGCATTAGTACACAAGGCATGCGTTTCTTGCAGATATGAAAAGAAACCATACATGCTGAACTATATATATTAGTATTAAAGAAACATATGCTGTCATCCAGATTACATCTTTTTCAAGGAAGAGATGGCTTATTTTGGCAATACAGCATCAAGCCGAATGCTACATGTATTACAACAACATAGCTCCATGGTAAAAATAAATTGTATCTAAGTCAGTTTGTTTGAAGTTTAGACCTTTCATCTATTGAAAACATTAAAAAACAAAACTATAACAAAGGAGACCCCAAGATGCTGAAACCCTATATTAGGCAAGAATGGGACAACATTTCCCTGTCAAAACTACATGAACATTTTTTTCCAAATGTTTAGAGGATGTTGTCAAAACAAGAGGTGATGTAACATAGTGGCACACATGCCCTGTCCCAACTCTTTTTTAGAATGTGTTGCTGGCATCAAATTAAAAGGAACATGGATTACAAAAAAAAAATCACATTTTTTGTACTTTAGTTAAATATATGGTTTACATCATTTACAAATCATCCCAATCTATTTTTATTCCTATTTTGCATAGTGTTCCAACTTCTTTGGAAATGGCGTTATCCAAAAAAGGTCACGTAGTAAGTACCATATTCTCATTTAGGCATTTTTAATTGAACAATTCAACAACCACATCATAACTGCTGCACCTGGAGAAGTAAGTGGCTGTGCTGCCTGGTAGGCGTACGTTAAAAAAGGGCGCCGGGAAAAAAGGGCGCAGGGTTTTAAAAGATAATCATGAATAACGTTTAAAAAAAATTTGTGTTATATTTCGTTTAAAAATAATGTTTTATAAAGTTATAAATCATTAAATAATGTGTATAAAATCGGCAATTTTAAAAACGTTAATCTTCCCTGTTTAAGAATTGAAATTTATAATAACGTTTTATAAAACATTAATAAGAATTTTACTAAAGCTATACCTAACCCTACTCTCACACAGAACCCTCCCTGTACCTATCCCTAACCCCTAGACCCCCCTGTTGGTGCCTAACCCTAAGACCCCCCCTGTTGGTGCCTAAACCTAAGACCCCCCTGTTGGTGCCTAAACCTAAGACCCCCTGGTGGTGCCTAACCCTAAGACCCCCCTGTTGGTGCCTAAACCTAAGACCCCCCTGTTGGTGCCTAAACCTAAGACCCCCCTGTTGGTGCCTAAACCTAAGACCCCCCTGGTGGTGCCTAAACCTAAGACCCCCCTGTGATAAGCATTAATAACGTTTTAAAAAAATATGGTGCGGTTTTTCGTTTAAAAATGTAAAAAAAAAAAAACTTGTACGGTTTTTCGTTTAAGAGTAATGTTTTAAAAAAATATTGTACTGTTTTTCGTTTAAAAATAATGTTTAAAAAATTAAAAATCATTAAATAATGTGTAATCATGACAAACAGTTATAAAACATTAAAAGTCTCCGGGCGCCGCTTTTAAAACGTTATTTTTCTCCGGCGCCCTTTTTTCCTGTTGGGCGCCGATTAAACGATATTTATTATGGGAGTGAATGGCGGCGCCCTTTTTGTCCACCTGCCTCATGCGCCCAAATTTCCTGCTTCCGCCTGGTAGTGTATCTGATGAGCATTGCTTGGGGATTGGGATTGAATAAAAGTACGGTAGTATAATGTGCAGGAATTGTATTTAGGGTGGGCCTGGAGTGGGAAGTCAGTTAAATATTTTTGGGTAATGTAACATATGGCAGTACAGTAGATACTATATTGGGTAAAGTATTGAAATGCCCCTCCAAATCATTGAATCCAGGTGTTCCAGTCACTTCTATAGCCACAGATGTATAAAATCAAGCACCTAGGCATGCAGACCACTTCTACAAACATTTGTGAAGGAATAGTTTATTCTCAGGAGCTCAGTGAATTCCCACGTGGTAACATGATAGGATGGCTCCTGTCCCATAACTCCATTCTTGGAACTTCCTCCCCACTAAATATTCTGTGTCCAATTGAGTACTTGATATTATAACAAAGTGGAAGAAATTAGCAATAACAGCCATAAAGTTGTGGGCCACAAAAAAAAAATCACACAGTAGGATCAGCCAATACTGCAGCGTACATTATGCAAAAGTTACCATTTTCTAAGGAATCAATAGTTAAAGACCATCTAAGTTTGTATGGCCTTCAGATTAGCTTGAAAACTGTGTAGAGAGCTTCATAGAATGGGTTTCTGTGGCTGAGCTGCTATATCCAAGCCTCACATCACCAAGTGCAATGCACAGCTTCAAATGCACTAATGCAGTAGTGTAAAGCATGCCACCACTAGACTATAAAGTAATGGATATGTGTACTCTGGAGTGACAAATCATTATTCTCTGTCTGGGAATTTGATTTATGGTGCTTGTCTGACTGCAATGTGCTAAGGGTAAAGTTTGGTGAAGGAGAAATTATGGTGTGGGTGGTTTTTCAAGTTTAGGCTTGGACCTCTAGTTCCAATAAAAGGAACTCTGAATGTTTTAGGATACTAAAAACATTGTGGACAGTTTCATGCTCCCAGCTTTGTGGAAACAGTTTTGGGATTGCACCTTCCGCATCAGTGCGCAAAGCAAGGTTCTAAAAGACATAGATGAACGAGTTTGGTGTGGAGGAATGTCACTGGCCTACACAAAGCCTTGACCTCAACCTGACAGAACACCTTTGAGATCAATCAGAGTGGAGACTGTGAGTAGTGTTGGGCGAACAGTGTTCGCCACTGTTCGGGTTCTGCAGAACATCACCCTGTTCGGGTGATGTTCGAGTTCGGCCGAACACCTGACGGTGCTCGGCCAAACCGTTCGGCCACATGGCCGAACTAAGAGCGCATGGCCGAACGTTCCCCGAACGTTCCCCGAACGTTCGGCTAGCGCTGTGATTGGCCGAACGGGTCACGTGGTTCGGGCCCGAACGCGCTCTGATTGGCCGAACGGTCACGTGGTTCGGGTAAATAAATACCCGAACCACGTCATATCTCCGCCATTTCTCTGTGGGTTTAGCTTTGGGTAGGCAGGCAGGGTAGTTCGCTCTCCAGCCACGCTAGCCAGGGTCCCCCCCAGTCATTGTGTGTCGCTGCTGGGAACAGTAGTACACCGCTCGCTCAGCCACACTATATATATAGCATTGTTTACTGCCACTGTGTACCTCGCTCAGCCACGCTATATATAGCATTGTGTTTTCTGACACTCTGTGTACACGGCTTAGCCTGGCTATATAGCATTGTGTGTACTGCCACTGTGCACCTCGCTCAGCCACGCTATATATAGCATTGTGTTTTCTGACACTCTGTGTACACGGCTTAGCCTGACTATATAGCATTGTGTGTACTGCCACTGTGCACCTCGCTCAGCCACGCTATATATAGCATTGTGTTTACTGCCACTCTGTGTACACCGCTCAGCCAGACTATATACCATTGATTACTGACACTCTGTGTACACCGCTCAGCCAGACTATATACCATTGTTTACTGACACTCTGTGTACACCGCTCAGCCAGACTATATACCATTGTTTACTGACACTCTGTGTACACCACTCAGCCAGACTATATACCATTGTTTACTGACACTCTGTGTACACCGCTCAGCCAGACTATATACCATTGTTTACTGACACTCTGTGTACACCGCTCAGCCAGACTATATACCATTGTTTACTGACACTCTGTGTACACCGCTCAGCCAGACTATATACCATTGTTTACTGACACTCTGTGTACACCGCTCAGCCAGACTATATACCATTGTTTACTGACACTCTGTGTACACCGCTCAGCCAGACTATATACCATTGTTTACTGACACTCTGTGTACACCGCTCAGCCAGACTATATACCATTGTTTACTGACACTCTGTGTACACCGCTCAGCCAGACTATATACCATTGTTTACTGACACTCTGTGTACACCGCTCAGCCAGACTATATACCATTGTTTACTGACACTCTGTGTACACTGCTCAGCCAGACTATATACCATTGTTTACTGCCACTCTGATTCTGCTGGGAACAGTAGTACACCGCTCGCTCAGCCAGACTATATAGCATTGTGTTTACTGCCACTCTGTGTACACCGCTCAGCCACACTATATAGCATTGCGTACTCTGCCAGTCAGTGTGTATATTGCTGGGATCAGTAATACTCCACTCACCGTCAACCACTATATGAGCTCAACATGAGTTCCCCAGAGACCTCCGCTGTGAGCAGCACTCCCAACAACAGCAACAGCCAACGCCCCACGCAAGCTATAACATCCACCCCAGCAGCCAGTGGTCAGCAGCAGCCCTCCCCGGAGGAGAACGTTGTGTCCATCGGTCCGTCGCCAGAGCGATTAATGAGGGCTGCCATTGAGGAGATGATGGGGCCTGATGTGGAGGAGGAGGTCTTGCTCAGGCCAGCATCCCAAGTTAATGTTGAGGACGATGAGGGGTCTGTGTCTGGGGATGTTGGGGTGGCAGAGGTGGTGGGTGGGTCAGACTCAGGAGAAGAGTTGTATGATGAGGATGATGATCGGGACCATCTGTATGTGCCTCAGAGTCCGACCCCGGAAAACATGTTGTATCGTGTGTTTAGGTACTAAAATCTGCGTTCCCTCCCAGTAGTGTTGGGCGAACAGTGTTTGCCACTGTTCGGGTTCTGCAGAACATCACCCTGTTCGGGGTGACTATATAGCAGACTATATAGCATTGTGTTTAATGCCACTCTGTGTACACGGCTCAGCCACACTATATAGCATTGTGTTTACTTCCACTCTGTGTCTGCTGGGAACAGTAGTACACCGCTCACCCGCCACTGTATAGCATTGTGCTCTGTGTCGCTGCTGACAATAGTGGTACACCGCTCACCCACCACTGTATAGCATTTCTGTACTGCCACTGTACTGCTGCCAGTCAGCGTGTACTTTAAGGATAAGTGAAATGAGGAAGAAATCCGGTGAAAGAGGGAGGGGCAAGGGAAGAGGTGTTTCCCCTGACGGTTCACGTACAGGCCACAGGGGAGCACCCAAGAAAACCCACTCAATACCGCCCATGTTGTCCAGGACAACAACCCTCACAGATCCAAAAGAACAGGACCAGATAATTACTTGGATGACCTCTCAAGCGTCCAGCAGTGGGTTAAGCAGCACCAGCACATCACGCACGAGGTCCGAGTCCTCAGCCAGTTACAAGGAGCCAGTGGGCACAAAGCTGACACAACCGGCAGCGACACCACGCACACAACTGCCAGATAACCAGACGACGTTGGAGTGAGCTGCGCAGAGGTTGTTCTGGGGAGCTCTACTCCACGGCGGCGGCCCCCCACAATGACATATGACGAGTTTGAGGAGATGGAAGAGGAGGGTATGGACAATGTTGACATAGCCCCAGATTTTGTTTGTGAACGAGAACATCGCCGTCGTAGCAGCAGCACAGATGAGTCTGTTGAGGAACCCACTGCTGCACGAGTTCGCCTTGTGCCACAAGGTAGGCGGCGCGCAATTTCAGGCACCGCAAGCATGGAAGTTCAAGTGAGAGGCAAAAGAGGCGCAAACAGAAATCGCCAGCAAGGCAGGTGCTCCAAAGTCTGGGCTTTCTTTGAAGACTGCACTGAGGATGTTACCATGGCGATTTGCAAGGTGTGCAAGACCCGCCTGAGCAGGGGGAAAAGTATTAACAACCTCTCCACCACCAGCATGAGCCGCCACATTCTATCCAAACATCCCACTCTGTGGGCAAACGCGGCAGGACAGGGTACCACCAGCAACACTGCCTCCCTTGGGTTCACCAGACTCACCACCAGACCCGCCTTAGCAGCAGCAGTAGCCCAGCCATTGCGTGGTTCACAACATTCACAAACATCAGACGATGCTGACACTGTCACTTTCCGGACTAGTGCTCTTGAGGTCTCCCAGTGTTCATCAAACACAACAACCAACAGCCCTTCGGTGTGCAGCCCTACGGTTGAGTTGTCTGTCTCTGAGATGTTTGAGTGCAAGAGGAAATTGCCAGCAAATGACCCCCGGGCCGTGGCAGTAACAGCCAGCCAGCATAGCCAAGGTTCTGGCCTGCGAAATGCTGCCATATCGAGTGGTGGAGACAAACAGCTTCAAGGGCATGATGTCAGTGGCCATCCCACGTTACGTGGTTCCCAGCCGCTACCACTTTGCGCGCTCTGCAGTGCCTGAGTTGCATGAGCACGTGGTCAGCTAAATAACCCGAAGGTTGAAGAATGCCGTTGCCTGCAAGGTTCACCTCACCACTGACACCTGGACGAGTGCGTTCGGCCAGGGTCGATACATCTCCCTTACCGCGCACTGGGTGAACCTTGTGGAGCCTGGCAGCGATTCCTCACCTGCTACGGCGCGGGTGTTGCCCACGCCGCAAACAGCTGCACCGCCGTCCCTCCCACTGGATAACAACAGCAGCACCTACCTCTCTGACTCCTTCTCCTCCAACGCATCTCAAAGCTGTACCTCATCCGGAAACGCTAACCCAGCACCAGCAGCAGTAGGATCGTGGAAGCAGTGCAGCACAGCTGTTGGCATGCGTCAGCAAGCGTTGCTGAAGCTGATCTGCCTTGGGGATAAGCAGCACACAGGGGAGGAAATTTGGAGGGGAATAAAGGAACAGACGGATTTGTGGCTGGCACCGCTGGACCTGAAACCGGGCATGAAGCTAGACACCTGGCACGAACTGGCAATGTACGCAATAGAGGTGCTGGCTTGCCCGGCAGCCAGCGTTATGTCGGAACGCTGTTTCAGTGCTGCCGGAGGCATCGTCACAGATCGGCGTATCCGCCTCTCCACAGAAAATGCAGACCGTCTGACTCAAATTAAAATGAATCAATCCTGGATTGGAAACGACTACGCAACACTCCAGGACCCCAACCAAGTAACATGACCAATGAACATCTGGGATGGTTTAGCGTTTCCGGTCCCTGTTTATTGAACCTCTCATCTGTATTACATTTATGACTGCATGGCGGCAAAAAGCATTGCTGCTATATCCGCACGCTTTTTGTCCTCATGCAAGGCCTGGGTTGTTGTGTCTCAAAAAGCATGGCCTTCTTCTCCTCCTGCGCCTTCTCCTGTTCCATCACGTGTGCTGCTGCTGCTGGGTTAGCGTTGCCGCCCGGTCCCTGTTTATTGAACCTCTTATCTTTATTACATTTATGACTGCATGCATGGCGGTAAAAAGCATGCTATCCGCACGCTTTTTGTCCTCATGCAAGGCCTGGGTTGTTGTGTCTTACAAAGCTTGGCCTTCTCCTCCTGCGCCTCCTCCTGTTCCATCACGTGTGCTGCTGCTGCTGCTGCTGCTGGGTTAGCGTTGCCGGTCCCTGTTTATGGAACCTCTTATCTTTATTACATTTATAACTGCATGGCGGTACAAAGCATGCTATCCGCACGCTTTTTGTCCTCATGCAAGGCCTGGGTTGTTGTGTCTCACAAAGCGTGGCCTTCTCCTCCTGCGCCTCCTCCTGTTCCATCACGTGTGCTGCTGCTGCTGCTGCTGGGTTAGCGTTGCCGGTCCCTGTTTATGGAACCTCTTATCTTTATTACATTTATGACTGCATGGCGGTACAAAGCATGCAATCCGCACGCTTTTTGTCCTCATGCAAGGCCTGGGTTGTTGTGTCTCACAAAGCGTGGCCTTCTCCTCCTGCGCCTCCTCCTGTTCCATCACGTGTGCTGCTGCTGCTGCTGCTGGGTTAGCGTTGCCGGTCCCTGTTTATGGAACCTCTTATCTTTATTACATTTATGACTGCATGGCGGTACAAAGCATGCTATCCGCACGCTTCTTGTCCTCATGCAAGGCCTGGGTTGCTGTGTCTCACAAAGCGTGGCCTTCTCCTCCTGCGCCTCCTCCTGTTCCATCACGTGTGCTGCTGCTGCTGCTGCTGCTGGGTTAGCGTTGCCGGTCCCTGTTTATGGAACCTCTTATCTTTATTACATTTATGACTGCATGGCGGTACAAAGCATGCTATCCGCACGCTTTTTGTCCTCATGCAAGGCCTGGGTTGTTGTGTCTCACAAAGCGTGGCCTTCTCCTCCTGCGCCTCCTCCTGTTCCATCACGTGTGCTGCTGCTGCTGCTGCTGGGTTAGCTTTGCCGGTCCCTGTTTATGGAACCTCTTATCTTTATTACATTTATGACTGCATGGCGGTACAAAGCATGCTATCCGCACGCTTCTTGTCCTCATGCAAGGCCTGGGTTGTTGTGTCTCACAAAGCGTGGCCTTCTCCTCCTGCGCCTCCTCCTGTTCCATCACGTCTGCTGCTGCTGGGTTAGCGTTGCCGCGTGGTCCCTGTTTATTGAACCACTTATCTTTATTACATTTATGACTGCATGGCGGTACAAAGCATGCTATCCGCACGCTTCTTGTCCTCATGCAAGGCCTGGGTTGTTGTGTCTCACAAAGCGTGGCCTTCTCCTCCTGCGCCTCCTCCTGTTCCATCACGTCTGCTGCTGCTGGGTTAGCGTTGCCGCGTGGTCCCTGTTTATTGAACCACTTATCTTTATTACATTTATGACTGCATGGCGGTACAAAGCATGCTATCCGCACGCTTCTTGTCCTCATGCAAGGCCTGGGTTGTTGTGTCTCACAAAGCGTGGCCTTCTCCTCCTGCGCCTCCTCCTGTTCCATCACGTGTGCTGCTGCTGCTGCTGCTGGGTTAGCGTTGCCGGTCCCTGTTTATGGAACCTCTTATCTTTATTACATTTATGACTGCATGGCGGTACAAAGCATGCTATCCGCACGCTTTTTGTCCTCATGCAAGGCCTGGGTTGTTGTGTCTCACAAAGCGTGGCCTTCTCCTCCTGCGCCTCCTCCTGTTCCATCACGTGTGCTGCTGCTGCTGCTGGGTTAGCTTTGCCGGTCCCTGTTTATGGAACCTCTTATCTTTATTACATTTATGACTGCATGGCGGTACAAAGCATGCTATCCGCACGCTTCTTGTCCTCATGCAAGGCCTGGGTTGTTGTGTCTCACAAAGCGTGGCCTTCTCCTCCTGCGCCTCCTCCTGTTCCATCACGTCTGCTGCTGCTGGGTTAGCGTTGCCGCGTGGTCCCTGTTTATTGAACCACTTATCTTTATTACATTTATGACTGCATGGCGGTACAAAGCATGCTATCCGCACGCTTCTTGTCCTCATGCAAGGCCTGGGTTGTTGTGTCTCACAAAGCGTGGCCTTCTCCTCCTGCGCCTCCTCCTGTTCCATCACGTCTGCTGCTGCTGGGTTAGCGTTGCCGCGTGGTCCCTGTTTATTGAACCACTTATCTTTATTACATTTATGACTGCATGGCGGTACAAAGCATGCTATCCGCACGCTTCTTGTCCTCATGCAAGGCCTGGGTTGTTGTGTCTCAAAGCGTGGCCTTCTCCTCCTGCGCCACCCTCCTCCTGTTCCATCACGTGTGCTGCTGCTGGGTTAGCGTTACCGGTCCCTTTTCCTGGAACCTCTTATATGTATTACATTTATGACTGCATGCCGACAAAAAGCATGTTACCTGTGCAAAGAAAACAGACATTTCCCGCATTTAAAAGACAGTTTTCCCTTTGAAACTTTAAAATCGATTTTCTCAAAAACTATAAGCTCTTTTTGCTAATTTTTTTTCCTCTTGTACCCACTCCCAAGGTGCACATACCCTGTAAATTTAGGGTATGTAGCATGTAAGGAGGCTTTACAAAGCACAAAAGTTCGGGTCCCCATTGACTTCCATTATGTTCGGAGTTCGGGTCGAACACCCGAACATCGCGGCCATGTTCGGCCTGTTCGGCCCGAACCCGAACATCTAGATGTTCGCCCAACACTAACTGTGAGCCTGGCCTTCCCATCCAACATCAGTTCCTGACCTCACAAATGCTCTTCAGGAACAATGGTCAAAAAGTTCCCATGAACGCTCTCCTAATCTTTGTGAAGAGCCTTCCTAGAAGAGTTAAAAATAACCCGAGGTGAAAGGGATATGGAGGATGACATGTTTATTTTCTTTTAAATAATGCACTTTACCTGGCTGTTCTGCTGATCCTCTGCCTCTAATATGTTAAGCCATAAACACTGAACAAGTATGCAGATCAGATGTCTATTCTGACAAGATTAGCTGCATGCTTGTTTCAGATGTGTGATGTAGACCCCACTGACCACAAAGATCAGCAGGACTTCCAGGCAACTGGTATTGTTTAAAAGGAAATAAATATGGCAGCTTCCATAGGTCTCACACCTCGGGTTCCGTTTAAAGCTGTTACAGCTGAAAAGGGTGAGCCAACTTCTATCCAATGCCTATGGATTAATTATGGTGTGTCATTAAAGTTCATGTGTGTGTAAGGACAGGCATGTCAATAGAATCAAAACTTTTGGCAATATAGTATGCTTAAGAATGTCATAGTATTAGGCATTTAATATACTGTAAATGTGGGTACTGCGTGCAATCTGGAGATTGCAGTGCAATGGAGAAAGTGGGGATGGAGGGTCTATGCTTTTGCATTAGTGACCTCTGATGATACAGGTTCATCAGAATAGTGTAAGTTAGGTTACTGGGTATGACTGCAGCATATTTTACAGCCTCAGTTGCCATGCTGTTTGTGACTGTCTACATAGCGGTATCGAACAGAATAAAGATGGCAACCTCCATATTTCTCTCTCTACAGGTTTCCTTTAAGAATTAAGAATTTCAGCATAAAGGTAATTTATGTTTATACACAGTGGTGATAAAATAAAAGTCACAGTTACTTGGTATTTCTGATTTGGCTTGATAAACGGCATAGCAGCTTGTGAATCATAGTTACCGACACATATATCTTTTATTTAACCACTTGAGGACCTAGGGCTTTCTACCCCTTAAGGACCGGCCACTTTTTTTCCATTCAGACCACTGCAGCTTTCACGGTTTATTGCTCGCTCATACAACCTACCACCTAAATGAATTTTGGCTCCTTTTCTTGTCACTAATAAAGCTTTCTTTTGGTGCTATTTGATTGCTCCTGCGATTTTTACTTTTTATTATATTCATCAAAAAAGACATGAATTTTGGCAAAAAAATGATTTTTTTAACTTTCTGTGCTGACATTTTTCAAATAAAGTAAAATTTCTGTATACATGCAGCGCGAAAAATGTGGACAAACATGTTTTTGATAAAAAAAAAACCAGTCAGTGTATATTTATTGGTTTGGGTAAAAGTTATAGCGTTTACAAACTATGGTGCAAAAAGTGAATTTTCCCATTTTCAAGCATCTCTGACTTTTCTGACCCCCTGTCATGTTTCATGAGGGGCTAGAATTCCAGGATAGTATAAATACCCCCCAAATGACCCCATTTTGGAAAGAAGACATCCCAAAGTATTCACTGAGAGGCATAGTGAGTTCATAGAAGATATTATTTTTTGTCACAAGTAAGCGGAAAATGACACTTTGTGAGAAAAAAAAAAAAAAAATTTCCATTTCTTCTAACTTGCGACAAAAAAAATGAAATCTGCCACGGACTCACCATGCCCCTCTCTGAATACCTTGAAGGGTCTACTTTCCAAAATGGGGTCATTTGTGGGGTTTGTTTACTGTCCTGACATTTTGGGGGGTGCTAAATTGTAAGCACCCCTGTAAAGCCTAAAGGTGCTCATTGGACTTTGGACCCCTTAGCGCAGTTAGGCTGCAAAAAAGTGCCACACATGTGGTATTGCCGTACTCAGGAGAAGTAGTATAATGTGTTTTGGGGTGTATTTTTACACATACCCATGCTGGGTGGGAGAAATATCTCTGTAAATGACAATTTGTTAATTTTTTTTACACACAATTGTTCATTTACAGAGATCTTTCTCCCACTCAGCATGGGTATGTGTAAAAATACACCACAAAACACATTATACTACTTCTCCTGAGTACGGCAATACCACATGTGTGGCACTTTTTTGCACCCTAACTGCGCTAAAGGGCCCAAAGTCCAATGAGTACCTTTAGGATTTCACAGGTCATTTTGAGAAATTTCTTTTCAAGACTACTCCTCACGGTTTAGGGCCCCTAAAATGCCAGGGCAGTATAGGAACCCCACAAATGACCCCATTTTAGAAAGAAGACACCCCAAGGTATTCCGTTAGGAGTATGGTGAGTTCATAGAAGATTTTATTTTTTGTCAAAAGTTAGCGGAAAATGACACTTTGTGAAAAAACACAATTAAAATCAATTTCCGCTAACTTGTGACAAAAAATAAAATCTTCTATGAACTCGCCATACTACTAACGGAATACCTTGGGGTGTCTTCTTTCTAAAATGGGGTCATTTGTGGGGTTCCTATACTGCCCTGGCATTTAAGGGGACCTAAACCGTGAGGAGTAGTCTTGAAAATAAATTTCTCAAAATGACCTGTGAAATCCTAAAGGTACTCATTGGACTTTGGGCCCTTTAGCGCAGTTAGGGTGCAAAAAAGTGCCACACATGTGGTATCGCCGTACTCGGGAGAAGTAGTACAATGTGTTTTGGGGTGTATTTTTACACATACCCATGCTGGGTGGGAGAAAAAACTCTGTAAATGGACAATTGTGTGTAAAAAAATCAAAAGATTGTCATTTACAGAGGTATTTCTCCCACCCAGCATGGGTATGTGTAAAAATACACCCCAAAACACATTATACTACTTCTCCCGAGTACGGCAATGCCACATGTGTGGCACTTTTTTGCACCCTAACTGCGCTAAAGGGCCCAAAGTCCAATGAGTACCTTTAGGATTTCACAGGTCATTTTTGTTTCAAGACTACTCCTCACGGTTTAGGGCCCCTAAAATGCCAGGGCAGTATAGGAACCCCACTAATGACCCCATTTTACAAAGAAGACACCCCAAGGTATTCCGTTAGGAGTATGGTGAGTTCATAGAAGATTTTATTTTTTGCCACAAGTTAGCGGAAATTGATTTGAATTGTTTTTCTTCACAAAGTGTCATATTCCGCTAACTTGTGACAAAAAATAAAATCTTCTATGAACTCACCATACTCCTAACGGAATACCTTTGGGTGTCTCCTTTCTAGAATGGGGTCATTTGTGGGGTTCCTATACTGCCCTGGCATTTTAGGGGCCCTAAACCGCGAGGAGTAGTCTTGAAACTAAATGTCGCAAAATGACCTGTGAAATCCTAAAGGTACTCATTGGACTTTGGGCCCCTTAGCGCACTTAGGGTGTAAAAAAGTGCCACACATGTGGTACCGCCGTACTCAGGAGAAGTAGTATAATGTGTTTTGTGGTGTATTTTTACACATACCCATGCTGGGTGGTAGAAATATCTCTGTACATGACAATTGTTTGATTTTTTTTACACACAATTGTCCATTTACAGAGAGATTTCTCCCACCCAGCATGGGTATGTGTAAAAATACACCCCAAAACACATTATACTACTTCTCCTGAGTACGGCGATACCACATGTGTGACACTTTTTTTGCAGCCTAGGTGCGCTAAGGGGCCCAACGTCCTATTCACAGGTCATTTTGAGGCATTTGTTTTCTAGACTACTCCTCACGGTTTAGGGCCCCTAAAATGCCAGGGCAGTATAGGAACCCCACAAGTGACCCCATTTTAGAAAGAAGACACCCCAAGGTATTCCATTAGGTGTATGGCGAGGTCATCGAAGATTTTATTTTTAGTCACAAGTTAGTGAAAAATGACACTTTGTGAAAAAAACCCAATAAAAATCAATTTCCGCTAACTTTTGACAAAAAATAAAATCTTCTATGAACTCGTCATACACCTAACAGAATACCTTGGGGTGTCTTTTTTCTAAAATGGGGTCACTTGTGGGGTTCCTATACCGCCCTGGCATTTTACGGGCCCAAAACCGTGAGTAGTCTGGAAACCAAATGTCTCAAAATGACTGTTCAGGGGTATAAGCATCTGCAAATTTTGATGACAGGTGGTCTATGAGGGGCCGAATTTTGTGGAACCGGTCATAAGCAGGGTGGCCTTTTAGATGACAGGTTGTATTGGGCCTGATCTGATGGATAGGAGTGCTAGGGGGGTGACAGGAGGTGATTGATGGGTGTCTCAGAGGGGGGATTAGAGGGGAAAATAGATGCACTCAATGCACTGGGGAGGTGATCGGAAGGGGGTCTGAGGGGGATCTGAGGGTTTGGCCGAGTGATCAGGAGCCCACACGGGGCAAATTAGGGCCTGATCTGATGGGTAGGTGTGCTAGGGGGTGACAGGAGGTGATTGATGGGTGTCTCAAGGTGTGATTAGTGGGGGGAATAGATGCAAGTAATGCAATGGCGAGGTGATCAGGGCTGGGGTCTGAGGGTGTGGGCGGGTGATTGGGTGCCCTAGGGGCAGATGGGGGTCTAATCTGATGGGTAGCAGTGACAGGGGGTGATTGATGGGTAATTAGTGGGTGTTTAGAGGAGAGAACAGATGCAATGCACTTGGGAGGTGATCTGACTGCGGGTCTGCAGGCGATCGGATGGTGTGGGTGGGTGATCAGATTGCCCGCAAGGGGCAGGTTAGGGGCTGATTGATGGGTGGCAGTGACAGGGGGTGATTGATGGGTGATAGGTGATTGGCAGGTGATTGACAGGTGATCAGTGGGTTATTACAGGGAAGAACAGATGTAATTAATGCACTGGCGAATTGATAAGGGGGGGTCAGAGGGCAATCTGAGCGTGTTGGCGGGTGATTGGGTGCCCGCAAGGGGCAGATTAGGGTCTGATCTGATAGGTAAAAGTGACAGGTGGTGATAGGGGGGTGATTGATGGGTAATTAGTGGGTGTTTAGAGGAGAGAATAGATGTAAACAATGGATTTGGGAGGTGATCTGATGTCGGATCTGCGGGCGATCTATTGGTGTGGGTGGGTGATCAAATTGCCCGCAAGGGGCAGGTTAGGGGCTGATTGATGGGTGGCAGTGACAGGGGGTGACAGGGGGTGATTGATGGGTGATAGGTGATTGGCAGGTGATTGACAGGTGATCAGTGGATTATTACAGGGAAGACCAGATGTAATTAATGCACTGGCGAATTGATAAGGGGGGGAGGGGGGGGTCTGAGGGCAATCTGAGCGTGTGGGCGGGTGATTGGGTGCCCGCAAGGGGCAGATTAGGGTCTGATCTGATAGGCAACAGTGACAGGTGGTGATAGGGGGTGATTGATGGGTAATTAGTGGGTGTTTAGAGGAGAGAATAGATGTAAACAATGGATTTGGGAGGTGATCTGATGTCGGATTTGCGGGCGATCTATTGGTGTGGATGGGTGATCAGATTGCCCGCAAGGGGCAGGTTAGGGGCTGATTGATGGGTGGCAGTGACAGGGGGTGACAGGGGGTGATTGATGGGTGATAAGTGATTGGCAGGTGATTGACAGGTGATCAGTGGGTTATTACAGGGAAGAACAGATGTAATTAATGCACTGGCGAATTGATAAGGGGGGGGTCAGAGGGCAATCTCAGCGTGTTGGCGGGTGATTGGGTGCCCGCAAGGGGCAGATTAGGGTCTGATCTGATAGGTAAAAGTGACAGGTGGTGATAGGGGGTGATTGATGGGTAATTAGTGGGTGTTTAGAGGAGAGAATAGATGTAAACAATGGATTTGGGAGGTGATCTGATGTCGGATCTGCGGGCGATCTATTGGTGTGGGTGGGTGATCAGATTGCCCGCAAGGGGCAGGTTAGGGGCTGATTGTTGGGTGGCAGTGACAGGGGGTGATTGATGGGTGATTGATGGGTGATTGACAGGTGATTGACAGGTTATCAGGGGGGATAGATGCATACAGTACACAGGGGGGGGGGGGTCTGGGGGGGGTCCTGGGGAGAATCTGAGGGGTGGGGGGGGTGATCAGGAGGGGGCAGGGGGCAGGGGGGGAGATAAAAAAAATAGCGTTGATAGATAGTGACAGGGAGTGATTGATGGGTTATTAGGGGGGTGATTGGGTGCAAACAGGGGTCTGGGGGGTGGGCAGGGGGGGGTCTGAGGGGTGCTGTGGGCGATCAGTGGGCGGGGGGGGGCAGATCAGTGTGTTTGGGTGCAGACTAGGGTGGCTGCAGCCTGCCCTGGTGGTCCCTCCGACACTGGGACCACCAGGGCAGGAGGCAGCCTGTATAATACACTTTGTATACATTACAAAGTGTATTATACACTTTGTAGCGGCGATCGCGGGGTTAACATCCCGCCGGCGCTTCCGTATGGCCGGCGGGATGTTACGGCGGGTGGGCGGAGCCAGTTGCCGGGGGAAGCGCGCGTCATCAATGACGCGATCGCTCCCCCGGCATAGGAAAAGGACGCAACGCCCTAAGGCGTATTGCGGTCCTTAAGGCATCCACTTTGCCGCCGCCCATGGGCTGTGGGCGGTCGGCAAGTGGTTAAAGTGGAACAGATGTTCTTTTCCTTCTGGTAGGATAAACATGAGCTGCCCATAGCAACCAACCAACCCCCCTTTTTCTGAACTATCGAAGGAAACATATTTTACTAACTAAAATATACCGGTATTACAACATATGCACAGTTATGGACTGGCAAATATGATGCAAATTTAAATTTCCAACCTACATAAAACTAGCATAAACTTTGCACCAATGTGGGATTATTGCTATCTCTAAGACCCTCCCTATGTAATGAAATTTCCAGGATTACTTATAGGTCAGTTGTATACAGGGCCGGTTCTAGACTTTTCGCTTCCTGAGGCAAACTTGTGAGGATAACCCCCACCCCCCCCCCCCCCCCCAATTTGGAATGATCAGCACCCGACAATTTACTCTGCTTCATTTAATGTTCTCACATGACATGCTGCAGCTCAACACAGTAGCACACTGGCACAACAAGCTGCTTTTCCTTAATTTAATGATGACTTCTTCACCTCGCTCTGCTACTCTGACTGCATGTTGTCAGTAGAAACACACAGTACAAACATGCTGCCCCTGTATTCTCTGTGCCTGATACAAATGTTTCACCTTGCTTCATGAGAGTAGCTTGCATACTAAGACAGTATTCTGTATAACTGTATTCTACATGTAGGAATATGATCAAACTTTCTCCCAATCTTCCTTCTCTCCCCCCATCGTTATATTCCTCTGTCAAAATAAAATAAAGTTTGGTTTCTGTGACATTTTAATAATTGATAGTATAGCAGGTATTTGTTTCACAGTATTGAAAATGCCCACAAGATGTCTCACTTTAGTATTTCGACATCAGGGGTCAGTGATTTCAATGAGACCTGCAGGATAATAGTACACAGGCAATGTGTTGAGGTTTGTTGATATATAATCACAAGTCAACAACTATAACCATTAAAATATAATAACTAAGTAACAATGTATACAAGTGGTGATTAACCAAAAGGTTAATACACCTTTGACCCGGGTCTCCTCCCCTAAGTTCCTGCATAGCTCCCAGGTGTCCAAGAGCCGCTGTCTTCAATTCATATTTGTAGTGTGGACACATAAATGCCCCCCCCCCCCCCCAGACACTTCCGCTAATCGCCCCAACCTCTGCCTGAGCAAGCATCCCAAGTGACGCAAAACAGCTGACGTTTTCTGTGTAAACTTAGGGCTGGTTCAGACGGGCGTTTTTGTGGCGTTTAACGCAGCGTTTCAGACGCAGCGTTTTTTGGGATCTACTGCCATCCCATGCAAGTGAATGGGAGCGTTTAGAGCTGGCTTTTGCAGGCTTTCATGAAAGCCTGGCAGTAGATCCCAGCGTTGCGTCTAGTCTCAAAAGCAACATGCTGCTTTCAGAGGCGGTAAACGCGAGGAAACAATAGCAAAGACCAGAACTGCTAGCCTTGAACGCTTTTCAAAAGCTTTCAAAAGCTAGCTTTTAAACGCTGGCGTTTGAACGCAATGCCAAGCAAAAGCTCAGCAGACGCCCGTGTGAACCAGCCCTAAGGCAGACAGAACAAAACTGTTGACACATAGATTAATTTGCACACTTCAGTGATGTACTATTTTGCAATATAAATGATGGTTTTACTGTTCTGCTTGAAGCTAATGCCTTGCACAGTTCTTCCCTTCTAGGAATGGTTGAGTGAACAAACAGCTGTTGCAATTAATGAATAACTGGAGTTTTCATGGCATTTCGGAAGTGGTTATTAGTTTTACTAAACAGTGTTACCCTGTATGTTATGTCAGGTACAACAGGTTCTCATGTTTCATTCATTCCCAGTCTACATAGTGCTACATTTTCTCTACTGGTGGTCCAACAAGGGAACATCGTGGCTCTTTAACAGCCACTGTCACATGCCCCCATCCTGTCATCAACATGTTCTGAGCTATTAGCTGGGAAGAATTTACGTCACTACTGCTTTAGGCAAACATTTCTTTCTAGGAATAATTTCTAATAGCATCCAAGTAGGGAGATTACAAAAAATAATTAACATACTATATGCTGCCAGAAGAGGCTTACAGCAAACATGAAGTGAAAATAAACTGAAAAGATAAACAACTGTATCTAAAGTCATACTCATAATTCATACATGAGGTTTCTGGAATCCCTTATTTTCTATTTAAAGGTTAACCACTTGAGGACCGCAGTGTTAAACCCCCCTAAAGACCAGGCTATTTGTTTACTTAATTGGCCACTGCAGCTTTAAGGCCAAGCTGCAGGGCCGCACAACACAGCACACGAGTGATTTCCCCTCCTCCCCCCCTTTTCCCCACCAACAGAGCTCTCTGTATTTATTTTTTTATAAATATTTATTTTATTTATTTTTTCATAAATTTGACTTTTTTCTATTTCACTTCCCCTGCACCCTTCCTCCCCCCGCCAGCCAATCAGCGTGATCGGCTGTCATAGGCTTCAGCCTATGACAGCCGATCACTCTCCAGCATATGGAGGGGACAGCTGTGTCACACGGCTGTCCCCAGTACAGCGTTGCTGCCGATCGCAGCACTGTACATGTAAATAGACGGCGATCTCCTGCTAAACAGAGCCCCAGGACTTGACGCCAATTGGCGTTAGGCGGTCCTGGGGCTGCCGCCGGGGCCACGCCCATTGGCGTGGGGGCTGTCGGCAGGTAGTTAAAATCTAGATGTGATGATGTCAGGAACACGACAGCAAAAATGTTATATTATTCAGCTCCCATACAGACAAATGTTGAACTATTGTAATAGTTACGCTACAGGTTGACTGAAGTCCATCTGCAGAGGAAATGACATTTAGAGCTGTGGATTTTGACAGGACAAAGATACAGGAGATTTGCTATTTCATTTCTGATGTTCTGGACTACTCTATAACAGCCATTCACACAGACAGTTTAACAGTGGTAAAAGTTAGCTGCAGCGCTCGTCGTTTAAGCGCTGTCCATTCAAATGAATAGACAGTCGCTGGCACAACTGTTTACTGTTGTTTGAGCAAACGTCACGCTCAGTCATGTAATTTCCTGTCATCTAATTTTTTTCCTGGATGCTACATGTAGCTTCCTGGAATGTATCCTCCTGGATCGGCTAAAAACTGCGCATTTGCCTGATTGACTGGAACTAATGCCAAATGCTTTTCTGCTCATGTGCAGAGAAGCGGTTAGCATCAGCTAAATGTGACATGACCAAGTGAATTGGCCCTTAAGCAGCAGATCCCCTATAATGATACTTTCATTGATTATTTAAAAAAAAAAAATTCTCTTCAACTCTATATACTGTAAAGATTTTTTTGGCATGCGTGATTTTAGATTTCCAGTCTAAATGCATGAGCAGAAATAAAAGCAGCCACTCTAGTGAACAATTTGACTGTATTCATTTGCTAATTACAGCAAGTGATTACTCCTCCAGAGTTGCAATGCCTCCTGCTCTGTGCAGCTAATTACTCATGCAGGAATATGGATTTTACTGTGGTGTAACTGGGTAGGACATATTTTAAGGAGAGCATGAAAATGCACTGATTTAATGGTTGGAAAAAAAACTACTTATTAATCTTAAAGGAACTTTTAGACATTCACTGCTAGTTGCAAAATGAACAGGGTAGTAACTTTTTATACAAAGAAATAAAAAAAATGAAAGCCTGAGTTTGATAGTGCTGGTAACTTAGATAATGATGCTGGTATGTGTCTTACTGGGGCAAATGGACAAAGGAGTAGCAGTAAAAGAAGGCAAATAGATATTTTGCTTTCAGGCCTAATATAATGTAAGTGTTCTTTCAGATCTTGATAGGAGCAAACTGAGCAAGGTGGTAGCATTCAGAGAGATAATGGACACACTTAACCAGTTCAGGACCGGGCTATACAATGGCATATTTTGCCATTTTACATAGCCCGGCATAGGTATCCCCAGTATAGGTAGCAATGCATTTGTGTCCCTAGTATAGATAGCCAGCAATGACTCACCGACAAGCAGCTCTCCCCACCTCCGCTTTCCCCGCCATCCAGCTGCAGACTGCCTCTAAGTTCCTGACACCAGGGGGCAGTGTGAAGCTGGATGCCAGGCAAAGCGGAGGGGGAGCGGCGGTCGCAGAAAGCACATCAGGAGAGGTGAGTGGATCCTCTTCTTCCGTCGCTGCCTGATGATCGGCGGTGATCGTAGTGATCACATGATCAGAGCCAATCTCCATGCCTCCTGATCAATGAGGGGAGATGTCATATGACAGCTAAATCTCCCCATTCGGCTGTGCGCTGCGGGACCAAGGGACATTACAGTTACTTCCATTCAGCAGCACAGGACGTAACTGTAACGTCCTTGGTCCCAAGGGGTTAAAGGGCCACTATAGCGAAAAAAGTAAGTGGATGTAATCTGACAGAACCCACAGGTTTTGGACTAGTCCCTCTCCGCATGGGGGATTCTCAGGGTTTTCTTTGTTTTCAAAAGCATTTCCTGAATAGCAGTTGCTAATATAGTAATACTAGTAAAAAGGCCCGCCCGTTAAAAAAACGGGCGCTAGGCCACGGCAATTAAACCCCGGCAACGCGCATACCGATGCGTCCAGCTTACCCATCTCCCACCACTGTCCGAAGTATATGCACACAGGGAGACGTTGCTTGCTTGGCAGTTGGAAAAAGCTGTTATTTCCCACAATGCAATGAGGTTCTCAGACAGCAAACTGACAAGTCTGGAAGCACAGACACACACACACACACACACACACACACACACACACACAACGCAGACACATGGGGGTTTTATTATATAGGATGCTAGCCAACCTCCCTACTCGCTTGCACACTATCGTGGCAGTTAGGGCTCGTTTCCACCAGTGCGGCGTGCGTCTCGCAGACGCACACCGCACTGAGCGGGTGGGCGGGATCGCAGGCGAATCCCATGAGCCGTGCCATGCACGGCTATGGGATTCGCAGCCTCCGCGGCGAATTCTGCGGGGTGTTCCGGGCGAATCGCTCCAGCAACCGATTCCGCTGCGGCCCCGTCATCCCCTATGGCAGAGTTTCCCCGTGCGAATCATGTGCGTGGAAACTCTGCAGAATCGGCGGCGAAATCGCGGTAGTGGAAACGGGCCCTTAGACTTAGCAACTGCCATTCAGGAAATGACTTTGAAAACAAAATAAAATCTTGAGAATCCCCCATGTGGAGGTGGACTATCCAAAACTTGTCATTTCTGTTACTTGCTGTTACAACTGCTTACTTTGTTTCTCTGTAGCTTTAACGTGTATATACCCACATATGGACATTATTTTGAGGATTATGAGTGATGAGGCTTAGCAATGAAAGGGCAAGGAGTGGGTTTAGCACTGACAGAGTGGGTAGCTCTTAGGAAATACTACAGAGACTGCTCAAAACAGAAATACAGATGTGTACATAAGTTCTTATTTTCTATAGAAATGAACTATGACTCACATGACTGAGGTGTCCCAGACTTCCAGCTACAGCACCTTTTTATGCTATTGCTAAACAATGAGATTAGGCATGAAAATGTATGGTCAATGCACTTTAACCCTTGGCAGCCACAAATATGGGCGCTACCATGCCTTGTAAGGGTTTTTTCGCCTTCCTCTGGATCAACAGGGATTTGTGAGGGAGCAGGCTGGTGTTGTACTTTATACTGGTTGAACTCGATGGACGTATGTCTTTTTTCAACCAAAATAACTATGTAACTATGTAACTATGTACCGTAGGTGTAGAAATTGACAGTCCCTCACCATTAAAGGGGGCCACACACTAGGCGACCAACCAACCAACCAATCGACCATCCAATTCGATTATTATAATCAAATTGGATGAAAATTGGTGCTGCCAAGTGCATGCCCGACCGACAAAGCGGCCAATTTTGGGACAGAAGAGGTCGGGCCGAAGTTGGTTGGTCGGGTGCGCGGCGGTAAAGCGGCTGAATTGCGGACGAGCGACAAGACGACGAAACACCCGCCGCAATGTATACATGTATGTAGTGTAGTGCATTTATACATTACCTGTCCGGTGTCAGCCTCTATGCGGTTTCCGTCCATCTCGCTGGGTTCCGCTTACCCGCCGGCGTCGCTATGTCTGACATCACGAAGGCGCATAGCGGCTGACATCAGACACTATGCGCCGCTAGCATGTATGCGGAACCCGGCGAGATTGATGGATGGACCCGGCGAGCTGCTACAGGACAAGTACTGTATAAATGAACACACTATATACATTTATACATTTTGGGGGCAGCAGCAGGGCGGACGCGGCGGCTCAGTCGATTCCCTGATGATTTCATGTTGAAATCGGACGAGAATCGGCCTGTAGTGTATGGGCAGATTCGACTAGAGACAAATTTATCTCTAATCAGATTTGATTAGATTGGAAAAGACAGGAAAAAACTGGCACTAAATGCGGCAGTGATGGATATCAGGTCACACTGGGCTTACCTGCAACGTGCTCCCATACAGTGTAAAGTCCAATTCGATCAAGGAGGAGAGAAGGGCACTGTTGCATAAAATCCCTTTATTGTGACCGGGTCGACACACAGGTACAGCAGTGGGGGGAGGAAGTTGTCTGACAGCTGTTTCGCAAGGATTAACCTTGCTTCATCAGAGACAATATGTGGAATGGAACAAACGGTTTAAATACAGTGGCCATCACGCTTACCACCATGCCGTGCTCTTCTTGGAACGCACGCCGTTCAGGACAGCGGGTCCGCCCACCTCCTACTCCACGTGGATGGCTCTAGCCCATTCAGCGAGCCGCAGGTCTCCCCGCTCTATCATCCAATCGTAATGGTAGACGTCATTGGAGGGCGGCTTCCACCAGCCTATTGCGAACGAACGTACGTGATGCAGGCGTACTTACGTCTGCTCGTCACGTTGCCATGGTGACTTGCCGCTGTCTCCCAGCACATGCGCCCATACTTCCCTCATATCCCTGTTGCGTCACAGCGGGTCTCCCAGCTTCAGTGACAGCGCGGGATTCCTGTCATTGGGTTTCTGTCGCTAATGCTTCAGGGAGGTAGCGGCAATCCAGCGGATCATTTGGCCATCTGTGTACAATAATAAACATAATATTAGTTGCACATATTAAGAGCGGGGAGACCTGCGGCTCGCTGAATGGGCTAGAGCCATCCACGTGGAGTAGGAGGTGGGCGGACCCGCTGTCCTGAACGGCGTGCGTTCCAAGAAGAGCACGGCATGGTGGTAAGCGTGATGGCCACTGTATTTAAACCGTTTGTTCCATTCCACATATTGTCTCTGATGAAGCAAGGTTAATCCTTGCGAAACAGCTGTCAGACAACTTCCTCCCCCCACTGCTGTACCTGTGTGTCGACCCGGTCACAATAAAGGGATTTTATGCAACAGTGCCCTTCTCTCCTCCTTGATCGAATTGGACTTTACACTGTATGGGAGCACGTTGCAGGTAAGCCCAGTGTGACCTGATATCCATCACTGCCGCATTTAGTGCCAGTTTTTTCCTGTCTTTTCCAATTGAATTGCCTGTGTTCTCACACTGTGCACAAATGCAACAAGCTGAAGCAGAGGGTCCGGGAACTTCGGGCACTCAGGAGGCAACAGCCAATGTTTGCAACACTCGCTTGTTGGCAGGTAGCATAATGGGAACACCAATTGTCTAAGATTTACTGGCATTTTGACTGTAGAGGTCCCACATAGAGGGGGCAATCGGGAACAAAAATTACTTCAACAAGAAGCTAGAATAATCTCAATCACAAATGCTTGTGGACCTTTGGGCCTAAATGATAGAAATGAGCTCCACTGCTTTCTCAACAAGTATGAATAGAATCCATATGTACAGATGCGAGTAGCTGTCATGGTCAGTTGAGACCACTTCTGTCAATCACTGAGATGTTTTTAATGTTTGTTTTCCTTTTTCTTAATATGTGCAACTAATATTATGTTTATTATTGTACACAGATGGCCAAATGATCCGCTGGATTGCCGCTACCTCCCTGAAGCATTAGCGACAGAAACCCAATGACAGGAATCCCGCGCTGTCACTGAAGCTGGGAGACCCGCTGTGACGCAACAGGGATATGAGGGAAGTATGGGCGCATGTGCTGGGAGACAGCGGCAAGTCACCATGGCAACGTGACGAGCAGACGTAAGTACGCCTGCATCACGTACGTTCGTTCGCAATAGGCTGGTGGAAGCCGCCCTCCAATGACGTCTACCATTACGATTGGATGATAGAGCGGGGAGACCTGCGGCTCGCTGAATGGGCTAGAGCCATCCACGTGGAGTAGGAGGTGGGCGGACCCGCTGTCCTGAACGGCGTGCGTTCCAAGAAGAGCACGGCATGGTGGTAAGCGTGATGGCCACTGTATTTAAACCGTTTGTTCCATTCCACATATTGTCTCTGATGAAGCAAGGTTAATCCTTGCAAAACAGCTGTCAGACAACTTCCTCCCCCCACTGCTGTACCTGTGTGTCGACCCGGTCACAATAAAGGGATTTTATGCAACAGTGCCCTTCTCTCCTCCTTGATCGAATTGGACTTTACACTGTATGGGAGCACGTTGCAGGTAAGCCCAGTGTGACCTGATATCCATCACTGCCGCATTTAGTGCCAGTTTTTTCCTGTCTTTTCCAATTGAATTGCCTGTGTTCTCACACTGTGCACAAATGCAACAAGCTGAAGCAGAGGGTCCGGGAACTTCGGGCACTCAGGAGGCAACAGCCAATGTTTGCAACACTCGCTTGTTGGCAGGTAGATCGGATTGGGTCTCTTTTTTCACTGACACAGCAAGTGGTTCTGATGCCAGCAAAGCAGTGGGGGTGAAGGTTTTGGAACAGGATCTCAGTCGATTGTCAGAAAAGGAGGTCAAACTTTTCTGGACAGTTGCCTCTTTGCAGAGGTACAATGACAAGCAAATTGCATCTCGTGGATTCAGAAATTACAGAGAAGTGAGTGAATACAAGAGCGACACTAAATTTGTGGAAGAGTGGGATCAAGAACATCTAGATCATTCCCTACGGCTGCAAGCAATTGTCCTGAAACGCACGGAAGTTGAATATCACACCACTGTGGCTGAAATATCAAAAAAGAAAGAGGAGTTTTTGAAACTGTCTGATTCCGCACGTCTACAGAAGTTGGAATCCAAAATTGAAAATCGCTTGGTTCCAATACAGGACGATATTAAGGAAAGAAAATTGCGTAAATTCAAACGGGATCAACAAGATTTCAAGGAGGGAAAAATCTTTGATTGGGGACAACCAGCTAAACGACAAAGAAGCAGGAGAAGGAAAACCAACAAAGAGTCTAGGGGATACTGGACAACAGATTCAGGGTCGAATTCTAGTCAAGAAGAGGGTACAGGGGGTCCGAAACAGAAAGGGGGCCCTTCACCTAAACCCATCATCAAGAGCCCGAGATGTGTCGAGGTCCATTTAGAAGAGTCCGACGAGGACGAGGCGGCCGAACCCGCCCACAAGAAAGCTTACCTGCGGAAAGTTACCTGGGGCAGGGGAACATATGGGAGGGGCTCTCGCAAGCGCAAGTAGATCACCTCCTGTTAACTGAAAAAGCAGATGACCTTCAAGTACTGAACTTATCAGGTGGGTGTTTGTCGGTGCTCAAGAAAGGTTTAACTTTTTCCCTTACAGCAACTTTTGACAGATTTAGGTTTGAAATTGACTGGTATAAGAGCATACGGAAACTTAACATTTTGTTGTGGCAAAAGAAAAAATCGGATGGGGAAACCATGGAATTTAGACTTAACAGTCACACCACCATCAGTAATTTGGGATACTTTGCTCCCAGCCTGGACAGCACGACCGATCTTGAAGCCCTTAGCAATCTACAAGAACTTTTGGCAGAGAGTGCCATACTTGAGGCTGATAATGTGGACACAACTATTAGAGATGAGTTCAGAGCATGCAAATCTGTTAGGGAGTTCTCCATGACATCGGGATCGGTTGTAGATCTTTTCAACCAACGAGTATTAGCAGATATGCAGGCTTTGATTTTTCCCAAAGATCCACCCAACATTACTCCAGTGGAGAGGCAGGCTCTGGACTGGTTAAGGGAAAACAAAAGTGTGGTACTCAAAAAAGCTGACAAGGGTGGTAACCTTGTCATCATGTCAACTGAATATTATGTAAAGGAAGCTTTAAGACAATTACAGGGTGCAGATCAGTTCTATGTGAGGCTAACCAGTGACCCCACAGGCCAGTTTAAGTCGGCTCTCCAGACATTGTTGAGACGAGGGGTTGAGGCTGGCTATATCTCTGAGCGGATGGGTGGGGACTTGTTACCGGATTTTCCCATCAAGCCGGTCTGGTACTTTCTCCCCAAGGTCCACAAGGACCCCATCTGCCCCCCGGGACGCCCGATTGTGTCAGCCAGGGGGTCGCTTACTGAACCTCTTTCGAGGTACCTAGATTACACTCTAAGACCTTTCCTGAAGAAGGTCACGACCCACCTGGCTGACACCTTGGATGTCCTGGCGAAGCTAGAGGGGGTGGACCTTGGGGAGGGAGTGCGGTTGGCCTCCATTGATGTAGTCAATTTATACACCCGCATCCCACAGAAATTGGGGACCCAGGTGATAGGAGAGATCTTAATGTCCCAGGGAAAAGATGAGAGATGGGTCCAATTCATATGTGATTGTCTGTATTTTGTCATCTCACATAACGCTTTCCTTTTCAGTGACAAATGGTACTTACAGCGGTCAGGTGTTGCCATGGGTACCCCGGTGGCCCCTACTTTCTCTAATCTTTTTTTGTGGCGTTGGGAGAGTGAGGTGATCCTCTGTGAAAACAATCCCTTCAAGGCCTTAATAGGCCACTGGTACCGCTATGTGGATGATGTTTTTCTCACATGGAAGGGTACAAACGACCAATTCACTACGTTTCTGGAATCCTTGAACTCCAATAGGTTCAATATGCAATTTACAGGCATATTGGGTGGCAACCGTCTGGAGTTTCTGGATCTGGAGATGTACATAGAGGATGGTCGCATACTCACCAGGGGCCACAGAAAATCGACTGCCACTAATGCAGTACTATTAAGTACTAGTTATCATCCGGCCCATACCATCAAATCTATCCCCTACAGCCAGTTTGTCCGCCTTAAGAGAAACAACTCTAAACGTTGTGATTTTTTAAAACAGAGTCAAGAATTGGCGGTGAGACTGACTAGTAGGGGATATGACCTTACTAATGTCAATGTGGCTTACAGGAAAGCTGAGTCCCTAGAAAGGAGCAACTTGATCCTTAAAAAGACCAGAAAACAGACAGATACGAAAACCCAACAGAAATCAAAAGATGAACAAAGATTCACCTGTGTTTTTGATTATTCCCCCATGGCAGAGCGTATTAAGAGTATTGTGTACAAACATTGGCATGTGTTACGCAATGATCCTCATTTATCTGATTTGGCAACCGCCAGACCACTTATTTCTTTTAGGAGGGCTCGAACCATAGGCGATGTTATCACCAATAGCGAGTTCAGAGGACAACAGAGAGAGTTGAACTGGCTGCAGAAGTCAGTGCCAGTAGGAGCCTTCAAGTGTGGTAATTGCACACATTGTCATCAGTTTCTGCCGGGACGCAGCGTCCGGGTGGGTGGTCAGGATTTACAAATTAAGGAATTCATCCACTGCCGCACCAAATTTCTTGTATACATCATCATTTGCAAGTGCGGCAGTTTTTATGTTGGCCAGACCACCCGGATGCTGTGTACCCGTTTCCAGGAACACTGCAACTCAGTAAAAACTGGGGTAGGAGCAGGCAGACTAATTAGACATGTCAGGGAGCAGCATAATGGGAACACCAATTGTCTAAGATTTACTGGCATTTTGACTGTAGAGGTCCCACATAGAGGGGGCAATCGGGAACAAAAATTACTTCAACAAGAAGCTAGAATAATCTCAATCACAAATGCTTGTGGACCTTTGGGCCTAAATGATAGAAATGAGCTCCACTGCTTTCTCAACAAGTATGAATAGAATCCATATGTACAGATGCGAGTAGCTGTCATGGTCAGTTGAGACCACTTCTGTCAATCACTGAGATGTTTTTAATGTTTGTTTTCCTTTTTCTTAATATGTGCAACTAATATTATGTTTATTATTGTACACAGATGGCCAAATGATCCGCTGGATTGCCGCTACCTCCCTGAAGCATTAGCGACAGAAACCCAATGACAGGAATCCCGCGCTGTCACTGAAGCTGGGAGACCCGCTGTGACGCAACAGGGATATGAGGGAAGTATGGGCGCATGTGCTGGGAGACAGCGGCAAGTCACCATGGCAACGTGACGAGCAGACGTAAGTACGCCTGCATCACGTACGTTCGTTCGCAATAGGCTGGTGGAAGCCGCCCTCCAATGACGTCTACCATTACGATTGGATGATAGAGCGGGGAGACCTGCGGCTCGCTGAATGGGCTAGAGCCATCCACGTGGAGTAGGAGGTGGGCGGACCCGCTGTCCTGAACGGCGTGCGTTCCAAGAAGAGCACGGCATGGTGGTAAGCGTGATGGCCACTGTATTTAAACCGTTTGTTCCATTCCACATATTGTCTCTGATGAAGCAAGGTTAATCCTTGCAAAACAGCTGTCAGACAACTTCCTCCCCCCACTGCTGTACCTGTGTGTCGACCCGGTCACAATAAAGGGATTTTATGCAACAGTGCCCTTCTCTCCTCCTTGATCGAATTGGACTTTACACTGTATGGGAGCACGTTGCAGGTAAGCCCAGTGTGACCTGATATCCATCACTGCCGCATTTAGTGCCAGTTTTTTCCTGTCTTTTCCAATTGAATTGCCTGTGTTCTCACACTGTGCACAAATGCAACAAGCTGAAGCAGAGGGTCCGGGAACTTCGGGCACTCAGGAGGCAACAGCCAATGTTTGCAACACTCGCTTGTTGGCAGGTAGATCGGATTGGGTCTCTTTTTTCACTGACACAGCAAGTGGTTCTGATGCCAGCAAAGCAGTGGGGGTGAAGGTTTTGGAACAGGATCTCAGTCGATTGTCAGAAAAGGAGGTCAAACTTTTCTGGACAGTTGCCTCTTTGCAGAGGTACAATGACAAGCAAATTGCATCTCGTGGATTCAGAAATTACAGAGAAGTGAGTGAATACAAGAGCGACACTAAATTTGTGGAAGAGTGGGATCAAGAACATCTAGATCATTCCCTACGGCTGCAAGCAATTGTCCTGAAACGCACGGAAGTTGAATATCACACCACTGTGGCTGAAATATCAAAAAAGAAAGAGGAGTTTTTGAAACTGTCTGATTCCGCACGTCTACAGAAGTTGGAATCCAAAATTGAAAATCGCTTGGTTCCAATACAGGACGATATTAAGGAAAGAAAATTGCGTAAATTCAAACGGGATCAACAAGATTTCAAGGAGGGAAAAATCTTTGATTGGGGACAACCAGCTAAACGACAAAGAAGCAGGAGAAGGAAAACCAACAAAGAGTCTAGGGGATACTGGACAACAGATTCAGGGTCGAATTCTAGTCAAGAAGAGGGTACAGGGGGTCCGAAACAGAAAGGGGGCCCTTCACCTAAACCCATCATCAAGAGCCCGAGATGTGTCGAGGTCCCTTTAGAAGAGTCCGACGAGGACGAGGCGGCCGAACCCGCCCACAAGAAAGCTTACCTGCGGAAAGTTACCTGGGGCAGGGGAACATATGGGAGGGGCTCTCGCAAGCGCAAGTAGATCACCTCCTGTTAACTGAAAAAGCAGATGACCTTCAAGTACTGAACTTATCAGGGGTTCCCCTGCCAGATGGGTGTTTGTCGGTGCTCAAGAAAGGTTTAACTTTTTCCCTTACAGCAACTTTTGACAGATTTAGGTTTGAAATTGACTGGTATAAGAGCATACGGAAACTTAACATTTTGTTGTGGCAAAAGAAAAAATCGGATGGGGAAACCATGGAATTTAGACTTAACAGTCACACCACCATCAGTAATTTGGGATACTTTGCTCCCAGCCTGGACAGCACGACCGATCTTGAAGCCCTTAGCAATCTACAAGAACTTTTGGCAGAGAGTGCCATACTTGAGGCTGATAATGTGGACACAACTATTAGAGATGAGTTCAGAGCATGCAAATCTGTTAGGGAGTTCTCCATGACATCGGGATCGGTTGTAGATCTTTTCAACCAACGAGTATTAGCAGATATGCAGGCTTTGATTTTTCCCAAAGATCCACCCAACATTACTCCAGTGGAGAGGCAGGCTCTGGACTGGTTAAGGGAAAACAAAAGTGTGGTACTCAAAAAAGCTGACAAGGGTGGTAACCTTGTCAGCATGTCAACTGAATATTATGTAAAGGAAGCTTTAAGACAATTACAGGGTGCAGATCAGTTCTATGTGAGGCTAACCAGTGACCCCACAGGCCAGTTTAAGTCGGCTCTCCAGACATTGTTGAGACGAGGGGTTGAGGCTGGCTATATCTCTGAGCGGATGGGTGGGGACTTGTTACCGGATTTTCCCATCAAGCCGGTCTGGTACTTTCTCCCCAAGGTCCACAAGGACCCCATCTGCCCCCCGGGATGCCCGATTGTGTCAGCCAGGGGGTCGCTTACTGAACCTCTGTCGAGGTACCTAGATTACACTCTAAGACCTTTCCTGAAGAAGGTCACGACCCACCTGGCTGACACCTTGGATGTCCTGGCGAAGCTAGAGGGGGTGGACCTTGGGGAGGGAGTGCGGTTGGCCTCCATTGATGTAGTCAATTTATACACCCGCATCCCACAGAAATTGGGGACCCAGGTGATAGGAGAGATCTTAATGTCCCAGGGAAAAGATGAGAGATGGGTCCAATTCATATGTGATTGTCTGTATTTTGTCATCTCACATAACGCTTTCCTTTTCAGTGACAAATGGTACTTACAGCGGTCAGGTGTTGCCATGGGTACCCCGGTGGCCCCTACTTTCTCTAATCTTTTTTTGTGGCGTTGGGAGAGTGAGGTGATCCTCTGTGAAAACAATCCCTTCAAGGCCTTAATAGGCCACTGGTACCGCTATGTGGATGATGTTTTTCTCACATGGAAGGGTACAAACGACCAATTCACTACGTTTCTGGAATCCTTGAACTCCAATAGGTTCAATATGCAATTTACAGGCATATTGGGTGGCAACCGTCTGGAGTTTCTGGATCTGGAGATGTACATAGAGGATGGTCGCATACTCACCAGGGGCCACAGAAAATCGACTGCCACTAATGCAGTACTATTAAGTACTAGTTATCATCCGGCCCATACCATCAAATCTATCCCCTACAGCCAGTTTGTCCGCCTTAAGAGAAACAACTCTAAACGTTGTGATTTTTTAAAACAGAGTCAAGAATTGGCGGTGAGACTGACTAGTAGGGGATATGACCTTACTAATGTCAATGTGGCTTACAGGAAAGCTGAGTCCCTAGAAAGGAGCAACTTGATCCTTAAAAAGACCAGAAAACAGACAGATACAAAAACCCAACAGAAATCAAAAGATGAACAAAGATTCACCTGTGTTTTTGATTATTCCCACATGGCAGAGCGTATTAAGAGTATTGTGTACAAACATTGGCATGTGTTACGCAATGATCCTCATTTATCTGATTTGGCAACCGCCAGACCACTTATTTCTTTTAGGAGGGCTCGAACCATAGGCGATGTTATCACCAATAGCGAGTTCAGAGGACAACAGAGAGAGTTGAACTGGCTGCAGAAGTCAGTGCCAGTAGGAGCCTTCAAGTGTGGTAATTGCACACATTGTCATCAGTTTCTGCCGGGACGCAGCGTCCGGGTGGGTGGTCAGGATTTACAAATTAAGGAATTCATCCACTGCCGCACCAAATTTCTTGTATACATCATCATTTGCAAGTGCGGCAGTTTTTATGTTGGCCAGACCACCCGGATGCTGTGTACCCGTTTCCAGGAACACTGCAACTCAGTAAAAACTGGGGTAGGAGCAGGCAGACTAATTAGACATGTCAGGGAGCAGCATAATGGGAACACCAATTGTCTAAGATTTACTGGCATTTTGACTGTAGAGGTCCCACATAGAGGGGGCAATCGGGAACAAAAATTACTTCAACAAGAAGCTAGAATAATCTCAATCACAAATGCTTGTGGACCTTTGGGCCTAAATGATAGAAATGAGCTCCACTGCTTTCTCAACAAGTATGAATAGAATCCATATGTACAGATGCGAGTAGCTGTCATGGTCAGTTGAGACCACTTCTGTCAATCACTGAGATGTTTTTAATGTTTGTTTTCCTTTTTCTTAATATGTGCAACTAATATTATGTTTATTATTGTACACAGATGGCCAAATGATCCGCTGGATTGCCGCTACCTCCCTGAAGCATTAGCGACAGAAACCCAATGACAGGAATCCCGCGCTGTCACTGAAGCTGGGAGACCCGCTGTGACGCAACAGGGATATGAGGGAAGTATGGGCGCATGTGCTGGGAGACAGCGGCAAGTCACCATGGCAACGTGACGAGCAGACGTAAGTACGCCTGCATCACGTACGTTCGTTCGCAATAGGCTGGTGGAAGCCGCCCTCCAATGACGTCTACCATTACGATTGGATGATAGAGCGGGGAGACCTGCGGCTCGCTGAATGGGCTAGAGCCATCCACGTGGAGTAGGAGGTGGGCGGACCCGCTGTCCTGAACGGCGTGCGTTCCAAGAAGAGCACGGCATGGTGGTAAGCGTGATGGCCACTGTATTTAAACCGTTTGTTCCATTCCACATATTGTCTCTGATGAAGCAAGGTTAATCCTTGCGAAACAGCTGTCAGACAACTTCCTCCCCCCACTGCTGTACCTGTGTGTCGACCCGGTCACAATAAAGGGATTTTATGCAACAGTGCCCTTCTCTCCTCCTTGATCGAATCAGATTTGATTAGAGATACATTTGTCTCTTGGTCGAATCTGCCCATATTCATTCTAATGTATGGCCACCTTAAGGCTGCCATACACTGTTCGATTGCCACCAGATCGACCAGCAGATAGATCCCTCTGTGATCGAATATGATCAAAGAGGGAACTATTGGCTGCCTACACTGCAAACAGATTTAGATTTCACTATGAACCCGATTCACAATCTGTGGAGCTGCCGCCAAACACCCCCCCGCTCCAGGACTCCAACTTCACTGTACTTCCTGTCAGGGGAAGTTTAAACAGTAGAGGGCGCTCTACTGTTTAAACTTCCTGTCGGGACAGGAAGTAAGTGAAGCCACCCAGAGCCCAGCACGTAGAAGGGACAGCGGGGACACGCGCCGGCGGAACAGGTAATGTATTGCCGCTAGCGTTGGTCGTCGGACATTCGAACGCCACTATCGACGCACTCCCGACCCGCCGGCGATAGAGCGAAATCTTCGCCCACCGGCGATAGAGCGCAACGATTTCACCGTAGATTCGATCACAGTGATCGGATTTGCTGTATATCGGCAGGAAATCGTGTAAGTGTATGGGCCCCTTTATACTCATCACATGCCCCAATGTCACTGCTTACAACAGGGGTGTATTTGGGTAATATAACGTTCATGGCAGACACTAAAACTGAATAACAAATACAGTATGAAAGAATTCCCATGTACCTGTGGTTCTTTATCATGTTTGCTTGGATCTTTTTCATAGCTTTCACCATAAATTCGTAGCGTGCTCCCCACATGGCCTGAAACACCGAGTCGAAATATAATCCTTGATCCATCGGCAAAGATTATTCTCAGTCCCTAGAAACATAAGGTATACACTTTTAGATCAATGAATGTGAAAAAATCTGACAATATACATATGATGTTCCTGCTACATTTTTTTCTACACATACAGCAATAAGAAATCCATAAGATGATTGTTAAAGTAAAATTACTTAAAATAAACCCACAATGTACATGCAAATGAATATTACATACTTACCTCGCTGTCAGTTCTTCTCAGAAGCTCACTATTTTCATCTAACAACAATCCATTTCTGACAAGATTTTGTCAGACTTGTCTCTCAGGAAGTTGAAAGCCTTATAATAGCCACACACATTACAATTTTTTTTCTCGATTCGACAATTTTTATTTATTTATTTTTTTTCGCTCAAATGAAAAATTTGACTTTTGTAACCAATGTACCACACACGTTTAATTTTGACACAATCACAACAAAAACGATCAAATAAAAGATATAAATTAGATTCAATTTTCATTTATAAATGTGTATGCGGTGCTCTGTGCCATCACCGATGTGTATAAAGGCACACAACACAAACAACCAGGCCTGGATTTACATCACAGCAGCTTATAGGCACAGATGCTCTAGCACCCTAGTCTTCACTCTCCAGGAACTCATATGTTTATGTGTGAACACACCCATTGAAACAGATACAAAACCGACAGGACCGAACCGGAAATGTACCAATTTATGTGTGAACACATCAATAGAAACACATGCAAAACCGATGCCAACTGTCGAAAACTAACAGGAAAGGACTGGACAACTGTGTGAACCAAGTCTTAGGGCCCCTCGCTTTCAGGAAGCAGGAAATTTGGGCGCATGAGGCAGGTGGACAAAAAGGGCGCCGCCATTTACTCCTATAATATATGTCGTTTAATGGGCGCCCAACAGGAAAAAAGGACGGAGGAGAAAAATAACGTTTTACAAGCGGCGCACAGAGACTTTTAATGTTTTAGAACTGCTTCTCATGATTACACATTATTTAATGATTTATAATTTTTTAAACATTATTTTTAAATGAAAAACCGTACAATATTTTTTTAAAACACAGGGGGGGGGGGGGGGGGGGTCTTAGATTTAGGCACCACTAGGGGGGTCTTAGGTTTAGGCACCACCAGGGGGGTCTTAGGTTTAGGCACCACCAGGGGGGTCTTAGGTTTAGGCACCACAAGGGGGGTCTTAGGTTTAGGCACCACCAGGGGTGTCTTAGGTTTAGGAACCACCAGGGGGGTTTAGGGGTAGGTACAGGGAGGGTTCTGTGTGAGAGTAGGGTTAAGTATAGTTTTAGTAACATTCTTATTAATCTTTTATAAAACGTTACTAAACATTTCACTTTTAAAACAGGGACGATTAACGTTTTACAATTCCCGATTTCATACACATTATTTAATGATTTATAACTTTATAAAACATTATTTTTAAACGAAATATAGCACAATTTTTTTAAACGTTATTCATGCTTATCGTTTAAAACCCTGCGCCCTTTTTTCCCCGATGCCCTTTTTTAACGTATGCCCCTTTTCACTCTATCAGTTGCTGTTAGTTATAAGTGAAAGGACAACTTATGTGCAAGGTAATGTCCATGTTTCCCTATGGCTCAAGCGTTATTACTGGTTAATGACCTGCTTAACTAGAAGCTGTTACAGGGTGATAGCCATATTTAATATGGAGGATGGAGAATTCCACTGATCACAGTGGAGAAACATGACATTGCTTAGCAACAGTGGAACTACCCAGAGGCTTTCCTGTACCTAGGTGAGTTTTTCATTTTTGATTTCTGCCTTCTTGGGTTCACTTTAAATGTATTATTTTACTGATTGCAATAAACCATTCTAAAAAAATATTTATTTTGAATAAGCAACAGTAAATGTAAACGGTGACGTAGTGGTTAGCTCTCTCGCCTTGCAGCGCTGGGTCCCTGGTTCGAATCCCAGCCACGGCACTATCTGCAAAGAGTTTGTATGTTCTCTCCGTGTCTGCGTGGGTTTCCTCCGGGCACTCCGGTTTCCTCCCACATTCCAAAAACATACGGATAAGTTAATTGGCTCCCGCTAAAATTGGCCCTAGACTACAATACTTACACTACATAATATAGACATATGGCAATGGTAGGGATTAGATTGTGAGCTCCTTTGAGGGACAGCTAGTGACAAGATATATATATATACACTGTACAGCACTGCGTAATATGTTGGCGCTATATAAATACTAAATAATAATAAATGAATAGCCTACTATAAAAGCATGCAAGCACAAACCATGTTTTAGTATTTTATTAATTGCAAGTGAAATACACTAGATGGTGCTCTTATGCTACAATGGTTAGTAGGACACTGCAGAGCACTTGCTGAAGGGTACAGAAAACAGGCTGCTTACAATTCCATCCATTGAAATGTTAAACGTGGTACACATAATGCTACAGTCCGATTGCTCATTAACTTGCTTTTCACTTGCAGTGAACTAAAAATGTCTTTCTTCAAGACTTCTTGTTGGCAGAGATTCATAGACATCTATTTTATGTATGTATATTTTACAGGTAACCTCATGTAGTGTGTTATGGGGTGGAGGATTGGCATTTCAGCAATATCCTGTAACTCTTTGGGCTCTATTCACAATGGGTAGTTCGGTAAAATAATTTTAGCCGGTAAAATACCTCATTCGGTATTTTACACTTTTTTCCCAAATTCACTCAACATTTTGTGCATGAGGCAGAAGTTCGGTAATTTACCGAACAAACATGCCTCAATTCACTAGGTCCTGCTCGGGAAGTGTCACTTACCAGCGTGTAGCAGGGCAGCGGGCAGGCAGGGAGCTGCGTGTATCACTGGGAGGTTTTCTGTCCTGTGCATCACAGTCATCCCTTTAGATGTGCTGCAGCCACCAGGAGCAGCTCTTCAGTATAACAGTATACAGATTTACACATCTAAAGGGATACAAAGAACCCCCCCCCAAAAAAAAGTCAGCATCTTGCCTCTGATACAGTGAAAATCCTGCCTGATACCCCTTCGCTTCAAATCAGAGTGAGAAGCAGTGCTGTGTGGCTCTCCCTGCTGTCTGGCTCTCCCAAAAGTCTTGTCTGTCACAGAGACAGCATGGGGAGAGCCAGTTATCGGCTGCTATGAGCTGGAGAAAAATACTGAACACTTTTGCCCGGTAAACCAAATGCGGAAATCTTTGTGAATTGCAATTTCTTGACATATCTTGAGGCAATTACCGCTCAAGTTAGTAAATTACCATACTAGTCGTAGACTAATTTTTAGTGCGGTAATAGGTTTAGTGAACTGTAATGTGTGAAGGTGATGGTTAAAATCAGCTTTTTTCAGCATTACCGGATGCGGTAATGCTTTGTGAATAGAGCCCTTTGTGTGAATATTTGAAAAAGCTTGAAGTCCGGTTAGCCATAGGGAAACATGAATGTGAAATGGTGTATTCTATTCTCCAGCATGTCAAAAGTACTACTAGGCGACCAATTAAAATTCTGCTCAACGCATTAAGCTAGTGCTGAGAATCAGGGGCATAAGCCCTTGTGATGAAGCTTGTGCTGAGAATCAGGGGCATAAGCCCTTGTGATGAAGGCAGCTAGTGCTGAGAATCAGGGGCATATGCCCTTGTGATAAATCTTGTGCAGAGAATCAGGGGCATAAGCCCTTGTGATGAAGCTTGTGCTGAGAATCAGGGGCATACGCCCTTGTGATGAAGCTTGTGCTGAGAATCAGGGGCATAAGCCCTTGTGATGAAGCTTGTGCTGAGAATCAGGGGCATATGCCCTTGTGATGAAGCTTGTGCTGAGAATCAGGGCATTAGCCCTTGTGATGAATGATAGGGGGTCCCAGAGCTATGGGGGGGGGGAACGACATTAACCTTCCCTCCCTGCTATACATGGGTCCTTGCTCCAGACCAGGTGTTTTTGTGGCTACACTTATAAAATTTGGGTGGCATCAAAGCTTTGCTGGGGAGATCCGATGATTTGTAGTTACACTCCTGCTGAGAATAAGAACCTTGTGAACCTTGGCATTCTCTGTGAATCTCAGTTGCTTTTCTGGTAACGACTGTGGCATGTTTCTTGCTTGTTGTTTGTTTGCTACCTTTATTTGCCAGTGACTCTGAGCCTAGATTCTGCCTGCCTAATCCTCTGCTTGTTTACACGATTATGCACCTGACTTATGGTTTAATAATTTCCTTTGGCTGGCTTAGCATTTTCCAGTTCTTACCGGTGGGGTAAAACCAAAAGCTCAAATCGGCAATTGTTAGGCATCGAAAACGGAATCCCTTGCCAGAGTACTTTTTGTAGCATGTATTGACACATCAGACACAGAGGGCTAGGGGTGTATGCGCGGCGCCAGAGAGACCACATGTGATCCTCTGCTGCTCCGCTCTTCGGCTGCCTTCTACAGCTAAATTAAGCAATATCCAGTGCACCAACGACTCCGTATTTCTCAGGTCTTGTACCTAATTATGTCAAGAAGAGGAAAGGGGAAAGACAGAAACCTTTTTGAAAACTCCTACTGCTTCTATGAAATGTCCCGCTCCAGCCTCCAAACACTCCACTCAAGTCAAGATGGCCGACGATGCTATGCAGATGCCACAGAGCAACATGTCTACCCCAGACAGACAGTCACCTTCGACTTCAGCACAGCCCAGTGAGCTGGAGCTGACACCTCCGACCACTCCGAACCAAGATGAACTGATAGCGAACATCCAGCGGGTTTTCATACTAGAATTAAAGGACGCTGTCAGAGACATTACTCTGGAGATCCGGGACCTGGGCGGCCGCATGGATGCCTTGGAGACACAGAGGGCTGCCTAATTAGATATCCAATAGCTTTATTTTCCTTGATTAGGAGCACTTCTCTCTCTTTCCTTCTTTAAATAAGAAAGTATTTGCAATTATTCAAGTTGAGCTTTACAATCTGGGACTCTCATGTGAAACGGATCACCTCTATTGCATCTGATTGTACAATCTTGTATATCTACTATATATAGACTGAGAGGTAATTGACCACAAGGTTACTGATCACCAGAAGAGTGCCATCATTTTGATTTAAAAATAAAGCTAAGATTAAATACACTGGTGAACTCCAAGAACAAGAAAATAATGCTTCGTGAACCTAAAGGTTAGAGTTGGGCCGAACCTCCGATTTTAGGTTCGCGAACCTGGTTCGCGAACTTCCGCGGAAGGTTCGGTTCGCGTTAAAGTTCGCGAACCGCAATAGACTTCAATGGGGATGCGAACTTTGAAAAAAAAAAATAATTATGCTGGCCACAAAAGTGATGGAAAAGATGTTTCAAGGGGTCTAACACTTGGAGGGGGGCATGGCGGAGTGGGATACATGCCAAAAGTCCCGGGGAAAAATCTGGATTTGACGCAAAGCAGCGTTTTAAGGGCAGAAATCACATTGAATGCTAAATGACAGGCCTAAAGTGCTTTCAAACATCTTGCATGTGTATACATCAATCAGGTAGTGTAATTAAGGTACTGCTTCACACTGACACACCAAACTCACCGTGTAACGCACCGCAAACAGCTGTTTGTGTAGTGACGGCCGTGCTGGACTGGTGCGCACCATGGCGAGAGTGCAGGTTTTGGTGGCTTTACAGCCCATATGGTCGCCTGGCTGATGTAGCTGAATGACAGAACAGTGACTGTCCAGCTGATCAAATTTGGTCTGACCACAATGAGGCAACGACCTTATTATCGTGGGTGTGCCCCCCGAGACACTCATCTAGGCGCCGGTCATTGCTTTATTGTGATACGCAAGCCCCTTCACCACGGCAAGGTAATGATCACGAAGGGGAATGGGCACATGTACATGCCTTTTCTTTTGTTGTTGCAGCTGCCCGCAGTGCAGCCAGAAAAATTAGGCAGTCATGTACACGCACCAGAAAAATTATTACAGCGGCCGCTGCTAGCAGCGGCCTAAAAAATTCAGCAATCCACCTGGAGTCCCAGACCCTGTTGGTGGTGGCAGAGAAGGTAGTCAAGCGGCCTGCAGGCAGACATGCTGTGTGGAGGGACTGGGAGCGACTTAGTCTTCTTGGGGCAGGCCAGGCAGCCAGTCACACGGCGTGCAGGCAGAGATGCTGTGTGTGCGGGGACTGACTTAGTCTTGGGGCGGACAGCAGCCCTCCGGGATCCATGCCTCATTCATTTTGATAAAGGTGAGGTACTTAACACTTTTGTGACTTAGGCGACTTCTCTTCTCTGTGACAATGCCTCCAGCTGCGCTGAAGGTCCTTTCTGACAGGACGCTTGCGGCAGGGCAGGAGAGAAGTTGGATGGCAAATTGAGACAGCTCTGGCCACAGGTCAAGCCTGCGCACCCAGTAGTTCAAGGGTTCCTTATCGCTGTTCACAGCAGTGTCTACATCCACACTTAAGGCCAGGTAGTCGGCTACCTGCCGTTCCAGGCGTTGGTGGAGGGTGGATCCGGAAGGGCTACGGCGAGGCGTTGGACTAAAGAACGTCCGCATGTCCGACATCACCATGAGATCGCTGGAGCGTCCTGTCTTTGACTGCGTGGACACGGGAGGAGGATTAGTGGCAGTGGTACCTTGCTGGCGTTGTGCCGTCACATCACCCTTAAAGGCATTGTAAAGCATAGTTGACAGCTGGTTCTGCATGTGCTGCATCCTTTCCACCTTCCGGTGAGTTGGTAACAGGTCCGCCACTTTGTGCCTGTACCGAGGGTCTAGTAGTGTGGCCACCCAGTACAGGTCATTCCCCTTGAGGTTTTTTATACGGGGGTCCCTCAACAGGCAGGACAGCATAAAAGACGACATCTGCACAAAGTCGGATCCAGTACCCTCCATCTCCTCTTGCTCTTCCTCAGTGACGTCAGGTAAGTCAACCTCCTCCCCCCAGCCGCGAACAATACCACGGGAAGGTTGAGCAGCACAAGCCCCTTGCGATGCCTGCTGAGGTTGTTCTCCTGCCGCTGTCCCCTCCTCCTCCTCCTCCTCCCCCAAAGAAACACCTTCCTCATCATCCTCTGAGTCTGACTCGTCTTCTGCACACGACTTCTCTTCTTCCTCCTCCTCCCCCCTCTGTGCTGCCGCAGGTGTTGAGGAAACAGCTGGGTCTGATGAAAATTGGTCCCATGCCTGTTCCTGCCGTAACGGTTCCTGGTCACGCTCATTCACAGCTTCATCCGCCACTCTACGCACAGCACGCTCCAAGAAGTAAGCGTAGGGAATTAAGTCGCTGATGGTGCCCTCACTGCGGCTCACCAGGTTGGTCACCTCCTCAAACGGCCGCATGAGCCTGCATGCATTTTCCATCAGTGTCCAGTTGTCGGGCCAGAACATCCCCATCTTCCCAGACTGTTTCATTCTACTGTAGTTGTAGAGGTAGTGGGTCACGGCTTTCTTCTGTTCTAGCAGGCGGGAGAACATGAGCAGGGTCGAGTTCCAGCGAGTCGGGCTATCGCAAATGAGGCGTCTCACCGGCATGTTGTTTTTGCGCTGAATTTCCGCAAAGCGTGCCATGGCTGTGTATAACCGCCTCAAATGCCCACAGAACTTCCTGGCCTGCTTCAGGACATTCGCTAAGCCAGGGTACTTTGCCACAAATCTTTGAACCACTAGATTCATGACATGTGCCATGCAGGGTATGTGTGTCAGCTTCCCCATATGCAAAGCGGCAAGCAGATTGCTGCCGTTGTCGCACACCACGTTGCCTATCTCCAGGTGGTGCGGGGTCAGCCACTCATCCACCTGTTTCTTAAGAGCAGCCAGGAGAGCTGCTCCAGTGTGACTCTCCGCTTTGAGACAAGACATGTCTAAGATGGCGTGACACCGTCTTACCTGGCATGCAGCATAGGCCCTGCGGAGCTGGGGCTGTGTAGCTGGAGAGGAGAACTGCCACTCAGCCAAGGAGGAGGAGGACAGCGAAGAGCATGTAGCAGGAGGAGAGGAGGTGGCAGGAGGCCTGCCTGCAAGCCGTGGAGGTGTCACAATTTGGTGCGCGGCGCCCTGCTTGCCATCGTTCACCACCAGGTTCACCCAATGGGCTGTGTAGGTAATGTAGCGGCCCTGCCCGTGCTTGGCAGACCAGGCATCCGTGGTCAGGTGTACCCTTGACCCAACGCTCTTCGCAAGAGATGACACCACTTGCCTCTCAACTTCACGGTGCAGTTGGGGTATGGCCTTTCTCGAAAAATAAGTGCGGCCTGGCATCTTCCACTGCGGTGTTCCGATGGCCACAAATTTACGGAAGGCCTCAGAGTCCACCAGCCGGTATGGTAACAGCTGCCGAGCTAACAGTTCCGCCACGCCAGCTGTCAGACGCCGGGCAAGGGGGTGACTGGCCGAAATTGGCTTCTTCCGCTCAAACATTTCCTTCACGGACACCTGACTGCTGCTGTGGGCAGAGGAGCAGGAACCGCTCAAGGGCAGAGGCGGAGTGGAGGAGGGTGCCTGTGAAGGTGGAAGGGAGAAAGCGGCAGAAGCAGATAATGCACCTGATGGAGGAGGAAGAGGAGAAGGAGGGTGGCTTTGCTTTTGTGTGCTGCTGCTGCTTTTGCTCAGGTGGCCATCCCATTGCTGTTTGTGCCTTTTCTCCAGGTGCCTTCGTAAGGCACTTGTCCCTACGTGAGTGTTGACCTTTCCACGGCTCAATTTTTGTTGGCAGAGCGAACAGATAGCTTTGGTCCGATCTGAGGCACACACATTAAAAAATTTCCACACCGCTGAGCCACCCTGGGATGTGGGCACTATGGGGACCTCAGCAGCTGATGCTGAAGGGCAAGTTGGCTGGCTGTACATAGGTGGCGATACATGGTGCCGGACTCTGCCACCAGCTGTTTCTGACGAAGAGCTGCCCCAGCTTCTTTCAGCAACTTCTCTCCTCCTACTACTCTCTGACTCCCCCTCTGAACTGTCCCCCTCTTCATCTCCTCTATTGGGAACATACAGAGGATCCCTATTACCGTCATCATCGTAGTCATCCTGCCCAGCTTCACTTGCCTCAGACAAATCCAAACTTGCACCATCAGTAGGTCCTTCATCCTCCTGACACGTTACATCCATAGTGTTGCCGCGTAACTCAGACATATGAGCTGGTGAAAATTCATCTGGCTGTAACAACAATGGCTGTGCATCAGTGATTTCACCACTAAATAATTCTTGCGAAGTGTCAAATGCAGCGGAAGTGGTGCTAGTAGTAGCGCTGGTGGCTGAGCAAGATGAGGTGTTCTGTGTCGCTAAATACTCAACCACGTCCTGACAATCTTGGGAGGTGATGGGACGTGCCTTCTTCCGAGCACTGTACTGTGGGCCAGGTCCACACGAAATTACATTTACACGACCTCGCGCAGACCTGCCGGGTGGCCATCCTCTGGCTCTGGCACTACCTCTTCCTCTACCTGTTTTGTCCATATCGGGTATGCACAGAGTGGTATATCACACTGCGTGCACTCACGTAGGTAGGTGGGTTCACTTAACTGCACAGGTATGCGCACTGATGCGGTGGGTTCACTGAACAGAACAGGTATACAGTGGCAGGTTCACAGAACAGGTATGCAGTGGCAGGTTCACTGAACACAACAGGTATGCAGTGGCAGGTTCACTGAACACAACAGGTATGCAGAGGCGGGTTCACTGAACAGGTATACAGTGGCGGGTTCAATGAACAGAACAGGTATGCAGTGGCGGGTTCACTAAACAGAACAGGTATACAGTGGCGGGTTCACTAAACAGAACAGGTATACAGTGGCGGGTTCACAGAACAGGTATGCAGTGGCAGGTTCACTGAACACAACAGGTATGCAGTGGCGGGTTCACTGAACAGGTATACAGTGGCGGGTCCACTGAACAGAACAGGTATGCAGTGGCGGGTTCACTAAACAGAACAGGTATACAGTGGCGGGTTTACTAAACAGAACAGGTATACAGTGGCGGGTTCACAGAACAGGTATGCAGTGGCAGGTTCACTGAACACAACAGGTATGCAGTGGCAGGTTCACTGAACACAACAGGTATGCAGTGGCGGGTTCACTGAACAGGTATACAGTGGCGGGTTCACTAAACAGAACAGGTATACAGTGGCGGGTTCACAGAACAGGTATGCAGTAGCAGGTTCACTGAACACAACAGGTATGCAGTGGCGGGTTCACTGAACAGGTATGCAGTGGTGGGTTCACAGAACAGGTATGCAGTGGTGGGTTCACAGCACAGGTATGCAGTGGTGGGTTCAATGAACAGGTATACAGTGGCGGGTCCACTGAACAGAACAGGTATTCAGTGGCAGGTTCACTGAACAGGTATGCAGTGGTGGGTTCACAGCACAGGTATGCAGTGGTGGGTTCACAGAACAGGTATGTAGTGGTGGGTTCACAGCACAGGTATGCAGTGGTGGGTTCAATGAACAGGTATACAGTGGCGGGTCCACTGAACAGAACAGGTATGCAGTGGCAGGTTCACTGAACAGGTATGCAGTGGTGGGTTCACAGCACAGGTATGCAGTGGTGGGTTCACAGAACAGGTATGCAGTGGTGGGTTCACAGCACAGGTATGCAGTGGTGGGTTCAATGAACAGGTATACAGTGGCGGGTCCACTGAACAGCACAGGTATGCAGTGGCAGGTTCACTGAACAGGTATGCAGTGGTGGGTTCACAGCACAGGTATGCAGTGGTGGGTTCACTGAACAGGTATGCAGTGGTGGGTTCACAGCACAGGTATGCAGTGGTGGGTTCACAGCACAGGTATGCAGTGGTGGGTTCACAGCACAGGTATGCAGTGGTGGGTTCACAGCACAGGTATGCAGTGGTGGGTTCACAGAACAGGTATGCAGCCAGACAGGAACAAGTTAAGCCTAACTAATCTTTCCCTGAGAGACAGTCTGCAGCAGCTCGCCCTACTCTCACTAACGCAGGCAGCACACGAGTGACCCTAATGGCCGCCGCTGCCTGCCTTATATAAGGGGGGGTGGGGCTCCAGGGGCTAGTGTAGCCTAATTGGCTACACTGGGCCTGCTGACTGTGATGTAGAGGGTCAAAGTTGACCCTCCATGTGCATTATGGGGCGAACGGAACTTCCGCAAAGGTTCGCCTGCGGGACGCGAACGCGAACCACTGAAGTTCGCATGGAACCGTTCGCAGGCGAACCGTTCGGCCCAACTCTACTAAAGGTACATAGGCAAACGCAGGGGGGATTACAGCTGCCCAGAATCCTCCCTCAGACCAGGGCCGGTTCAGTGTCTGGGGACAGGCACAAGTTGGACACCAAAATATCTGCCGGCATCCTGCAGCTCACAGCACTGCCCCCTTTCTTTCCCTGCTACAGTTGACTTTGGATAAAGCAACAGTGTGTGCACAGAGCATGGAGCAGCTCTAGGGAACTTAGAGTCAGGTATGAGCACAGCCCTGTGCCCTGCTGTGTGAATGCTTCACTTTCCCCTTCATTACCGTTGGCTAACCTCATTATTATCTGTATCCAAACTGCTCCTGATCAATCCCGTTGTCGGTCCATCAGACAGGAAAGTGCATTATGTGTGCCCAGCATGATGTCCTGCCATATTATTATACTGTATTGTGCGTGGATGAGGGAGACCTTTCAGGAATCCCCCCCCCCCCTAAAAATCCTGAGTTTGCCCCTGAGGTGCCAAATAACAATCCAATTTCCCGAATAAGAGACGATCCGATCCGGTCAGGAACAACAACAGACCAAACAACAACAAAGAGGAAAATGATAAGCCATCCATTCAGATTAAAATAATCGACCCATAATTCAGATCTACGTAACAATCGATAAAGCAATCGTTCATCATCAATCGGCACCAGTAAGAAAAAATAAAGTTGTAAGGGGCCTATTTAGAGATAGTAGTAGTGATCATCACAAATGTATAAATAGGCCCGTTATAGCTTTGACGTACTGCTGCTACCAACGATTAGTACACGCCTTGGAACTACATAGGCTCTTTTTTGTTGTTTTTCCTGTAGTTCAGCTTTATAGCAGTCTTATAAAGGTGGCCATTAAAGATACAATTCAGCAAATGATCGTTTGCAAACGATTAGTATGAATGATCGGAAATGATCGTTTGGGACCACTAGTGGATGAAAATATCCTAACCAGTCAGATCAAATTAATGAAATCAACCCGATTTTGAGATCAACCCCGTCAATGTGATTACATTGGTTAGGAGATTTTGCCAGTTACTGGCCTCAAATATTCACTTCCTAACATTGTATCATTAGTGGCCACCTTTACTTTTATTTTGAATGTTTCCATCAGCAAGGTTTGTGATTTTATGCTTATACTAGTAAAAAGGTCTGTTAGGGGGCTAGGCCACGGCTGTTACGCCCCACCCCACTCGCCTGCAACGCGCACAGATGCATCCCGCTTGCCCGTCCCCCACCGCTGTCCGAAGTATATGCACACACGGCTTGCTTGACAGTTGGAAAAAACTGTTATTTCCCACAATGGGCTCTATTCTCAAAGACTTTTGAGGAAGGAAAAGGAAGTTTGCAACCAAAATACCGTCAAGTTGGAATTCTCAAAATGTTCCGCGTGTTTTTTCCGCATGCGGAAAAAGTGCGGGATTCATGCGGAAAAATTTCCGCAAAAGTCGGTATTTTCCGCAATAAAAAATCAATTCTCAAAAATGTTCAGGCACATAATTTCGTCGTTATTTACCGATTTTTTATCACCTACAAATAGTAGGTGATATATTCCGCATCCCATTGACTTTAATGAAGTGTGGAGGCTTAAGGGCTGTGCTTGGTGGACTTTAATTTTTTTTTTTTAAACACTTTTTCATGTGAGCTTTTTACCGCATGATTCCCGCATGAATAATGGCTGTTTCCGCATCTTTTTTCCCGCATGCGGAAAACATGCGGAAAATATAAGTGAATGTGGAAAAAATGCGGAGTTTACCGCTGGCGGAAATATAGCGGTAAAATTTTGCGGTGTTTTTGCCTGTTTGTGAATAGAGCCCAATGCAATGAGGTTCACAGACAGCAAACTGTCAGGTCTGGAAGCACAGACACAGGGACACAGGAGGACGCAGAGACACGGGGATTTTATTACAGTATATAGGATACCACATCTGCTTAGTGCTCATCAGAATCAGAATCAATTTTATTTTGCCAGTAAGTTTGCACCTACAAGGAATTTGTCTTGGCAGTTGCTTAACAAACACAAACAAAAACCATGCAACAAAAACTCATATCACTGGAGCCGTTATGCAAATTTGACTTTCTAGAATTGAAAGTGTCCAAAATGTATCACCTTCATGTGCTGTAACTAGAGATGGGCAATGAGATGCTAATAATGCCAACTTGCATTCAAATTTAATGCAAAGAGTATAGAGCTTTTATGGCAATGCCTTCAATTATCCTGTAAACAAGCATTCTGGGCTGCATGCTTCCAGGCAGGGCCGCTTAGCAGCGCCGGCGAGAGGAGGAATCCGCATAATCAGCCAATCAACAAAGTGCCTTATACGTGCTTCCTCCTCGCCTCGTGGTCTCATTGTTCCAGAGACCACCAGCGAGGAGGAAGCACTTGTAAGTTACATTGCCCACAGCTTTATTTTGCCCACAGCCCCCCTGATCTCCCACCCCAGGCTTCATACCCCCCCGATCACCCCAGCAGACCCCTGCCCAGCACCCTTGCACCCCTATAAAACCCCCACCCCCCCACCTGCCACTAACTAGCAACGCTATCCCTTAGCTTAGGTCCCTAACTGCCTCCTAATCACCCCTGATCCCCCCCCCCCACCTTTAGATCACCCCCAGACCCCATCCCAGACTACCCCCTGTATACTGTATACATCTGTATACAGCTACCTTACCCCCTGATCCCCCTCTGATCACCCTCTGATCACCTGTCCATCACCCCTCAGCACCCCCACCCATCAGAGCAGACCCTAACTGCCCCGCGGGGGTAACCGATCACCTGCCCAGACCCTCAATTGCCCTCCTGATTACATCCCCTGCGCATTGTTTACATCTCTCCTCCCCAGCGATCACTAACTGATCTTCGATCAGTAACCCCCTGTGTCTGCCTCTCATCAGATCAGGACTCCTGATCAACCCCCCACCTCCTCAAATCACCCTCAGACACCCCCCCCCCCCTAATCACCGTCCGAGTGCATTGTATTTGACTGTGCTGTGATTGTATTCGATTGTGCTGCGATTGTATTCGATTGTGCTGCGATTGTTTTTGATTGTCCCGTGATCTGCTTCGATTGTCCCGTGATTGTTTGATTGCCTCTGAGACCCCACTTCCCGCCACACCCAAGACCACCTCCAACCACCACCTTCCAAGTGCATCAGATTTGCTTGTGCTGTGATTGGAGTTGATTGTGCTGTAATTGTATTTGATTGTCCCGTGATTGTTTGATTGCCTCTGAGACCCCACTTCCCACCAACCCCAATACCTCTCAAATACTCCCTTTTGCTAGGTAGGTGCTCTTTTTTTCTGGGTAGTCTCGGAGGAAAACCCCATAAATTTAGCAATCCACAATGGCAAGAAGGGGGATTTCCGATGAGGAGGTATACAGGTACATACATGGACCGGCTTTTGGGAAGACTCATCCGACGAATCATCCGGGTCCGAATTTGAACCTGTGAAAAGCAGTGGTTCCCTGACCGAAAGTGATGACGAGGCTTTGGTCCCGGCTAGAGCCAGGCGTACCAGACCCCATGTCGTTAGACCGCAGGTGGCGCAGGATCCGCCTCAAGGGCAGCAGGGTGGTGCTAGCGCTGATGATAGTTTTCTTGGTGAGGCAGGCACCAGCAGCGCAGCATCTCCTGGACTTGGTACCAGTACTTCTGTAGACCCTGGTGAAGTGGTGAGCGCCAGCATGGAAGTTGAAACTGGTACAGTAGCAAGTGCAGTAGTACCCCCGTCGCAGCCACCAAGAAGAAGACGGGCCCGTAGTACCCATAGACTCCCAGAGGTGCTGGCACATCCAGATTGGCAATCCCCTGATTCCGCCGCACCTGTAGTGCCCCCTTTCACCGCCCAGTCTGGAGTCCAGGTGGCGACAGCTCATCTAGGAACGGCCCTAGACTTTTTGCAGCTGTTCATCACCCAGGTTCTCTTGGACTTAATTGTGGTTGAGACCAACCGTAAAGCCACACAATTCATCACCGAGCACCCGGAGAGCATCTATGCCCAGCCTTTCCGGTGGAAACCAGTCCAAGTTTCCGACATTAAAATCTTTTTGGCCCTTATCCTTCACTTGGGACTAATGAAACAGAATGTATTGCGGTCGTATTGGTCTACGAACCCAGTACATCATGTTCCCTTGTACCCTGCTGCCATGTCCAGGAAACAATTTGAGTCCATCCTGCGCTTCCTGCACTTCAACGACGACAAAACCTGTCATAAAAAGGGCCACCCTGCTTATGACCGGCTCCACAAAATTCGGCCCCTCATAGACCACCCCCCCCCCCAGATGCAACTAGCCGACTGCATGGAAGGCATTACGCCTATCAGCTTCCGTGTGCCCCAGGTCAACGCATCCGAAGAAAACGTTGTCGTGTCTGCAGCAGGGCTGGAAGAAGGACTGACACCGTTTATTGTTGTCCCAAATGTCCTGACCAGCCTGGCCTATGCATAGGGGAGTGTTTTGAGAGGTACCACGAGCAGGTACACTATTAGAACCTAGGGAACTCCAGACACAGGAGTATGCACACACTCAGTGGTCTTTCGCACATTGTCCCAGGTGGAGGAGTGGTAAGCTTGAAAACCAAACAAAGAGGTAAGCATAAAAGTCGGAAGAATGATCGGTTTCCATGCTTGATATTGCTGATCTGTCCTGGGTTGGCGATATAAGACGGCATGTTTGAATTTCCCTTGAGTGTGGACACCCCGGTTTATATGTGATTTACTTTGGGCCTATGATGATGCTTTAATGCCACACAGAGTCATCTCTATTGGCAGGCATATTGCTGTATACTACAGGCATAATGCTGTATACTAAAGTTCTGAGGCCCAGTCACATAAGTTGGTGGCTCACTCTGAGTGCAGGGTGGCACGGGGTGTCTCTCTCCTGAGGTTATCACTGCCATTGATGTGGAGGAAGATCTGCCATTGATGTGGAGCAAGGTATGTTTGCCGTTCATTTTTCCTTTCAGCCCAGAGTGCATAACCCGTATACCCAATATAAGGAGTATAGCAGAAACTCCTAATACTGGCCATACATGTAATGATTGCAGAGACCCTAAAATGCCAGGACAGACTCCACAAATGACCCCATTTTGGAAAGAGGACACCCTAAAGTATTATGTGAGGTGCACGGTGAGTTCATAGAAGATTTTAGTTTTTGTCACAAGTTAGCAGAATTTTTTTTTTTTTTTTTTACAAAGTGTCATTTTCCGTTAACTTGTGACAAAAAATAAAATTTTCAATGACCTCACCATTCCCCTCATGGAATACCTTGTTGTGTATTCTTTCCAAAATGGGGTCATCTGTGGGGTTTGTTAACTGTCCTGGCAAGTGGGCGGGGTGCTAAATTTTGAGCACCCCTGTAAAGCCTAAAGGTACTCCTTGGACTCTGGGTCCCTTAGCGCAGTTAGGGTGCAAAAAAGTGCCACACATGTGGTATCGCCGTACTCTGGAGAAGTAGTACAATGTGTTTTGGGGTGTATTTTTACACATACCCATGCTGGGTGGGAGAAATACCTCTGTAAATGACAATCTTTTGATTTTTTTACACACAATTGTCCATTTACAGAGATATTTCTCCCACCCAGCATGGGTATGTGTAAAAATACACCCCAAAACACATTGTACTACTTCTCTCGAGTACGGCGATACCACATGTGTGGCACTTTTTTGCACCCTAACTGCGCTAAGGGGCCCAAAGTCCAATGAGTACCTTTAGGATTTCACAGGTCATTTTGAGAAATTTTGTTTCAAGACTGCTCCTCACGGTTTAGGGCCCCTAAAATGCCAGGACAGTATAGGAACCCCACAAAAGACCCCATTTTAGAAAGAAGACACCCCAAGGTATTCCGTTAGAAGTACAGTGAGTTCATAGAAGATTTTATTTTTTGTCACAAGTTAGCGGAAAATGACACTTTGTGAAAAAAAACCTATAAAAATCAATTTCCGCTAACTTGTGACAAAAAATAAAATCTTCTATGAACTCACCGTACTACTAACGGAATACCTTGGGGTGTCTTATTTCTAAAATGGGGTCATTTGTGGGGTTCCTATACTGTCCTGGCATTTTAGGGGTCCTAAACCGTGAGGAGTAGTCTTGAAACGAAATTTTTCAAAATGACCTGTGAAATCCTAAAGGTACTCATTGGACTTTGGGCCCCTTAGCGCAGTTAAGGTGCAAAAAAGTGCCACACGTGGTATTGCCGTACTCGGGAGAAGTAGTACAATGTGTTTTGGGGTGTATTTTTACACATACCCATGCTGGGTGGGAGAAATACCTCTGTAAATGACAATCTTTTGATTTTTTTTACACACAATTGTCCATTTACAGAGTTATTTCTCCCACCCAGCATGGGTATGTGTAAAAATACACCCCAAAACACATTGTACTACTTCTCCCGAGTACGGCGATACCACATGTGTGGCACTTTTTTGCACCCTAACTGCGCTAAGGGGCCTAAAGTCCAATGAGTACCTTTAGGATTTCACAGGTCATTTTAAGAAATTTTGTTTCAAGACTACTCCTCAGGGTTTAGGGCCCCTAAAATGCCAGGGCAGTATAGGAACCCCACAAATGACCCCATTTTAGAAAGAAGACACCCTAAGGTATTCCGTTAGTAGTACGGTGAGTTCATAGAAGATTTTATTTTTTGTCACAAGTTAGCGGAAATTGATTTTTATAGGTTTTTTTTCACAAAGTGTCATTTTCCGCTAACTTGTGACAAAAAATGGGGTCATTTGTGGGGTTCCTATACTGCCACACATGTGGTATTGCCGTACTCGGGAGAAGTAGTATAATGTGTTTTGGGGTGTATTTTTACACATACTCATGCTGAGTGGGAGAAATCTCTCTGTAAATGGACAATTGTGTGTAAAAAAAAATAAAAAATTGTCATTTACAGAGATATTTCTCCCACCCAGCATCGGTATGTGTAAAAATACACCCCAAAACACATTATACTACTTCTACTGAGTACGGCAATACCACATGTATGGCACTTTTTTGCAGCCTAACTGCGCTAAGGGGCCCAAAGTCCAATGAGCACCTTTAGGCTTTACAGGGGTGCTTACAAATTAGCACCCCCAAAATGCGAGGACTGTAAACACACCCCACAAATGACCCCGTTTTGGAAAGTAGACACTTCAAGGTATTCAGAGAGGGGCATAGTGAGTCCGTGGCAGATTTCATTTTTTTTGTCGCAAGTTAGAAGAAATGGAAACTTTTTTTTTTTGTCACAAAGTGTCATTTTCTGCTTACTTGTGACAAAAAATAATATCTTCTATGAACTCACTATGCCTCTCAGTAAATACTTTGAGATGTCTTCTTTCCACAATGGGGTCATTTGGGGGGTATTTATACTATCCTGGAATTCTAGCCCCTCATGAAACATGACAGGGGGTCAGAAAAGTCATAGATGCTTGAAAATGGGAAAATTCACTTTTTGCACCATAGTTAGTAAACGCTATAACTTTTACCCAAACCAATAAATATAGGCTGAATGGGGTTTTTTTTAAATCAAAAACATGTTTGTCCACATTTTTTGCGCTGCATGTATACAGAAATTTTACTTTATTTGAAAAATGTCAGCACAGAAAGTAAAAAAAAATCATTTTTTTGCCAAAATTCAAAATAGCACCAAAAGAAAGCTTTATTAGTGACAAGAAAAGGAGCCAAAATTCATTTAGGTGGTAGGTTGTATGAGCGAGCAATAAACCGTGAAAGCTGCAGTGGTCTGAATGGAAAAAAAGTGCCTGGTCCTTAACCTATTTTGGTTCCTGGACGTAGAAACTACGTCCAGGAACCATGCGCTCCCGTGGCCGATCGCGCATGTGCACTCCCGGCCGCGGATTTGGTAGCCAAGCAATCAGTGAATCGGGCTACGGTGCCCGATCACTGATTCCTCTCCCCCGCTGAAAAAGCGACAGCTTCTCTCGGAAGCTGCGCCTTTTCTGGCTGTTCCCTCCCCGATGTGTCACTCTAAGCGTGTGTTACGCTTAGAGTGACGTCATGTAAACAAACTCATGGCCGCCATCTTGTGGCCAAAAAGTAATACTACAACTGAAAATAAAAAAAAATGAAAATCAACACACATTTACATTACAAACCTATTGTTTACCTCCCACCCTCCCAAAACTACCCAAATAAAATGTTTACTATACAAAAAAAAACAAAACATTACAATAAAAAAACAAAAACATGTAAATATTTACCTAAGGGTCTAAACTTTTTAAATATCAATGTAAAGATGAAATATTTCTATATTTTTTTTTATTTTAAACTTGTAAATAGTGATAGATGCAAAACGGAAAAAATGCACCTTTATTTCCAAATAAAATATTGTCGCCATACATTGTGATAGGGACATAATTTTAATGGTGTAATAACCGGGACATATGGGCAAATACAATACGTGAGTTTTAATTATGGAGGCATGTATTATTTTAAAACTATAATGGCTGAAAACTGAGAAATAATGAATTTTTCCATTTTTTTCTTATTCTTCCTGTTAAAATGCATTTACAGTAAAGTGGCTCTTAGCAAAATGTACCCCCCAAAGAAAGCCTAATTGGTGGCGGAAAAAACAAGATATAGATCAGTTCATTGTGATAAGTAGTGATAAAGTTATAGGCTAATGAATGGGAGGTGAACATTTCTCACGTGAAAACAACGGAACCTGAATGGGTTAAAGAGAACCCGAGGTGTGTTTAAAGAATGTTATCTGCATACAGAGGCTGGATCTGCCTATACAGCCCAGCCTCTGTTGCTATCCCAAACCCCACTAAGGTCTCCCTGCACTCTGCAATCCCTCATAAATCACAGCCGTGCTGTGAGGCTGTGTTTACATCTGTAGTGTCAGTCTCAGCTGCTCCCCCGCCTCCTGCATAGCTCCGGTCCCTGCCCACGTCCCTTCCCTCCAATCAGCAGGGAGGGAAGGGATGCAGGCGGGGACTGGAGTTCTGCAGAAGGCGGGGAGAGCAGCAGACTGACACTATAGAGATAAACACAGCCAGCTCTGACAAGCTGTTTGTCAGCAGCGTGGCTGTGATTTATGAGGGATTGCAGAGTGCAGGGGGACCTTAGGGGGGTTTGGGATAGCAACAGAGGCTGGGCTGTATAGGCAGATCCAGCCTCTGTATGCAGATAAAATTCTTCAAACCCACCTCGGGTTCTCTTTAAGGGGGGTAAAGCCCACGGTCCTCAAGTGGTTAAGGTCCAGTTTAACTTAATTTCTTGTGCCATCCTTCATTCATGTTTAATCTGTAAGACTTGTTTGAGCTGAATATCTGACTGTCTTCGTAAAGCACTGGAGGTCAGTACAAGTGCTTGACATATAAATTTGCAGCCCTGTGTTGGATAAATTCCCCACAATAGGATGAGCTGGCTTGGAATGTGTCAGGAGATATCTGTCCTTGACACTGACAACAAGAATAGGCAAAATGAAGCCTGTGTATTACCAGTGTGTATAATACAAAAGAGTAAGTCATACATTCTTCTACCCTTTAAATAGTTATTGTGTTTATGAATAGTATACTGTTAATCCATAGTTATCCATGTTGGAGTGTGTTTCACCTTGCTTGCTACTAGTGTATTAGATACAAAGTTTACAAAGAACATATTTTACACAGTTGAATCTGCTGTTGAAAAAAAAGATAATGATATGGTTTCTTATGGAAAATGTTTTCTTGAGACCATTCTCTTAGCACAGTACCTGCAACTTTTGGTTTTAGGCTCCTTTTACACCTAAGCAAATTGTTTGACTTGATTATAAACCTACTTTAACATTCCCATCCCCATATCAGTCATCTAGTGATCTAGTGGAACCCCTCCCTCCCCCATATAGTGTTCCTTGGTGTCTGGTGGTCTCCCCCTCCCCCATACAGCATTACCTGATGTCTAGCAGTCTTCCCTCCCTCAAACAATGTGCCTGGTGTAACCAGTACACTATACAGCTGCCAGTTGGGATTGTTCTTCCACCACCTTCACTGCCATTATTCTTCAATTTGGGGCCGCAGACCACAAGGAGCGAAAATGTCTTTGTATATACGACTATCTGTGATGATTTCTGGGTCACTTTACAAACAGGTTTGTGTTAGTATGTATTAAAAAAGGGTTCTAGGAGAGCATATAGTGATGCATATTAATCCTTGCTAATGATTCTGATGTGCCTGCTACAAGCATAGGTCCACCAATCCCCTAATCTGTCATTGCAGGGTTTTCTAATGCCTGATACACACGATGAGATTTTCTGGCAGATTTACTGTCAGGTCGATTATTTCCAACATGTCTGATCTGATTTCCAATTGATTTTCCGTATGCAATTTTCGTATGGAAAATCCATCATAAAATCGATCGGAAATGTTGGAAATAATTGATCTGGCAGTAAATCTGCCAGAAAATCTCATCCTGTGTACCTAGCAATAGACTGCCTGTTAACACACAGAAGCCTCTAAATAGAGGTGAATTAAAAAAAAGCCCTATTTATCTCTGGATCATGGTATGTTTGGACAACAGCTCTGGCCAATCACAGGGCCTCTTTACCTCTAATTATAGGATTCCATAGTGGTATGGGATCAAAATTAAAAATAAAAATTGAAAACCAGATCTTTTAAAATAAGTGATCTGACTGGCGCATGGCCAGGTGCAGAACCTCTTGAAATACAAATCCACAGCCTAAGATATGGGATCACTCTTTTTATTCTACTGGTTATCAAAAGATATTTATTACAAAAAGAGCCATAGACAAAAAGGGAGCTCAACCCGAGAAATTCATGGAGACACAAACAATTTAAAATATTAATGAGGAAATTTAGCGAAAAGGAGAAAAAATCAATAAATAAATTGCAGTGAGAAGTTAAAAATTAGACAAGAGATCAAGAAATCAGGGGCTTTACAATAGGGGGTGCAGAGGTTGCGACGCATCGAGACCCTTGGGCCATAGGGGCCCCGAGGGGTCCTCCCTCAACTGCCCACAGCTCCTTAGCTACGCCACTGCAAGAAATGATTGATATTTGCCATGTAATTTGTTCCACAATCAGCCTGCACATCATCATCATTACTACAGCACTAACTGCCATTATTTATAACCACCTGATTAAACTCGCTAAAATATTGCAAACATGTGCACAGTCTGCATCTTCACTCCTGCATAAGCCTTTGGCTGTTTTTCTGTCACTGGCCTCATGTCAGAGCCACTCATTTCTCTTATCTTATGTGAGGAAGAAAGATCCATTTGCAGAAAGCTAAATGGAGTATCACACACAGTGTATGTCACACTGAAAATACATTTACACATAGGTTTACAAATAGGACAAAGATGAGCAATATGAGAGCGTTCACACTGCCATGACCTTTTTGATAAGCAAAGTATTTATAGTAGTGCGGTGCCCACACACAGACAGACTCCAGCCAAAGGGATGTGACAACTGATATATTCCAACAAGGATGGGAGGCTTGACGACCACAGCTGAGAATACATGGAGTGGATACCTTAAAAGCAAGTTAGACTCTCCTGCTAAATACAGCCTGCAGTGACATTGGAAAGCCATTTACTACTATTAGGTCGTGAATAAGACGTGCATGCTATCTAGGAAAGTGTAATGAATAGCAGAGATGCCGCCACGCGGTCTGGCGGCGGGGCGGCTGTCTCCGCGTTCAGACCGGCGGTTTCCGCACAGCAACATGTGTCTGGTTTGCCTGGGCCTTCTAGTACACACAGATGGAGAGCTACGCGCGCACGCGCGCGCCAGAAGACAGGACCTTTATGCCAGCAGGAGAGGTATCAGCTGATCAGGACGATCAGCTGATCCCAGCGGAACTTCTGGTTGGCTGAGTGGCTGGGGGCGGCGCTGCGGAGCGCTGTAGTATATATAGATCTTGCTTGTCAGTTGCTGGTTGTCTGCCGTTGCGAATACTTATGTGTGAGCACTCAGACCTCAGTCATATCCTACAGTGTGTTAGAACCAGTTGGAACTGGGAATTCACACTTAGCCAGATTCCGCTCTTGAAGTTTACTGTGTTATATCTTAGACCAGTTCCAGGGTGTTGAGACCAAGGACCTCACACCCAAGTATAGGATTACTGTGTCATTACTGTGTTATATCTTAGACCAGTTCCAGAGTGTTGAGACCAAGGACCTCACACCCAAGTATAGGATTACTGTGTCATTGCTGTGTTACACTTTAGACCAGTTCCCGGGTGTTGAGACCAAGGACCTCACACCTCAGACTAGGATTGTGCTTATTGATATTTGTTATGACCTCTGGCTCTGTTGTGTAACGATCGGTGGGCGCAGAGAGTATCTGATTACCGGTGATCTGCAGTATCGCCGGAAATACAGATATATACCAGATTATAAGAGATCTGCAGTCTCACCGATAATCCGATATACAAACTAACCTCTGTTCGCCTGAGTAGAGTGTAGTGTTTTGGTGTAACAGTAACACTAGGAGGCCTAGGCCTCAGTGCAGCAAGGAGAACTGCACGGATTCCTTCCGCAGACCTGAGCTCTCCAAGACGGGAGGAGTCAGACTGACAGTAGGAAGGAAAGTCCGAGAGTGACACTCAGGAAGAAGTGTCACTAACAGGACTGGGAACCGCCTCCAATCGTGAGGTCGGTTCTCGAGGTCAGACAAGCCAGGTCGTACACACACGGACAGATAAAGTACAAATACAGTAGGCAAAGGCGGAGTCAAAGTACAGGCAGGGTTCAGCAACGGGGTATCAGATATATCGGGGTACAAAATCAGGAGGCAGAAACAGAGTCTAGGAACGAGCCGAGGTTCGGCAACAGAGTATCAGAAATATCGAGGTACAAGGTCAGAGTTCAGGAGGATAGTCGAGGCAGGCAAAAGTCATAACAGAAAATCACAATCAAACTAGTACTTTAGCTATCAATAATCTAGCTAAGTGTAGGATTACAGCTCCAGCTGGTCCCGGCACACTTAAGGATCTGACTACGGATCTGGGTGCTCCCACATGTGTGATCGCACGCCAGACAAAGAGCAAGTGAACAACCAGCAGTATATATACTCTAGGACCTTTCCAGGACCTCCCTAATTGCTGGTCCAATGAGAGCAGTGGAATTTGTCAGCTGACCCAGTTGGTCAGCCGACACCCTTCTAACTGCTATTTAAACTCTGCCTCTCTGCTCGCGCGCGTGTAAGTCTGAATCTTGGTGGACTATCAGTCCCAGCCACACCAGTACTGTCATGCAATGTATCTAGTGCGGGGGCCGCCTCTGATGCGGATTCCGCCGCACTGCCTATGCGGCATGCAGCGTTTTTTCCGCGTTGTGACGCCATGCTGGACGCGGAAACAGCCGCCTCACCTTGAGAGACGGCGGCATTTCCGCGTCTCCTTACAGTACCCCCCCCCCCGAGGAGTGGACTCCGGACAACTCCTTCCAGGCTTTTCTGGATGTACCGTATGAAATTCCCTCACTAACTCATCCGCATGCATGCGGTTCCCAGGTACCCATTGCCTCTCCTCAATGCCGTACCCCTTCCAATGTACGAGATACTGCACCGAGTTCTGTACAGTACGTGAATCTATGATTCTTTCCACCTCATACTCGGGTTGGGCATTGACTAAGACAGGAGGAGGAGGAGTGGGACCCAGCTGGACTGCGGGTTTGAGAAGTGATACATGGAAAGACCTCACTCCCCGCATGCTGGTGGGAAGATCAACGGTATATGTGACATCGTTGATCTTCCTAGTCACAGGGAATGGGCCCACGAACCTGGGACCAAGTTTGTCAGAAGGTTGTTTCAGAGCCAAATGACGTGTAGACACCCAAACCAAGTCTCCAGGTTGGAAGCTTCACTCTACTGAACGTCTCTTATCAGCTTGACCCTTTTGATTAACAAAAGCTTTTCGTAAATTATCTCTCACCGTGCGCCAAATATCTTTAAAAGATCTCTGCCAGGCTTCCAAAGCTGGAAACGGAGAGGAGGCCACTGGCAATGGTGAGAACTTGGGCAATCTTCCAGACACCACCTGGAATGGAGAGAATCCGGTGGAGGAGCTTTTTAAATTGTTTTGTGCGAACTCCGCGAAAGGCAGAAATTTGACCCAGTCGTTCTGTGTTTCTGCAACATAGCACCTCAAGAATTGCTCCAAAGACTGGTTGATTCTCTCCGTTTGCCCATTGGTCTGTGGGTGGTAGCCCGATGAAAATGACAACTTCATGCCCATTTGTTGGCAGAATGCCCTCCAGAATTTAGAAATGAACTGGACTCCCCGATCCGACACTATGTTTTCCGGAATGCCGTGCAGCCGGAACACATGTGTGATAAACAGGTCAGCCAATTCCTGGGCCGAGGGGAGTCCTTTCAAGGGCACGAAATGGGCCATTTTACTGAAGCGGTCGACTACCACCCAAATGACCGACATGCCTTCTGACTTGGGAAGTTCACCTACAAAATCCATGGACAAATGGGTCCATGGCTCACTCGGGGTGGGTAAAGGCTGCAAGGTACCCACAGGTGCCAGCCGGGAGGGTTTACTCTTAGCACAAACCGCACATTCCCTCACGAATTCCTTGCAATCAGCTGCCAAGGAAGGCCACCAAGCACATCTAGCTACCAGATCCTGTGTTCTAGATGCTCCAGGATGCCCAGCATTTTTATGCGTATGGAACATCTCTAGAACCTGGAGACGGAACGGTAGCGGAATGAACAGCACCCCTGCGGGTTTTCCTTCTGGGATGTCTTGTTGGAAGGGAATTAAAGTCCCCTTCCAATCCTCCCAAGTCTCTGTTGCGGCCAGTACCAACCTCTGGGGAACAATAGTCTCTGGAATGGAGGGCTGTGCTGTCTCTGACTCAAAGCACCTGGACAAGGCATCCGCCTTAGTGTTCTTGCTACCCGGTGTATACGTAATAATGAAAGAGAATCGAGAAAAAAACAATGACCAACGAGCCTGGCGAGGGCTCAACCTCTTAGCTCCCTCGATGTATTCTAGATTTTTATGGTCAGTGTAAACCGTGACCGTATGCTCCGCTCCCTCTAGCCAGTGTCGCCATTCCTCGAAGGCTAACTTAATGGCTAAGAGCTCTCTGTTGCCAATATCGTAGTTCCTTTCCGCAGGGGAGAATCTACGGGAGAAGTAGGCACACGGGTGCAATCTACCCTGCAAGCCAGATCGCTGAGACAGCACAGCCCCCACCCCGACCTCTGAGGCATCCACCTCAACAATAAAAGGAAAAGACGTATCCACATGCCTGAGGATGGGTGCAGAACAAAATAAGCCCTTCAGGGTGGCAAAAGCCTGTAACGCCTCGGGAGACCAGTGAGCGGTATCTGCACCCTTCTTGGTGAGACTGGTAAGTGGAGAAATCACCGTAGAGTACCCCTTTATGAACCTCCTATAATAGTTGGCAAAGCCAAGAAACCGCTGAAGCGATTTCAAGCCTACCGGCTGAGGCCATTCTAACACAGCGGAGACCTTGGCCGGATCCATGGACAGGCCAGTAGTAGAGATTATGTACCCCAGGAAAGCGACAGATGTTACCTCGAAGATACATTTTTCTAACTTAGCATACAATAGATTCTGCCTTAGTCTGTTCAAAACGAACCTCACATGGGTCCTATGTTCAGAGAGACTGTTGGAGAAGATAAGAATATCGTCTAGATAAACTAGAACAAATCTTCCCAACACCTCTCTGAAGACCTCGTTGATGAGTTCCTGGAAGACGGCCGGGGCATTACATAACCCGAAGGGCATTACCAGGTACTCATAATGCCCGTCTGGTGTATTAAAGGCCGTCTTCCATTCATCGCCCTTTCTTATGCGTACCAGGTTGTACGCACCTCGCAAATCCAGCTTAGAAAAGATCTGGGCGCCAGTGATTTGTGTAAAAAGATCGTCTATCAAGGGCAGCGGATAGCGATTTTTTACTGTAATCTTGTTGAGACCGCGGTAATCAATGCAAGGCCGCAGACCTCCGTCTTTCTTTTTTACAAAGAAGAAGCCGGCCCCAGCAGGCGACCGGGACGGCCGAATAAAGCCTTTGGCCAGATTCTCCCTAATGTACTCCTGCATCGCCAATTTTTCGGGCCCCGACAAATTGTACAAACGACCCCGGGGGGGTACACAACCAGAACGGAGATCAATGGGACAGTCGAAAGGGCGATGTGGAGGCAATTTATCGGCAGCTTTAGGGCAGAAAACATCAGAATATTCAGCATACTGGTCTGGTACCCCTTCCACCTGAATTCTGGTTTGCCCCAATGTTAGCTTCCCCAAACACTGATGAAAACAATGGGGAGACCAGGAGGTTAACTGACCCGTGGCCCAGTCGATGTGCGGTGAATGGACTTGCAACCACGGCATGCCTAAGATAATAGTGGAGGTTGACATGTGCAGCACAAAAAATTGTAATTCTTCCCCATGCAGAACCCCTATGGTAAGTCTCACCATCGGAGTCTGTGACAGGGCACGATTCCGTTGCAGAGGGGAATCGTCCACTGCCGTAACCTGAATGGGGGGTCTCACAGGAGTGAGTGGGAGGCCCAACTCCTGAGCAAATTCGAAGTTCATAAAATTAGCCGCTGAGCCAGAATCAATAAAGGCTTCAGTGGATACAGATTTATCCTCCCATGTAACCGTACAAGGGAGAAGTAATTTTTTCTCTTTAAGGGGTGCAATTTGCGTGCCCAGGGTGTCACCCCCCACTACTCCTAGGCAAACTCGTTTCCCGACACAATACAGGCACAGCTGTTCTGTCATTCTCCGCCTTCGTTCCACCTGGGTCAGCCTTGACCGACCAATCTGCATTGGTTCGGGCGGTGGCAAGGCCGGGGAGGGTGAGACAGGCGGAGAAGGTGTCACTAGGGGTGTAGCGGATGGTGCCGCGTACGATGTCACCCTGACACGGTGACTGCCCCTAGCCTGCCTCTGGTGGCGCAACCTGCGATCCACTCGAATGGCCGATGATATGGCTTCATCAACCGTCTTGGGCTCAGGCACGGTTAACATTAAGTCGGAGACCTCCTCTGACAACCCAGACAAGAAGTAATCCATTAAGGCAAAGTTGTCAAATCTAGTAGTGACTGACCACCTGCGGAATTCTGCCGCATAATCCTCAACCGAACCTCTGCCTTGCCGCAAAAGTTTGAGCTTCCGCTCAGAGGATGCAGCAAGGTCAGGGTCGTCGTAAATTACGGCCATAGCCTTAAAGAATTCCTCTACCGAGGTTAGAGCTGTATCGGTAGAAGGCAGGTTATATGCCCAGGACTGGGAGTCGCCAGTCAGCAGGGTTTTAATGAAGATGACCCGTTGGGCCTCAGTCCCCGAGGATCGGGGTCTCAGCTCGAAATATGACAACACTCTACTCCTGAAATTCCGGAAGTCAGATTTGTGGCCGGAAAACTTATCAGGTACAGGCATACGTATGTCATCACTAGGAGGGGATCGCACTGAATCAACTGACGTCTGTAGGGTTTTCACAGAGCCTGATAAGGCATCAATTAAGGCTTTGTGCTGGCCCAGTGCTTGATGAATGTTATCCACCGAAGTGGCAAGCACAGTCAGAGGATCAGTGCGTGATTCCATCGTTTTTGTGGTCTGGCGTTCTGTAACGATCGGTGGGCGCAGAGAGTATCTGATTACCGGTGATCTGCAGTATCGCCGGAAATACAGATATATACCAGATTATAAGAGATCTGCAGTCTCACCGATAATCCGATATACAAACTAACCTCTGTTCGCCTGAGTAGAGTGTAGTGTTTTGGTGTAACAGTAACACTAGGAGGCCTAGGCCTCAGTGCAGCAAGGAGAACTGCACGGATTCCTTCCGCAGACCTGAGCTCTCCAAGACGGGAGGAGTCAGACTGACAGTAGGAAGGAAAGTCCGAGAGTGACACTCAGGAAGAAGTGTCACTAACAGGACTGGGAACCGCCTCCAATCGTGAGGTCGGTTCTCGAGGTCAGACAAGCCAGGTCGTACACACACGGACAGATAAAGTACAAATACAGTAGGCAAAGGCGGAGTCAAAGTACAGGCAGGGTTCAGCAACGGGGTATCAGATATATCGGGGTACAAAATCAGGAGGCAGAAACAGAGTCTAGGAACGAGCCGAGGTTCGGCAACAGAGTATCAGAAATATCGAGGTACAAGGTCAGAGTTCAGGAGGATAGTCGAGGCAGGCAAAAGTCATAACAGAAAATCACAATCAAACTAGTACTTTAGCTATCAATAATCTAGCTAAGTGTAGGATTACAGCTCCAGCTGGTCCCGGCACACTTAAGGATCTGACTACGGATCTGGGTGCTCCCACATGTGTGATCGCACGCCAGACAAAGAGCAAGTGAACAACCAGCAGTATATATACTCTAGGACCTTTCCAGGACCTCCCTAATTGCTGGTCCAATGAGAGCAGTGGAATTTGTCAGCTGACCCAGTTGGTCAGCCGACACCCTTCTAACTGCTATTTAAACTCTGCCTCTCTGCTCGCGCGCGTGTAAGTCTGAATCTTGGTGGACTATCAGTCCCAGCCACACCAGTACTGTCATGCAATGTATCTAGTGCGGGGCCACCTCTGATGCGGATTCCGCCGCACTGCCTATGCGGCATGCAGCGTTTTTTCCGCGTTGTGACGCCATGCTGGACGCGGAAACAGCCGCCTCACCTTGAGAGACGGCGGCATTTCCGCGTCTCCTTACAGTTGACCTCTCTCTTGCTTTCTGATTCGGTACCTCTGCTCATCTGTCTACTAGTTGCCAACCTTGCCTGTACCTGGTTACCGAATCAGTCTTCTGTCTCTGTACCTTATCTGCTAGTGTGTTGCCGACCTGGCCGGTCTGACCCTTCTGGCTGTCACTCACCCCTTGAGTGAACAGTCTGACTGTACTACTCGTGACACTATTCCTCCAGGTGTCAATTAGCTGCTAGAGCTTCCTGCTCCTCAGGAAGTCCTCCATGCAGTTCAGCCAGGGGTCTCTACTCCATAGGAGTTCCCTGGTTGCAGTACAGTCTGATTCCCAATCCATCAGGGAATCCTTGGCTGCAGTACAGTCTGATTCCCAATCCATCAGGGAATCCTTGGCTGCAGTACAGTCTGTCTTTCTTACGCTCAGAAAGACAGCTGAAGTACAGCCAGTGGCCACCTGCACCTCAGGGGTCCTCTGGCTGCAGTAGAGTCTGTATCTCCCGCTCCACGGGAGATAACCTTTCTTACTGTTGCACCAAACACTTTATCACCTTAGGTGTCCTGTGTTAGCTATACTGGTATTATTGGTGATTCTGCAGATCACACATAATCAGGTATAGCCTCTGCATTATTGGTGATACTGCAGATCACCAATAATCAGAAATCCTCTGTGTGCTGACACCAATCGTTACAGAAAGATCTCTAGAACACACCAAGAGCATGCTGACATGTGCTGTTTCATTCAGGAACAATAAAATGTTGTATTACATGTTCACCATCTAAGCTGCATTCAAATGTTCAGATTGCTCAGTTTGGACAGAACATTCCTACACAACCTGCCATACTTCAAATCTATATCAGCATATATTTCAAGATTAATTCAATTTAGAGTGACAACTAGGTTGCCTGGTGGATGATCCTGCTCTGGCTTTGGCTAATCTTAATATTCCTTTTGGCAATCTGGGGTGGATGACTGGACAGAGAAAGTGGCAATTGGGCCCACTAACAACCACTAGGCCCCAGGCACCTGCCTATGTTGTCTTGTGGATGATCAACAAGCTCAACCACATACACTCATGATGCTTCTCTGCATATCAGGGGCTACTACTGGCTATGCTGAAATTAATAGGGTTCAGGGCACTCCTTTGCCTGGTCATGCATCACATTGCATTGCAGGCAGGCTGCTGGCATGATTATTATTATTTTTTTAATGTGCTCCAGCAATGTAGTGAGAAGCCTGCAGAAAATGTTTTAATCTGAGAGCAAATGCATGCACACCAAGCTAAGGACTTAGAAAACCAGAAAACACCCAGCATAACAGCCTTCCTCTCCGAGAGGCATTAGCCATTTATACAAACCATGCAAGACGAGTGGCCAGGAGGTAAAAGCCACAGACTGTGTAGCCGTTTCACATGACTTTCAAGATTAAAGGTGTAATTTGCAAGGGGGTTATAAAATGTGTCCTGCTGCCCAGAGCCGGGACAAAGTCCTCCAGCACCCAACGTTGAGACACCAAAGTGCGCCCCTCTATCCCTCCCACCCCAGCAGTCACACACTGATTGCTATTAGAGTAAGAGGTGCCCCAGGGCCCGCAGCACCTTAATCTCTAGTTATTTGGCTTGAATTCTCTGCCATGTATCCCCTTTTCTTACAGTATTTCTCTCTGCTTCAAACACAATAGGGGAATGACAGTTGAGTGAGTTGTGCGTCCCCTTCTACACTGTGCCTTGAGGCTGGAGCCTCTCTCGCCTCTGCCTCGGCCCTGCTGCTGCCACTGTTAATTCAGAGATCATTAAAAATCTGCACTTTTGAATATGACTAAATGAATCTCACTATCCTACAAGAACTAAATGTGACTAAATGAATCTCACTATCCTACAAGTACTAAATGTGCCTGAAGTCCTTCATTCTACATGTGATATTCATTTTTTGCTATTTGATTATTTTTTTCACTCATAATTACCATACTTATTTTCCATTGGTCTGTTTAAATATTACTTCTCATTTTTCTATATAGTCCACATTGGGCTTGATTCACAAAGCCATGCTAACTGTTTAGCACGGGTGTGCTAAACAGTTAGCACGCAAAGTGCCGTTCGCGGACTTTTGCACGCGCAAAGTCTGCATGCACGTGCAAAAGTCTGCGAACGGCACTTCGCGTGCTAACTGTTTAGCACATCCGTGCTAAACAGTTAGCACGGCTTTGTGAATCAAGCCCATTATGTTCAATTCCATTTCTATAGTAGGTCAGGTTGTGCACAGCTTTGCTCCTCTAGGAATACAACAGCTGTCATCACTTTCAGAGTGGAGCTCTGCTTGACTGCAAGATATTGTTTTTTCTTTACTACATGTGAGGATAAAACTCCTGATTTAATGTCTACATGAAAGTGGTCTGTTGGCTTCTGTCGTTTGTATCTGAAACGGGACGTTAAGATTTAATGTGCCATCTTTAAAAGCTCCTTCAGCAGGGGCTTCTGACCATTCAAATTGAAAACCTAGGCACTTAATGAAGGGCATTAATTGAAAAATTAATATGTAATTAATGTGTGAGCCAATATTTTTGATTAATAAAATTTGATATGTTTGAGTAAAATAAATAAATAAATAAAATGTTCCCCATCTCAAAACCCTCTTGCCCCAATGTTAAAGTGGATCCGAGATGAACTTTTACTCATTGCATAATTGTGTTCCTTACATATAGTTTATAGGGCATTCCTCAAGCCAAATACTTTTTTTGTTTTGTTTTAATACCCTAATTTCCTATAAACTAAACAAACCACACCCACAGCTTCTCCAGAGTGCCTTGGCGCTTGCAAGGGATTGTGGGATTTCAGTCTGGGCAGGTGAAAAAGGTGTTACTAGCTATAGATTTCAGAGGCAGAGTTTTCACAATCTGAGAGCTGCAGTGCAGATACAGATCAGTTGCCTGTGTAATGGAGGAGAGAAGAGTGGAGTTTTCACAAAATATGCAGATTAGCATGCCTAGATACAGATAAGCTTGCCTGTGTGTGTGATTGTGTAATAGTGACAAGCAGAAAACATGTCTGCTCCCATTGTATCACAGTAAAAAATATTAATATACTGTTGAAGCTGTTTGAAGATAGATTTGCTGTGTAAACTATCTAAACTTTAGATAAGATGTATAGACAAGTCACTTGTTATATTTAGTTTTTCATCTCGGATCCGCTTTAAGGCACATAGGACTCACCCCCACCTCCATGTTGCCCTGAAACATAGATGAGGGTAATTTAATGGAGAGTTTGGTGCTAGCTCATCATTGCTGTTTGCACTTCTGAAATGTAGCTCTTTGGGGCCCCTAGTGGCAGACATCTGCTACAGTCGTTTGGGGAGTGTATAATCACATCACTAAGGAGGGTTTACACTTACGTCTGTAAAAATGCCCTGAAGTCTCATCTATTAGCGTTGAGTGTTCCAACTTACATACAGGTTTAACTTAAGAATAAGCCTTTAGTCTTGATCTTGTCGGTAACCAGGGACTACCTGCACATGTGAACAAATAAGGTGCATACAAACTATAAATGAAAGCGATTGTTCTCATTGGTACCTGTTTCTTCGCTACAGTCCCATCCACTGGATCCACATATTCAAAGCTGTCGGTTTTCTCTACACTGTATACATGGCTTCCCACCGCAAACTGCTGACTGGCAAATGACTTCTCTGTTATCGTAGCTTCCAGGTCCTTCATGATAAAAAATGCTGTTCTGGGTTCAAGACCATCGTAGTCAAACCTGTGCAGTGTGAAAATACCTTTGATCAGTGAGTATGTTGGAGAAAATTCCATTTCAAATTGACAGTGATAAATAACATTAGTTTTATGTATGAAACCCCACAGGCAGAATAATGGCTTGTTTTGAAAATACTAACCAATGAGGACCTACATTTCATATTTCTATCGTTAGTATTTGGCAAACATGGAAAAACTGGCATTGTTCTTCCTAGAGTCACATTCTCTCATGCAGCCCATTGTTATTAGATTTTAAAAATAGAATAAATGTGCATTTGATAATAGGCTGAACTCTGATGCCAATTCTTCAGGAACGTCTTTGTTGCCAGCTTTGGGTCAAACACAATAACAGTTTAAAAGTCATAAGAAAATATAGACGTTACACATACTGTATGTGTTACATTCTTGTCATTAGAAATGATTGTGTTCAGCTCTGTCAGAAATCTAGTGTCAGTATAACTCTCCTAATATATCATTTGTTATTCTATTCGCCTGTGCCTGACCACTAAACGACCAGAACAAACAACTGCTATTGTTTGATGCCTCCCTCTTGCGAAGCAGGTGGTTTCGGCGCACGGCGCTTAGCACCCAGAGGCGTATCTAGAGGGGTGCAGGCATGGCTCATGCCATGGGCACCACAACACCATGGGCGCCAAGGCAGCCCCCTACTCCCTTGTTGTTACTTACACTTAGGGGCTAACGCTAGCAACCTATACTGGGGGGCTACTTATACGGAGGGGGAAGACTCGTCTTATTAACTATGCTGAGAGGGCAACCTAAGCTGGTTGACTACCTGCACTGGGAGGGCTACCTCTGGCTACCTATACTAGGGGGCAACCTCTGACTATCTGGCTACATATACCGGGTGGCTAACGCTGGTGACCTATACGGGGGGCGACCTCTGATTAACAGTACTGGGGGCTAATTCTCTCTACACATACTGGGGGCACCTCTGGCTACCTATACTGAGGTGGACACCTCTGGATATCCATACTGGAGAGAAACCTTCAGTATGGATAAGGGGCACAATTGGATATGCGGTGCAAATACATATTGGGCGCAATTTCACTGTTTGCCATAGGCGCTTTGTCAACCAGATACGCCCCTGTTAGCACCAAAACTAGGCCCCACCATTGCAGTAATCTTATGCTGTGCGGGATGAGTAAGGGTAATTCCGGGTGCCGGAGATCGCTGTACCCCAAATGACATATCCCTCCAAGTTGTGATGACTTGGAGGAGGAATAGTATTTTATGGCACCGGGAATTTGAGCCATTATTCGGTGTGGAGAGGCATGAGCCTGGGTTAGTGAAGGGATTTACTGATTCAAGTCACCAAAACCTCTATGCCTACAGGCTCCCGAGATGTAAATCCACCACTGGATGGAAGAATAATGTGAAAGAAGATATTAAAGGACTCTGCGTGAGAAGACAGAGAGTGCTGGCTTCTGAGAGAAATTCCTGTAGAAGAACCGTAAATGAGGCAAACCCATAGAGAACTGCAGTGCTGGAGGACTAAATAAATAAGTAACAACTGACATGAACAAACCTGACTTTATGTTTTTTGGCCCCAAACTATTCTCAGATCTTGCATAATCCACTGCTAAAATACTATAATGAAGGGCTAAGAAAGGAAGGATATGAGTGTATAACATTTGAATACGCAAACTCTTTTTTAACATAAGCAAACACATCATTTTAAGCCCATATATGAAAGAAAGAATCCACTGCAATGAGATTGTGTACATTTATGGCAATGATCTGTCTTTATGTTTTTCAGTATAACATATGGGTTTTAAATAGGCATATTAAAAATTGTCTTGGTATGTTAGAGAGGACAGATATACCGTATTTTTCGGACGATAAGACGCTCGGAATTTAAGACGCACCTAGATTTAGAGGACAAAAACCAAGGGAAAAAAAATCTGGAGCGTCCATGGTGCAGGAGCATCTTATGGACCTCCCCTCCATTATGTTCCCCTTGTGCCTTCCTTGTGTTCCCCCTGTGTTCAGTGACTCCCTGTGCCCACTGTCCTCCTGTGTCTAGTGTCCTGCTGTGTCCAGTGAATCCCTGTGTCCAGTGTCCTCCTGTGCCCAGTGACTTCCTGTGTCCAGTGACTCCCTGTGTCCAGTGTCTACCTGTGTGTCCAGTGTCCCCATGTGTCTAGTGTCCTCCTGTGTCCAGTGACCCCCTGTGTCCTCCTGTGTCCAGTGACCCCTGTGTCCTCCTGTGTCCAGTGACCCCTGTGTCCTCCTGTGTCCAGTGACTCCTGTGTCTAGTGACCCAGTAACCCCTGTGTCCAGTGACCCCTGTGTCCTTCTGTGTCCAGTGACCCCTGTGTCCAGTGACCCCTGTGTCTCCCGTGTTCAGTGCCCCCTGGGTGCAGTGTCCCCCTATGTCCAGGGATCCCCCCCCCCCTTTCCCTGTGCTCTCCGACGTCCTGTTCCTATGGCCGTTCTGTCCCCATGCACATACTTACCCTGCAGCTAGAGACGCTTCAGGAAACTCTGGGTGCATTGAGCCGGCAGATATTTGTGAGGCAGAACAGCTCTGACACCTCACTTGGACCCACTGCAAAGCCATTTTCCACATGCTCGCCGCTTCAGCTCAAAGTTCCCCGTTCTCCCCACTGTCCTGCCTGCCCGAAAATGAAGAGGTGCCAGCAACGAATTACAGTTACACTACCGATGTATATGCAGTACAACTACCAATCAGACGGGAGGCGCTGCCCCAGACCGCCTATCACAGCGTTCACTACTCACTACCATTCAGGCGCAGATGCCGTGCAGTGATTGGCCACAATGGTCACACCCGTGAGACCATCACTGCCTGTAATAAAACGATCAGGAAGCAGTGAGCGCTGTGATAGGTGGTCTGGGGCAGCGCCCCCCGCCTGATTGGTAGTTGTACTGCGTATACATCGGCAGTGTAACTGTGTGATTCGTTGCTGGCACCTCTTTATTTCGTGTGCAGGCAGGACAGTAGGAAGAACAGGGAACTTTGAGTTGGAGCAGCGAGCACGTGGAAAATGGCTTTGCAGTGGGTCCAAGTGAGATGTCAGAGCTGTTCTGCCTCACATATATCTGCCAGCTCAATGCACTCTTAGGTACCTGAAGCATCTCCGGCTGCAGTGTGGATGTCGGTCTGTGCAGATTCGCCGGCATTGGGCTTCCTGGTTCTCCTCCCACACCACGTACTGAGACATTGTACGCTGCGGGGAGCCTGTGGGCGCATTCAAACTTGGTGTATTCGGACTATAAGGCGCAGGGACTTTTTCTCCTCACTTTTAGGGGAGAAAAAGTGCGTCTTACAGTCCGAAAAATATAGCAGTGAGGAACAAAGAAAAATGGGCAAATGAACACAAAGAACCCACTTTCTGTGCATACATTTAAAAAAGCCGCAAGTTTCAAAGGGTGCAGGATAGCGGTAATAGAATATTGGTGGTGTTATCGATATTCTACTATGGTAATATAGTAAAATGTTGGTAATATTTACCAATATTTTACTATGACCTAACCTCGCCCTACTCTTCCCCTTAACCCCCCCCCCCTTCCTTGGTTGTGCCTAACCCTTAACTCCCCCTTGGTGGTGCCTAACCCTTAATCTCTGCAGCTATAAATAGCGGCTACAATTGTTCATAGAAATTATCAGCTACAATAAGTGGCAACACTTTGAAAATAGCGGCTACATATAGCGGGCGCCAATTGTATAGTGTCTGTGTCAAGATTTCTCTATAACAGTTTGGCACAGCATAACCACTCCCAATTCCTTCCAATTGGTCAAAAAAGTACATTACCATATTAAAAACACCCATCATGTTTTTACCATATGTTTAAAATGTACTGGAAATGTGTGCTACAAAAAGTACAAAACTGTGGAAAATTGATCCGTTTTCAAAACACTGATTTGTTTTAAATCGATCCATTTTGATCCCCTGCAAGTGTGAACCAACCATAATAAGTCCAGAGAGTAGAGTCTGCCACTAATGCCCAACTCTCACTTTAGATTTCAGATTGCACAAGTACAAGTGTTTGGTGCCAATATCTTGATGACATCTAACTGGGTGTGGGGGTTAATTAATTAGAATAACTATCTAGATAGAAATATTCCCTGTATGGCTTCCCCCACCTAACTACACCCTTACCCTCTGTCCTAGAGCTAAATTCTCCCTCAACTTTGTTTAACCCTAACCCCTTCCTGGCTATTATATATATATAAAAAAGCACTGGTTTTAAAGTTGTGTTTATCATTAACCCTTTCCGCTCAAACAGAGTAACCTGTATTTTCTCCTTACCCTAACTTTAACTTTAGCCTGTAATACAATTCATTGTTTACCCTAACCTAACCTGATAATAAGAATAATAATAATTATTATTATTATCTAAAATGATCTAATATTTAAAAAAGCGTATCATAATACTATTGGATTACCCAACTGCATAGCTAGTTAGTGAGCACACGGTTATGTTCTAGAGAGAGGGGTGGATGAGCAGAGGGTGCCCTGTTGCAGGGATCAGAAGAGAAAGACAAAAGCTATTGGTCAAGAGTGATCCAATGCACGAGATCACTAAAGGCATGTCAAGCAATATCAGGGACCACTGTACTCATGGAAGATTTTCATCTGCGATAAGGATCATCTTTGACAATAAAAATCTAGCATGTGTACATGCTAGATTTTTTTTGCCCAAGCAATCCCACTGCTGACGCACATGTTGAATTTTCTCTCTTACATGCTTTCCAGTTCATAGTCTACATTTTCACTAAAGCAATGATTTCAAGTGATGCAGCAAACCTGTCTTTTTAAATGACAACCAATTTCAGTTTTCTTATTAGAAAATAATGAGGATTGCGTAACGATAGGTGTTATAACCAGTGTGTGTGTTTATGTGTGTGTGCTATCGCAGCAATTTATAATGAGCTACAGTGAGAACTTATTTTTAAGATATAAATCCAGGTCAGTCTGCATTCATTATACATATCGTTCTAAACATGACTCCAAGCACCCAACTACCAATTCCTGTATTTTGTCCTAATATGATCCAAATGACAGTTGTGAACTTAGGCAACAGAACAGAAGACATTTTTTTTAAAGATCCATTCCAGGTTTGCTGGGTCAGTCATGTTCTCCAGTGTTCTTCAGTATTTTTCTGCTTAAAGTGGTCTGAAAGTCAGCATTTCTACTTATCTCTAAAAGATTCCTTACAGCTTTAAAGCTACTATCACAGAAAAAAACTCTAGCAGAACATCACTGAAATGGTTAAATAAAGCGTCCTGCTATTAAGCTTCAAATCAGCATCCAAACTGGAGATAACAGTATGTTTTTTTACTTGTTAAACACAAATGTATCAACACTGGAATGTAAACAAACACTCTTTGAGAAACTGTTTCTGCTTCAAGCACACACACAGCTCAGAATATCTCATTAGATGATTTTAATAAAAAGCAGTTATAATAGAAAAAGAATAAAATGCAATGGCAGCTCTCAAGGCAAGATAAACGACACTTTGGGAAATTGTAATTTGTAAACAGACAATATTACTTCTGCACAAAAGCAAATATGATAACTGTATGAGTAATAAAAAGTAGGAAAACACATTTTTAGAGAATGTTATGTCAGAATTTTAGACCACTTTAAAGAGGAACTGCGTTGAAAATAATGCAATGAATAAAAAAAATGTTTATTTTTTTTTAAATATTATAGTGGACCTGAACTCTTGCTCAGGACAGAGGGAAAACATAGAGAAATGCACCCAGTATGTATTTAGAGAGTTTAGCCTGTCTAATTTCCCCTCATCTGTGCCTAATCACAAGTTGTAATTTGATCTCTCCCCTGTGCCACATGACTACCATGGCAGATAAGCCCATCTGAAAGCACAGGCTGTAAACAATATGTCTGCTTCCGTGAATCAGGAAGTAGAAACTGTGCAGATTTATTTTAGGATTTGTATCAACTGTAACAAAGAAATATTTTTTGTTTAAAGGTTATTATGCTGTTGTGTATCTTTTAGAACAGAGAGGAGTTCTGAGTTCAGGTCCACTTTAATTTATAAATTATTTAGTCAGTGTTTGCCCCTTGTGACACTTATTCTGACATTTATCGGAATGCTTGTTTAATGAGAGTTCTGAAGCCAGTAGAAAATATACCTGGTCTCCCAGAATGCTCTGGAATGAGAATTCCCCATACCTAAACAGCTTAGGCAAAGCATCATTCAATATATAGATATAGCAAGTGTTTCTGATGCAAAAAAAACAGTAAAAGTGGGTAGCCTACATAATTTACTGCATTTAATTAAATATCTATGGGTAAACCTCGTAAAAAGGTTACCTGCAATAGTAATGACGTCCAAACTTCGTCCAGTGTTCTTTCACAATTTCCTCTACACCTTGCTTCCGAATTGCCATAATTGAAAGCCATACTAATACTGCCCAAAGCCCATCCTTCTCTCTGAGATGATCAGAACCTAAATAGAGAAAAATAACATGCTTAAAGAGGAGCTGTCAGCCATACTATCTCCGAAAAAAAACACATATAGTAGTAGATAAATACTTGCTCTACTTACATAACATACGGTATGTATTGCATTATCCACGGTTTGATTTTAGTGATTTTTCTACAGAAAAAAAGACAAAATCCTTCTTAGCATTTCCCATTTTAAGTACAGGTAGTCACCGGTTAACGAACGAGATAGGGACTGTAGCTTCGTTCTTAACCTGAATCTGTTCTTAAGTTGGATCAATGTGCTATCTCTGTCCCCTTTACCTCCTCTGTGTCCCCTGTGCCTCCAGTGTCCCCCTCTGTGTCACCTCTGCCCTCTGTGCCTGCTTATACAAGTTTAAAAAACATGTTTTCTTTGAATTTTGAAAAATTTGTTCTGTGCTTTGAATTTGAAAATTTGTTCTGTGCTTGTTCCCATGGAGACACTGAATCCATGCCATTCGTATCGGCGGTTCGTTCGTAAGTCGGCGACTACTTGTATAGCTATTTAGAAGCCAATCCTGATGTCATTTCCTCTCTTACGCTCCTCTACCTGATTATGTATGCCTCCACTATAGAAAGTGCTTTGTCTCAGCATGCATGAGAAATATTGGCCAATCAGAGAGGAACAGAGGTTGTGGAAGGGGAAAACAGGAGGGAAAGAGGCTTCAGCCAATCAGGCTGCATTAGTTAAGTCTGAGGTGGAAGCAAAAAATGACAACCCAGCATGCCCTGCAACTTCCTTTTGCGTATCAAATAAGAGTCAGGTTAAACTGGAGAACAATCATTTATCAACAAGAAAAGTAATAGTGATTCTAACTTTTGGATTACCTGGTTAGCATCCTTATTACTTGTTTACCAGATAAAAATAAAGAATTGATTTTTGATTTTATGCTCAACAGTTACACTTTAAGGAACCAGTATTTCTATATGGAAAATAGTCTGCAGACAAATTAAGCATAGGCAGTGGGTTTCAAACCCCACCCATCACCAAAGTGCCACAGCAATGCATGTTATGCAGGTAACCTCATACATGCATAGATGAGGTTGCTTATGTCTCTTGTAGTTTTCTACAGCAAGTGTAAACAGTACATACGGGGTAAAAATAAACTGATGAGAAAAACAAATGTCTCTATCCTCCTCCTCCTAAAAATGACTTTTTTTAGATATACCATAGTTTTCTTTTATACTAGTAAACCCAAGCCTGTTTAACGGGTTCTCGGTCTGTTTTTTTTCAACGTTGCAGCCGCTCCCGCGTGGGCACAATCGCCACTCGTGCGTGCGCAACCACTGCTCATTGCGCGCACACGCACCCGTCTGCCCGCCCGGCTCACTGGCCCCATCCTCTAGTCCCAACTGCTGTCCGGGTCTGTGCTACGCACATGCGCTATAGCAAAAAGCCCGGACCCAGCTACACAGGGACAGCGTGATGCAGGGACACAGGGTTTTTATTATAGAGGATTTAAATCAAGTTTTTACTGTTTCATTGTCTCTGCTCAATGGCACCTTAATTGAAGTATGCCAGAGCTAAAATCGATGAATTATTGACCCTTTTTATTTCTTTCCTGCTCCAGGAAGCCATTTACTGACATGACAGTGTTTTATGGCAGTAATTACTTATCAGTGAGGGTTATGCTATAGTCCAACCCAGTCCGACCAGGTCCCGACCCGGATAGAAACTGTCACTTGCACACCTGATATTTAACTCTTTTAGACAGAGAAAGATAAAAAGGAACACAGCATTATTATTTGTGTGCTTGGCACTATAAATACACATGTCTATCTCATCATGTCTCATGTCTCCTTGTCCTTTAACACAGGCTTATTGATTAACAGGAAGTCTGAGAAATCTTTACCTTTTCTCAAATAGACCATCGGGGTCTGTATGGCTGATATTATGGTTAAACCCCTCCCACAGTATGATGTCAGGATCTAGGTCCAGACAGTTTCCTGTCTTTGAGACCTGTAGTATTTTGGGAAATAATAGCTGTTTCCAACTGCCAAGCAACCAGTAACTCCCTCTGTGCATATGTACATCTATGAAAAAAACAACCTTTTAGCTATCACATTGTTAGATGGTTTAGTTATAGATAATGGCAGTTGGTGCTGTCTGTTGTTTTCATGTCTGCCAGTAGTAAAGATGATTACACGCAGGTTGTTTGTGGATCAAACAATATGAAAAATTACATGGTGAATATCAATAATTTCTTGATCTCCCTTCTATTTTTTAACTTCTCACTTTGTAATGTATCGATTTATTTATTTTTTCTCTTTTAGCTAAAGTTCCTCTTTAAAGTAAATTTGTACTGTCACTAATCATAAGTAATTACTCTCACTGTACAACTTCTGATCAGAATGAGACCAGTGAATTTCCTATACATGCAATTACACTTGCAATCAGTACATTCAAAGAATGGCTGGCTGTTGGAATGTAGTTAAAGAACTTCATGAAATGAGCAGCCTATAATATAAATGATATCACCATTGCCTGTAGACTTGCCTTCCCTCTAATGTTGGCACTGTACATCCCAAACAACACATCTCATACATTCTCCATGTGATTTTACAGGAATGGAAGAGTGTATCTGAAAACATGATTTCAGCTCCAAGACATGCTGCCAAAACTCTGTTCTGGGAACCTCTGCCTAAGACAGTTTCGAGTCTATCAGGCCTTTTATAGCAGAAGAATTGCTTTTATTTACAGGCCAAAGTAAAAATGGGATGCTGTAAAATATGCTGCTGTCTTGTTTCATAGGCAAGCAGCTGGGTTAGATTAGCTTAGTGCACAAAGTGAAAATTGTGTTTGTATACGGAATAGAATTGTTACCAACAATACCGTACAGTTTATTATTTTTAACTAATGTACAAATTAATGATCATGTACTAGTTAAAAATAATAAACTGTATTACTGAGTGTACTGAGTGACGTTATCCACCTTGAATAGAATATGCAGCTAATCAGCCAAGTTCACAGATCATCTATGTTATTTTGTGACCATGTATTTTGATTCCCTACTTGAGGGTCCTTCAAAGCTCCACTGGATGCAGCACAGTCTGGAGACTGCAGTATTTTGCTGGGCTGTTATGTGTCTCAAGTTAAGCCTCACTTATCCTTTTACATGCTTTGGAGATGAGCAGAGGATGATGAAGTCACCAATCACCTCTTCTCTATACCAACAGAAAAGGCACTCTTATTTAAATACATGGCTTTATGGGAGGCTTTGTAAAATGTTTCTTAGTAGTGAAGGTTCGTTTTTATAAAATGTTAAATACAGATGCAGTGTGAAAGGGGACTGAGCCATTGGATAGTTGTAATCTGCCAACCTGGAATTTTATTTTAATGGTAATTTAGATATGAAATTGTCAGCAATGCCCCCTCCTTAATAGGCAGAAGAACCCTCACTCCCCCAAACCACTCTTATTTTCCTAGAGTTCTCACACAAATGCCCACGCACTCCAAACAAAGAGCCACCCTTTTCTCCAGGCCATACCCTCCTCCACAGACCTGCTCTGCACTGCACAGAGAGTGAGCTTTGCCCTCACCTCTGCCCAAACCCCTCACTACACCCCAAAATGCTCTCTGGGGATGTTAAAGTGGTTCTTCAGCTATACTCCTCTCCCATTGCCAATAACAAGAGGAAGGCTATCCACCCATAGTGCATTATTGTGGGCTAGTCTCCAGTGATGCCGCAGGCCCAATCCCAAAGACATCATGACTTAAGCTGAGAGCACCCATATGACATCATCAGGGAACTTCCTGTGGGACACAAATGAAAAGTTATTGTAGGAAGAAGGTGTGCAGAACTGAGAAGACCATGAATATAAAACCCTGGTTATTAGCTTTAAAGGGAACCTAAAGTGAGGATATGGAGGCTGCCATATTTTTCAAATTAAACAATACCAGTTGCCTGGAGTCATAATGATCCTCTGCCCAGGGCCGGTCTTAGGTTTCACAGCGCCCTGAGCGAAACCTGAATTTTGTGCGCCCCCCTCCCTTCATCCTCTTCCCACGTGCATATACACACACGCACGCATGTATATACATATTCCAACAAAGACCGGCACCACACAGTATCTGTAGCTCTTCAAGATTTAATAGCAGCAGACATGATAACAACGCATGTATATACACACACACCGGAGATATCTCCTAGAACAGTGGTTCCCAACCTTTTTGACGTTGTGACACATCATGCCAAATGCTCAGATCTCTGTGACACGTCACGTATGTATAATAGAAAAAATACTATTAATAACCACGAATGGATGGAAAGAGTGCATCATCCTGAATACACTTAAAAATGAAGGGTAGAACCTTTCAGGAATATTAATAAAAACAATCAGTGGGACAGTTAGCCGCCTCCCCCTCATTTAGAATGATAGCACAGCACTGACAATTTGCACCACGCGTTATAGCCGCAGTGCCCCCCCCCCCCCCCCAATGCCCTCAGACTCAGTATAGGTAGGTAGCCAGGAATAGGTGCCCCCAGTATAGGATCTCATGTATAGGTGCCCTCAATATAGGTTGCCAAGCATAGGTGCCCCCAGTATAGGAAGTCAGTTGAAGGTCTCCATCTCCCCATAGGTAGCCAGGCATAGGTGCTTCTAGTATAGGTAGCCAGGTGTTGGAGCCCTCAGTAAAGGTAGCCAGCTATAGGTGCCCTCAGTACAGGAAATCAGGTGTAGTTGCCCTCAGTATAGGTGCACCCTTGGAAGCCGGCGCCCTGAGCGACCGCTCCGGTCGCTCATATCAAAGGCTGGCTATGCCTCTGCCTCTAATACTTTTAGCCATATACACTAAACAAGCATATGCAGATCAGATGTTTTTGACTGAAGTCTGACTGGATTAGCTTCATGCTTGTTTCAGGTGTGGTGTGTGGTTCAGACATTGTTCCAGCCAAAGAAGCAGGACTGCCAGTCAACCAATACTATTTAACAGCAAATAAGTATAGCTGGCTCTATAATCCTCTCACTTCAGGTGTACTTACAGTGTAAGCATGTCAAATCAATTCAAAATTATCAATATTCCTATAATGCATTACTGGTTAAGGTCTGCCTTCTGAAAGAGAGCTAAGTGTCCACACAGGATGCCTATAATTTGCAAACACTTTTCCATTAATGTCACCCTTCTCATTAGCACCACCGTCATCCAGCACCACTGTAGTGGAGACCATTTTCCCGGCTTCCTACTTGTTGCTGACTCCCCCCGCACTGCAGGTATAAGTTACTCCCAATTATATGTAAAGGTGCAAGGAGCTGGGTAATGGTGATTTGATAACCTCCCCAGATTTTGAGAGGAAATATTAGATAATCCAGATAGCAAGGTGCCAGTACATTTGTGAGTGACACCTGCTATCACTGAGGAGATGAGGCCTAATGATTGCCCTGCTAGGGAATTGGCAAGCATCCAGATCTACAGGAGAGTGGAGTTGGGAGGATATAGAGTGTCAGGTATGGGAAATTTTAAAGGGGCCCATACACTGGTCGATTTCAGCCAACCCTATGGAATAGATCGATTGATCAGAAATCGATTCCATCAAATTTATCGATCGATTAGTGGCCGATTTCGATCGATTTGATCTATCTGACAAGATAGAAAATCTAGGTCGATCTGCTGCTGGCAGCAGATCGATGGCCCATAGAGTTACATTGGATCTAATGGTCCAATAAAGCATTTAGATCGATTTCCAATAGATTTCCAATAGATTTAATTTTTAAAATCTATTGGAAATCTGTTCCTAGTGTGTGGCACACATCAGATAGATTCTGGTCAGATTCTACTTGACAGGCATCTGACAGAAGTCTATCTGATGGTCCAATCTGCTGCAAATCTATAAGTGTATGGCCACCTTAAGCTCTATAGTACTCTGTTTGACCTTACCGAGAGATGACATACTTATAATTCTTTCTTGCAAATGTAATGCAAATTGCATGGAGATTGGAATTGGGCCAATAAAATCAACAGAAAATGCATTTAAACAGTCCAATTTGCATACAATGTGCATGAAAATTTCCTGCAAAGTGAAATTATCAGGATCTCATTGATCATCTCTAATCTAAATTGAGGCAATGCAGCTGGGATCAGACACCACTGATCAGCAGAAACGTGTGCTACCCCACATAGCCCAGCTGTGCTTTCATCCCGTGCTGTCAGCATTGTAATTAGAATGAGTAGGATGACATGCCAGACATTGTCTGGGCCATCCCATCTCTCTCCCCCTCTGTAATAAAAGTAGCATGTCGGAAGGGCTGGTGGGTGTGTGGGCAGGCAATCCTAAGTGTGGGTGAGCAGTAGTGATGGGTGAACAGTGTTCGCCACTGTTCGGGTTCGCCCGGATTTTGGCCTGTTCGGGTTCGGTTCGGCACCCCCCGAACACCTCATGGTGTTCGGGAGGGTGCTCGGGCACGCTGCCCGAACCCGAACAGGCCTTCTTTGTTCGGCAGAACACAGCCGTGTCCGGCCGAACATAGCCCCCTATAGGGTCCCAGCATAAAAGGAGAGCATGCCCCGAGCGCGGGGGGGGGGGGGGGGGGGGGGGTCGGAAATGCCCCCCACCCCTCCCCGCTAAGCTCTCCCTTCTGTCGGTACCCTATAATTAAATTTAAGTGCCCAAAAGTACCTGAGGAGGAGGAGAGCAGGAAGAGGGAAGCCGGAGTTCTTGGGCGCTAGTACCATCTGGTACTTCCGCCCTCTCTTGACGCACTTCCTGTTTACATTTGAAGTCGCGTCAAGAGTGGGCAGAAGTACCGCGATGACGCGTACGAGGGTACGTGTCATCATGTAGATGACGCGTACCCTCGTTCCCGTCATCGCGGTACTTCTGCGCCCTCTTGACGCGACTTCAAATGTAAACAGGAAGTGCGTCAAGAGAGGGCGGAAGCACCAGATGGTACTGGTGCCTAAGAACTCCGGCTTCCCTCTTCCTGCCCTCCTCCTCCTCAGGTACTTTTGGGCACTTAAATTTAATTATAGGGTACCGGCAGAAGGGAGAGCTTAGCGGGGAGGGTTGGGGGCATTTCCGACCCCCCCCCCCCCCCCCCCCCCGCGCTCGAGGCTTGCTCTCCTTTTATGCTGGGACCCTATAGGGGCCCCAAAGGGACATGTTCAGGTTGGGTTCGGGGTTCGGCTCGAACATGCCGAACATCAGGGGCATGTTCGGCCGAACCACACCGAACCCGAACATCCAGATGTTCGCCCAACACTAGTGAGCAGAGATAGTGCTTTGCCTGCTTAGCACCTGGATCTACTAAAAATTAAGTCATAAAAATTAAGACATGCTAATTCATTGCAGGAAACCTTTTGATTATGTCATTATATAATCTGTTTATATTGCTTAGGTTCACGGAAGAGTCACTTTTAGGTGTGAAAGCAAATTACACTGAGGGTTGCTTTTTAGTAGGAGGGTTTCTCAGTCTCTTTTAGTCCCTTATACTTTCCTAGCGGTTCTGGGTCTTATGCCGGGCATACACGGCTCGTTTTATGCGCCGGATTGAGACAGCGTCTCGATGCCATCGCATCCCCGCTCGTCCGCGCGTGCGCGCGGATCGATTGCCGCTCGTCCCTGCCGGCGCTTCCTTATCACCGCTCGATTCCCTGCCATTTTCCGCCGGCGGGAATAGAGCAGGCGCTGGTCGAGTAGCATGATCGGGCCAGCTGAATATTATCAGCTGGCAGAATCAGCTGGTCGATACACAGTACAGAAACTTACCGTATATCCCCAGCATAAGTCTCTTATACTTTCCTAGTGGTTCTGGGTCACCGCAAGCTGCAGGACCATGCAGAGCTTCCTTAGGTGAGGGGTGCTCAAATTTAAAAAATGGGCCTTGTGTCCCCCCCCCCCCCCCCCCTCACCGAAATGCTTAGTAGCACCTACAAGTGGTGGAGGATCTTCCCCCAACCCCCTTGCCCTGCAAAGACATGCAAGCTTTACCTTCTCCCTTCCCCCTCCCAGCTTTCCAACTGTCCTAAACCATAGCCCTGTGCCCATCCGCTTGACACATACATTCAGTCACAGAAGCACTGGCTGCATTCAATGGTGTGGAGTTAGTCGGACCTTCCACTGGTGGCTGCATGTTCCCCACTCTTCGTTTCTGTCTAGGGTGGTATTGGTTGTCATGTGGGGAATTCATTCATTTATTTATTTAAGTATTTATATAGCACGGAAATATTACGCAGTGCTGTACAGAGTATATTGTCTTGTCACTAACTGTCCCTCAGAGGGGCTCGCAATCTAGTCCCTACCATAGTCATATGTCTATGTATGTATCATGTAGTGCATGTATCATAGTCTAGGGCCAATTTTGGGGGGAAGCCAATTAACTTATCTGTATGTTTTTGGAATGTGGGAGGAAACCAGGGTGCCCGGAGGTAACCCACGCAGACACGGGGAGAACATACAAACTCCTTGCAGATGTTGACCTGGCTGGGATTCAAACAAGGAACCCAGCGTTACAAGGCAAGAGCGCTAACCACTGATGCTGAATGCTGATTACCACGTGGGTTCTGGGTGTGGGTACGGGTGTCATTTGGGTTCTTGCTATGGGTAGATATCGAGTGTCATGTAGGTGTTGATTGCAGGTACTTAGTGCCATTTGAGATCTGGGCACGTGTACAGGATGTTATGTGGGTGCTGGGTGCAGGTACTGGGTGTGACATTGGTGTGAATACTTAGTGCCATGCCTGTACTGGTTGCTGGCTATGGGTGGGAATCGCGTGTCACAGGGTTTTAAATGCAGGTGTGGGTGCAGACACTGGTTAAGTGGGTGCTTGGTGCAGATAGTGGGTGTCATGTGGAGGCTGTGTGCAGGTGGAAGTACTGGGTGCAGTGTCAGGCCTGGGTGCAGGTACTTGATGTCATGTGATTACTGGGTGCCAGCTAGGGGTGTTGGGGGAGGGAGAGGTTTCTGGGTGAGGGAGAGGTCAGTTTAGGCGCTGAGTGATGTCATTATGGGGGCTGCTGGGGACAGGAGGGGTGCCACTGGGGGAGGGAAAGGTCAATATGGGTGCTGGGGGAGGGAGAGGTCTGTGTGGGTGCTAGGGGAGGCAGGATCACTGAAGTGCTAATGCTGGGGAGGGAGAGGTCAGTATGGGCCCTCGGTGGAAGGAGAGGTTACTGTGGGTGCAAGGTTGAGGGAGAGGTCACTGTGAATGCTGGGTGATGGAGAGGCCACTGCAGTCAGGGAGACACCATCTTATAAGCTCCCATACAGCTGCGGGGATGGTTACACTAGGATTCCTTTATGGCACCTCCTTACTCCAAAGTGTCCCAGATGAGGAGGAGCTTCCTGAGGGTGGTGGGTGGAGTTTCCAATGTGCGGTGGGTGGGGATTATTGTGGGCGAGGCTTCCTTGTCAAAGCCAAAGGGGCCTTTTTATGGATAATTAAAAAGGGGTGGTGCTTGGACACCCAGAGCCCCCCCCCTTCCCTTGCACGTGCCTGCTGAGCTACTTTAGTTACGGTATTCTGTTTTAGATGTGAGTGATAAAGAGATTGTCTGTGGCTCTTAGTGATCCTCTCAATGTTAGAACCCAAATGAAGCCCTGCAGCATTTTTTTTGAAATGCTTCCTTTAAAGTCTATTAAAAAAAATGAAAAGCATATGTGTGTGAACTTGGACTTGGAGGCCGACCTGCAGCGGAGTATTTTACATATTCCCAAGCTAAACTACTTTACCTGTGCCAAAGCTCTCCTCTCCACAGAGTGAACAGCGCCCAGAATCCATTAAATTTGCAAAATACTTCCAACCAGTTGGAACTTCATACACCGGGACCTTCATTGATTTTGCAACCCTGCAATATAAGATTGGAAAATATGTAAAATATTCTTACTATTTATTAATATATTATTTCTAATTCATATCTAACTCTGCCTAGAAGATGACTATTTTTTTTACAAAACAGATTTAATATAAGTAGTTCACAACACGTAGAATGGCTGTTTACTTTGGTAAAAAAAATAAGTAGTATATGGACATTGATATTTTAAAATACGTTGTTAGCGCTTATATTAGGAAGGCAAAATTGCATTTGGTATCTACTTTGTTTGCACAGCAATTAGTTAATTACAAGACAATTTGATCATTTGTCCTATTAACCAGCAATTTTATCAGTGAGCTTCAATGAAGTGTAAATATGCCTTCAAGTGACATTTAACCAGGTTTTGATGCTTTATAATCATTTTTTGCTGTGTTTTAGAGCAAAATTAATTTTGAGTTTCATACCACTTGATTTGTATGTAGTGAGGCTTCTATATTTCCTCTTTGATTCACAGGTATTTCAAACAAACAGATCAAAATTAGATATGGAAAAAAATCAGAATCCCATTGAAGTCAATGAGGAAAAATACTGATGCCTCTGAAGGGCAGCTGCAGCAGTCAAATGCTACAGAAGGGCATGGGAAGCCACTAGGGATGGCAATGCTTAGGAGAACTTATGGAGAGGCATGTGAACAGTTTGAGCAGCTGATAGGCTCTGATTTGCTGGTCAAGAACATGTGTTAAACCAAAAAGTCATCATAGCAAATCAGAGCCTTACCAATATATCAACTGATCACATAATTCTCCACAAGTTCTCCTAAGCATTGCCATCCCTAGAAGCCACACACATCCACCTGATTTGTGAAAACTTTATTCACACCTTCCCAGGCTAGCATATCCTACTGGTAGAGCTAGTTAACTGCCAACCAAGTAGAAGGGAGATAATCAGGAAGTGGCATGTCACTGTGGAAATCTAAAAATAGCTCATCATTATCATTTCCTGTTTTAGCCTATTCAGGAAGCAGAAGTGACACATGACCACAGGATTATCACAGACCAGTTAGGCTAGGTCCACACTAGACCCAGTTGCAGGACGGATGCAGCAGTCCGTGCTCAGGGGAACTCCCGCGGAACGCAAACGGATCCGTTTTACCAAAAAGTGCATCCGTTTTGCATCCGTTTCCGGTCCGTTTTTAACCCCAAAAAACGGACAGAAAACGTTTCTATGCCTTTCAATGGAATTGAAGCCAAAAGGGAGGAGTTTTTGGGACAATAATCAATAAATTTGAATGGTAATTCAATGGGCAGGACATGGGTGTGGTCAATTCAGTGGGCAGGACATGGGTGTGGTTAATGTTTTCAAAAAAAAGGTTAAATAACCTTTTTTGAGCATGGGGAATGTAGTTGCGGTAGCTGTGGGAGTGGATTTGGAACAATAGCAGGGAAGTGGGAGTGGTTTTTCTGTAAAGAAAGTAGATGAGCACCATGTAAGGATATTTTTAATGTACAGGGGAGTGTTTTGGGAGTGGCTTTGATGTCTATTGTGTGAAACACCTGTTTTCAGCACATTCCAGCAGGAGAGCACTCCAGCCACTCCAGCACTGCTGCCCAGCCAAGGCCATGGACCCCATTGTCTTTATGTACTGGCTTAACCTAGCCTGGCTGGGTGTCCTGCTGTACTATGCCGGAAACCTCCTGGAGTCAAGTCGGAGACGGTGGTGGGTGCATCCCCTGTTACAAGAGAGGGAGAGGAAAGGGCAGTTCTCTCAGCTCTACAGAGACCTCAGACGACACCCACCAAAGTTCTTCAACTACTGCCGGATGTCTGTGAGTGTGTAAGTACACTTGATTAACAATTTTACCTATACTTTACCTTGTCCTGTTCCCATATTTGTCACATTGCTAATGGTGTTTTCCTTTCCTTTTTGAAGCTTTGATAAACTTCTGGAGATGTTGAGGCCCCATCTTCAGAAGAAAGACACCAGGTTGCGGAAGTCCATCACCCCAGAGGAACAACTTCTGATCACCTTGCGGTAAGTAATGTCTGCTTTACCTATACCACTTTTCATTTTGTATTGATGAGGAGACAATTTTGTAAACAAACAAAAACTTTATTTTTGTTGGAGTTTTTATTGAAAAACTACCAACATGGTAGGTTATAAAGTTCTCCTTCCAACCTGGAAGAGACAGGTTCAGAACATGTACTTGCTGTTCAGGCATTCAAGTCTTTACATTTTGTGTCTTTGTTTTCCCCTTCCCCCCAGAACACATGTCTTGCACATGACCGGGGTCAGCCCAGCTTGGACAATAGACAATTGTCTTTGCTATCTGCTGTTCAGGGAGAAAGATTAGCTCTATTGACCCCGGGGGGGGGGACATTGGCCATGAGCAGCAAACATCAGTAGTGCAAAGTAATTTAAAGTGCAGTACCTAGAACACATCTTAAAATTTCTATAAAATGTAAACAATGTTGCTCACAAGGTGGATCCCACACACTGCCTGCCTCAGTAGATTGAGCTACCTGCCATTGTAGGCCTAGGATCAACATCATCCCTTTGTCGTGCTGATGGAAAGCTACGTTGGGCATGTGTTGATCACAAGGCCTTCAAAGGCAGGTAGCAAATCTAGTGAACCAGGGGGTGTGGGACATTGGCCATGAGCATCAAAGCTCTATAGTGCAAAGTAATTTAAGTGCAGTACCTAGAACACATCTTAAAATTTCTATAAAATGTAAACAATGTTGCTCACAAGGTGGATCCCACACACTGCCTGCCTCAGTAGATTGAGCTACCTGCCATTGTAGGCCTAGGATCAACATCATCCCTTTGTCGTGCTGATGGAAAGCTACGTTGGGCATGTGTTGATCACAAGGCCTTCAAAGGCAGGTAGCAAATCTAGTGAACCAGGGGGTGTGGGACATTGGCCATGAGCATCAAAGCTCTATAGTGCAAAGTAATTTAAGTGCAGTACCTAGAACACATCTTAAAATTTCTATAAAATGTCAACAATGTTGCTCACAAGGTGGATCCCACACACTGCCTGCCTCAGTAGATTGAGCTACCTGCCATTGAAGGCCTAGGATCAACTTCATCCCTTTGTCGTGCTGATGGAAAGCTACGTTGGGCATGTGTTGATCACAAGGCCTTCAAAGGCAGGTAGCAAATCTAGTGAACCAGGGGGTGTGGGACATTGGCCATGAGCATCAAAGCTCTATAGTGCAAAGTAATTTAAGTGCAGTACCTAGAACACATCTTAAAATTTCTATAAAATGTCAACAATGTTGCTCACAAGGTGGATCCCACACACTGCCTGCCTCAGTAGATTGAGCTACCTGCCATTGAAGGCCTAGGATCAACTTCATCCCTTTGTCGTGCTGATGGAAAGCTACGTTGGGCATGTGTTGATCACAAGGCCTTCAAAGGCAGGTAGCAAATCTAGTGAACCAGGGGGTGTGGGACATTGGACATGAGCAGCAAATCCTACTTTTTAGGATCTTGTTCATGAAACAAAGAGTAGTTTCCACCTATTTGCTGGGGAGACGTATTAAGGGGGCTGGGTTGCATACTGCCACCTAGCTGAGTATAAACGGGACGTTCATCTGCTTGAGAGGGAGGGAAGGAAGGGCCTTGCTGATAACTCTGGTATGACTGAGAGGGAGATGGACCCTGGTATGGCTGAGTGTGAGAAGGTTGCCATGCGCTAGGTGGCCTACTTGTTGCAGTTGAGAATTCAAAATGACTTTTGATACACTCAAGCAAACTACACTGGCACTGTATTAAACGATGTCGTGGCACTTGTTCCATGAAAGGCAAAAGTGACATCACCGAGTAGTACACTTGGCTGTTCTGGTGTTGCATTATCCGGTCAATCTCGTGGCGATGCTGCATGTGTAGAGATTGAATCTGCTCCTGAAACATCTGCCTTTCCTTTTGGAGTACTTGGTTGGATTCATCTAATTGATTTTTTAGCATTTCTATGTGTTGCAAATATTGTTGTGATAGACCAGAACTTGGATCCTGTAGTCTTTGTGAAACCATACTTTCTTGATTGCGCATCATTCCCACCAAACTTGAAACAGCTCCAGCCATCTGAACATTAGCTGTTCTGCTCTGTCCACGAGCACTTGTAGGGCGAGCAGCTGGTCGTCTGGCTTCTGAACGAGTGGTTTCAGCATTTGCTTTGTCGGTGGCAGGTTGTGCGTCTGGCCGTGGAGTAGATGTGGAAGGGGTTGGTGACTCAGATGTCATAGAATCATCCTCTACTATGTCATCCACGTTGATGGTTGTCAAGTCTTCAAAGGAATGTTCAGGGGACGAATCCCTATTTGTCGCGGCAGGTGCTTCATTAGAATCATCCATGAGTGCATCAAAATTATCTTCAGTACTGTGGGTAGAAAATAAACAGCAATGGTTACATGTGTGAAAAGTAGAGGCGCATCGGTGTTTACAAAAAAAAAAATTGAACTACAAAGATTAAACTGTTGTGGGAGAGCATACACATAACAGCAATTTCAAGTTGCAAACGTCTCTCACTCACCCTCGCGCTTGTACGAGTGGTCGTAAGAATGAAAGAAGGCGAGTGTGGCAATATGGAGTCCTTTTCGATGCCCCACTTCCACTCCTCTGTTCGTCTTTCTCCACCTTAAGTTCCTTGACAAAACTGTCCCGTATACTTCGCCATTTTGTCTTCATTTTTTCAACTGTGTAAACAACAAACAAACAATATGTTGTCATTTCATTTCTGGTTCCTTGCGACGGGACAAAGCTATGCAAGTTTACATCTAACATTCAGAGTGGGCAAAAGCACCGTCGCCAACATCGTGAACAGGACAAGCCGGGTGATCTGGAGCAAGCTCGTCGAGAAGTACATGCCGGTTCCCGACTCTAAAAAGTGGATAGAGGTTGCTGAACTGTTCTGGGATAGGTGCAACTTCCCAAACTGCAAACATGTGCGGCTACAGAAGCCAGCGAGGAGTGGGAGTCTGTATTTTAATTATAAAAAGTACTTTAGTTTGGTACTCCTTGCTGTAGCCGACGCAGACTACAAGTTTGTATACGTCGACGTTGGCTCCTACGGCGGTTCAAGTGACTCGGGGATATTCCGGCGCTCCAGGTTACATGGACTACTGAATGAGGACCGGCTGGACATCCCCGGGGACAAGCCATGGCCTGGAAGAACATCGCCCAGCTACCCCTACGTGTTTGTTGGCGACGAGGCCTTTGCCTTGTCACACCATGTCATGCGGCCGTATGGGATGAGAGGCCTCGGCCGCCAGCAACGCGTGTTCAATTACCGGTTGACAAGGGCTCGTAGGATGGTGGAGTGTACATTTGGCATCATGTCGAACAAGTGGAGGATGTTCCACTCGCCACTACAGCTGAGCCCTGCCAACGCCACAGCTGTAGTTAAAGCAGCTTGCATCCTCCACAACTTTGTTCGACAGGAGCAAGGGTACAATCTCCAGCATGCCGACATGGACTACTTGCCCCAAATTCGCCGGTATGCGACAAGGGGTAGGGTTCAGGCCCAGAGGAATCGGGATCGGTTGGCACAGTACTTCTTGTCGCCGGAGGGGTACTTCCCATACCAAGACATTATTGTGCCTCTTTGAGTGGACATTGTTGTTGCTGTACTTGTTTTTGTTTTTTTTAGTGGGTGGGTGATGGGGGGGGGGGGTTGATTACGCTGTTTTTAGTTACACATTTTATATGTAAATTTTTAATTGTTTCTTTCTTTGTTTAATAAACTTTTTCTAAACTTTTTACAGATGAGTGTTCTTATAAATGCAACATGTGTGGCACTGGGGAAGCCAGTTTAGGAGACACTTCAGGGGGGCAGAGCATTTTTGAGACACTGAGGGGGCTAGATTGAGGGGGGGGGGGAGGGGACGGTGGGGGGCAGAGAGTGGCAGTTTAGGAGACACTTCAGGGGGGCAGAGCATTTTTGAGACACTGAGGGGGCTAAATTGAGGGGGGGGGGGAGGGGACGGTGGGGGGCAGAGAGTGGCAGTTTAGGAGACACTTCAGGGGGGCAGAGCATTTTTGAGACACTGAGGGGGGGGTAGATTGAGGGGGGGGAGGGGACGGTGGGGGGCAGAGAGTGGCAGTTTAGGAGACACTTCAGGGGGGCAGAGCATTTTTGAGACACTGAGGGGGGGTAGATTGAGGGGGGGGAGGGGACGGTGGGGGGCTAAAGAGTGGCAGTTTAGGAGACACTGGAGGGGGGGGGGGCAGAGAGTGGCATTTAGATTACTTAAAAACATGTATTTCAAACCACACAGATATGAGGGGGCACACTTACGTTCCTTGGCCTGCTTCCTGGATGGAAACTTGTCATACTCAGGAACAAATTGTTTTGTGATCTCCTCCCATACCCTCCTGGCATGCTGTAGGTCACTATAGAGGTCATTCTTCTTATCGTACAGCTCTGGCCGCTCTTGGACGGCCATAATGAAGTCCTCCACATTGATGAAGCTCCTGGGCATGATGGCTGCACTCGTGTCTCTCCCAGCTCGTAAACAGGAAGCTGTCAGAGATGACGTTGAGGGGAGGAGAAGGAAGTTCAGGCTTTCCGTTTTGTCATCCGTTTTTGGTGCTATTTTGCCTGTGGAGATGGAGATGCGTTTTCCCATTGCTTTGCGCTACCCATCCGTGTATCCGTGGAAATGCAGCAGATCCGGACCTTCCGTTCAGGTTTTGAAAACGGGTCCCCGCAAACGCAGACGGATCCGTTTTTTACTTGGGTGAGGCTGGCTGCTATTTTCAACATTAGTATCCGGGACTCCGTTTTTCATCCGGTTTGAAAAACGCAGCCACGGATACGTTTCCGGACCTAGTGTGGACTAGGCCTTATTGTAGCCATACATCTAGCGATTTTGGATGCCAATCAACCAAGAGACAGATCGCTCTCTCATTGAATCTGATCAGAGAGAGACCTGTTTGCCGCCATAAACCACAGGATGGCCTTGTGATGCTGCCACCGGCCACTGTACCCCTAATGTTTTATGTTGTCTCACCCTGTGCACATACAGTTTTACTTTACCTGCCACAGTTCACGCTGAGTGTCCTAACACTTCCGCATTTGCACCCCCACGTGCTTGTCAGCATTATAATATGTGTGCTGTCTTGCATGCGGCCCCCTTGCTGTATTCCAGTAGTCAGGTGGGGCCCAAAAGTGGAAATAGGGCACAGACACTCAGTGTGGACAGTGTGACAGGTAAAGTGTAACTGCATGGGCATTTGGGGGGACATAAAGCATTAGGGGGGTAGTGGCCAGGGGTTTCCATCACGATTGTTATTCACTTTTACCACTACACACCTGATTGACCACGTTGGCCTGATATTTTGCATCATGTCCGATAGATATATGCAACCAATCTCCGCCTGAAATTGGCTGAATTGTTGACTGTGGATGCTCTTGGCTGCACAGATTTTCATCATATTGAATAATAATGACCAAATCTGATGGTTGATAGGCCACCAAGTCTATAGATGTATGGCCACCTTAATGCCTGATACACACCATGTGATTTCCCGTCAGATAGATGGGTCAAATAGTTTATATCTGATCGTTTTTCTAACCAATTTTGTATAGAAGTGATCAAAAAATTGTTCAGGAAAACGATCAGTAATCAGATTGAACCTGTCGGAAATAATCAATTCGACCCATCTATCTGATGGTAAATTGCATGGCGTGTACCAGGCAACAGACCTACTATTGTATCACCTGATCAAATCAATGACATAATTCTGTATGATTTCTCAAGGTGAATTATGCCATGCATATGGTAATGTTCTCTCATGAACGGACAAAGAGCACATAACGTAGTGTTCTTTGGATCTGAGGATGGGCATCTGATAAGAAGATGAATGTACAAAGGTTAAAGGGCGGATCGCTCAGAAACAGCCTTATCAGTCCGCCGACAGTGCGTACACACGCGCTACTGTCGCCTGAAAGTCCGCCCAGCGGGAGGGTCTGATGGACCCATCGTTGGCGGCCGTAGTGCGTGTGTACGCACCTTTAAGGCTCATACACACGGGGTACGGCCGTCGCCGCTAGGGATGGTCGGAAATGCCAATTTCCAATTCCGCGGTAAGGGCTTTTTCCCACAAGCCTGCGATTTGCTTCTGATCGCAAATCGCAAGGTACATTAAACTAATGGAAACTGCAGCAGCAATTTCCATTAGTGCGATCCGATTACGATGCGATTTTGGTCAAAGCGCAATCATCGTCCTGACGCGTTTTGTATGCGATTGAGCTGGACTATAATGAGTATAGTAGCTCGATCGCATGGTGGAAATTGAAACGCGATTGTGATCGCGATCGCAATCGCGATCGCATTTCATAGTGGAAAAGAGATTTTTACTGTAATGTAAAATGCAGAAAATAGGCAGAAGCAGATTTTCTGCATTTTACATTACAGCAAAAATCCGCCGACTTTAGCGGTTAATAGCAAATCCCCCTTAAGTCCTAGAAACACCAAATTTTCAGGGTTTATTAAACAGAATCTTCTGAATAAGATGCAAAAAAAGTTTTCAAAAAGACCTTATAGTTTTTGAGAAAATCGATGTTAAAGTCAGGCGGAATGCGGAAATTGGTAGCGGAAAGCGGAATCGGTAATTGGCAACGGCGGAATGCGGATTTACAGCGGAATCGGAAATTTGGCATTTCCGACCATCCCTAGCGGCGATGGTCGTACCCCGTGTGCATGATCCTTAAAGGTGCGTACACACGCACTACGGCCGCCAACGATGGGTCCATCAGACCCTCCCGCTGGGCGGACTTTCAGGGTTTATTAAACTGAATCTTGTGAACAAGGTGCAAAAAAAGTTTTCAAAAAGACCTTATAGTTTTTGAGATAATCGATGTTAAAGTCGGGTGGAATTTCCGGCGGAAATTTCCGTGATTTCCGGTGGAAATCCGCCTACCGCGCTTGCATTACCGATTTCCGCATTCCGATGCGGAAATGCAATTTCCGATTGGAATTTCGGAAATTGCATTTCCGCTGAATCCGAATGAGCATCCTTAGTCGCGGCAAACGCGTGGCAGGCACGTGTTGCGGCGACAGGTCGCCCGTGTGTATGACGCGCACGCCCCAAACTGTCGCCCGTCGGAGCTGTCGCCAGGCGATTGACATGTTCAATCGCCGGCTACAGCTGTCGCCGCAACTTCGCCGGAACTGTCGCTAGTCCCGCATGTGTATGCGGGCTAGCGACAGCAACCCACACACAGCACACAGAGCTTCCGGCGGGGGGAGGAACCTCGGCGACAGCTTCCACCGCATCGCTAATCCCTCTGCTGCCGTGTGGTTGCAGAGGGACTTGGCGCCGTGCTGTCGCCGAGCTGTCGCGCACCTGCTCCCGTGTGCTAGCGACAGCTACAAATGTAGCTCGTGTGTATTTAGCTTTACACAGTACATGTAAAAACAAAGGAGCCCACATCATCTGATCTACATCTGGATAGAGCTATTTATTCTGTGTGGTGATGAACTGAATAGGGCTAATCTTTTCTTGCCGCTGCTGCTCATAACAAATCATTGGTGGAATTTTCTGCTTCGATTAAATAAAGACGTTTGGCTCATGCTAGAATGGACTATTGTACTTTGCTCTCTATCTTTGAAATGTTATGTTATTTTATCAGCATGCCACTCCCCAAGAACCTTATTTCTGCAATAGTATTACAACAAATAAAGCCACATGTGGAAATAAAATACAATTTCCTCTCATTTAAGACTTCCTTCCTATTTGCTGGTCTGCTTCAGATAGATTATGCACTAACTGCTTTATGATTGAACACAAGTTTAACAGCCACTCAAAAGTGCTCATAGCAAACGTGCAGTGCAGTTCACGCAAGAGTCCAGGAAAAATCAAAACTTGAAATATAAAAAGCATATAAAGTACAATGCAAAGGTTTAGGTAGTTGGTTGTGAAAAAATGCAATAAATTAACAATGCTTTCCCAAATACTGTATATATTGAACATGTTTATTGTTATTACAAAATGAAAAGTGAACTAACAAGAAATATCTACCATAAATAAAATTAATATTTGGCATGACTACCCTTTGCTTCCAAAAAGGCATCAGTTTCTATAGGTAAAGTTGCTCATCAAAGCTGCCTTTGATGTAGGGTCCAAGCCTTTGATCAGGGTCTGAATCCCAGTTCAAGCTAGTACTTAAAACAGTAAGGAATGTTTGGGCAAGGCTCACCTAATGCTCCTGTATGCCCATGAAGAGTGCCCTAAGTGGCTGCAACTCTGAAGGGCATTGAGTCCGCCAGGAGAAAAGAGCAATATAAATGTTATGTGTCTTGTCATGTCTTGAAAAAAAGAACTGTTGTATAGGAGGCTTAAAACTTAGTAACAGAACAATTTTCACCAAGGTATAGTTGTCACAGGTCATACAACATGGTAAGACACAGAATAGCAAGAATACACAAGATAGTTATACTAAGGTAGTTATACTAAATCCACAAAGTTTCTCCCACGCAAAGATTTAAAAGCAGACTGGAATTTCAAGATATGCTGTCCAAGCTCTTTTAAAGAAGCACAAATACATGGGCAATGTTGCAGATTATAGAACCAGTGTTCAGAAACATAGTGCAGCAGATGATAAACACATCATGCTTACTTCCATTTTAAATCAGAAGATGTCCAGCAGACCCATCAGTTAATCAGAAGATGAGTAGCAGACCCATTAGCTCATAACTGGTAGACACCTTTGGGACCCAGGTACATCCATTTATTATCGAAAGGAGTCTGGCTAGGAGAGATCTTCATGGAGGAATTGTAGCCAAAAAGCCATACCTCCAATGCAGAAATGAGGCCAAATGACACAACTGTACAGAAAAACAGATGCTCTGGACCTAATGAATCAAAATATTGAATATATTTGGATGTAGCAGAAGGTAGTTGGTTCATCAGAGGATACAATCATAAATCTCTGCAGGCAACAGTGAAGCATGGTTTGAGGATTGGTGAGGATTTATGGTGTCATCAAGGCTGAGAAATACAAGCAGATCCATATCCTTCATGCAATACCATCAGGGAGGCATCTGAGTGGCCCTAAATTTTTTCTGAAGCAAGACAACCTCAATCATACAGCTGTTGGCATGAGCTATCTTCAGCATAAAGAAGAACAAGGAGTTCTGGAAGTGATGGTATGGCCTGCACAGAGCCCTAAATTTAACATCCTCAAGTGGGTCTAGGATCAAGCAACAGAAGGATTTGGGGCAGGACACATCCACAGAAGATCTGTACTCACGTATCCAAGATGTTTGGAACAACTCCCTAGTTCCTTCATAAACTTTGCAAGCGCATTTGTAGCTGGAAGAGTTGAAGCTTGGGAGGCAAAGAGGAGTCACACCAAATATTGATTCTATTTTCTATTTGTATGGAATTACAGTATTCTTCTGAAATTCCATTTGTACAGTATCTTCTGATAGAAATAAACTATTAACACTTATATTTGTCAAATGTTTCATTTGTCATATTTGTCATATTTTTTAAATGTTTCTTTGGGGGGACATGAGCACAGGAAGTCTTGCTATCTTCAGTGCATATGAAAATGACTTTTGGTTCCCCTGAAATGTTTTTCCCTTTAGACATTTTACAGTTGTGATTTGTAAATGAAAAATCACAAGTTGCTATGGACAACTTAGCAGATTCTGATTCTGATTTGGGGCTGTAGGTTTAATGATTTACTTTTTACTATAGAGTGCAAAACACTTTACATGCGTAACATGTCAATTTGGTTAATCAATACAATTCTGTAGGAGAGTTTTCATGAGTGTAGAAAATTCACTTAAACATTGCATAATAGACCATTATTCGTTGTTATTCTCCACTGCATAGATATGACTCAGATCAATTCACAGTTGCAGGGTGGACTGTGTTGCAGAAGAAATAGTCAAGTAATAGTAAATACCATACTAATGCCAGATTAAACAGGTGGCTTTTCAGTTTGGACTTAAATGCTTCCAGGGATGGAGGAATGGGAACAAGTGCATTGTTATTTCATGTACTGCCCCATTGGAAGCCAGATGAGAACAAGTGCATTGTTCTTTCATGTACCCCGCCCCATTGAAAGCCAATTAGTGTGCTGCTCTGTAGTCACTCCTCCCCTCTCCATTCATCAGTGCACATTGCTTGGTTATAGCAGTTGCTCTACATCAGTGGTCCTCAAACTACAGGCCGCGGGCCGAATGCAGCCCTTGAGGCTTTTTCACTAGCCCTCAAACACAAAATGTAAAACTTACAGATGTGGCCCACTGCACCTTCAAATATCGGTGGCCCGCACATAGAATAGCATTACTGGCATCACCCACATACTGTAGAAGCCAGCGAGCAGTAATTCACTGGCTTCCAGTCCAATTCTGCATCAGGTGACACTCCTGTCCAACTGGACGGCAGGTTGCCATCTGAGTATGCTTCACTGTCTGGTGCACAAAAACGTTCTTCAGGTTCCGCATGGCTGAATGGCTGCTGCTGAGAATTCTCCTCCAGGCATTATTGGGGGGAATCAATACCTAGATTCAATGTAATGTTTTTCAACATCTTTTTATGTATGTTCCGCCCCCCCCCCCCCCCCCCCCTTCCCCAGCAGTCTGAAGTATGTTGACTCGGCCCTTGACCGAAAAAGTTTGGGGACCCTTGCTCTACTCTACATGAACAGCAGTATTGCTTGCTTATCATGAATGAGACAGAATGTATAGGTAAAACAAGTTTGCCACATAAATAAAGTGCCAACAATTTGTAACGTAGAGTCATGCATGTTTATGATATCATAGCTATTTGTCTGTAGCATAAGGCAGTTGAGACCATGTTTGCCTTTTGTCAGGGTATGCGTAGTACACTGCATGGGACACCTTCATTTTATCCTGCACAGGGGCCCACTGTTGGCTGTATCTGCCACTGTCTGTCTTTACTGTCTGTAAAGCGGTCACATTTCTGTTAACATAAACCACAAAGCCAACTTGCATAAAGTTAGCAGAAAGTGATTACACTTCCCTGTTCCCTCCAGAGATGGGGAAGCTGTATATGAGATAGAAGCATGTGCCATACAGTGTACAATAGGGAAATTTAACTTGTGTAACATTCTGTGGAGATGCAGCTGCGGGCAGTCAGGATGCCCCCGCAGCTGCTTCGGTTTCCCTGCCGGGTGTTTCTCCTGTCCCCTCGGCATCTAGCACGCCAAGGGGATTGTCAGTTGCTCATAGAGTAGCTTTGTCGCGCGCACACAGACGGGACCTTTATGCGGGGAGGAGGCGCGTCAGCTGAGCTGCCGGTCGGCTGACGTCAGAGGAGACTCTCAGCAGCCCTGATTAGCTGATGGGTGTGGGCGTGGCTGAGAGATCTCCTCCGCTTCTTAAGCCTCCGAGAATCACTCGCAACTTGTCTGCTGTTGCGAATGCTTCGTGTGAGCACTCAGACCTTAGTTAGATCCGGTGTGCTTTGATCTGGGAGGAAACCAGGGAATTCATATTACTACTGTTATTATTGCTTGATTATCTGTGTATGACTCTGGCTCTCTTCTGACTATGCTTACACTATAAGATTCTGTACTTTCGCCCATCTGATCCTATTGCTGACTCTGCCTGAAATACCTTTATCCTTCTGCCTGCCGACTCTGTACTGTATTCTCCTGTCTGTTGTTGAACCGATCTGTCTGACCACTCTACTCACCAGTGAGCCCTTGTCACTGATGAGGTTCCTTACTGATAATACCCACCAGCTCCTCTGGTGAGGTTCTGCCAAAACTCATCTGTATTACTGTTGCACCAAGCACTGTACACTTGATATTACCTTGTTTACTATACTTGCATTATTGGTGATTCTGCAGATCACCATATAATCAGGTATAGTGTCTGATTATTGGTGATACTGCAGATCACACAATAATCAGACTTCTGATTGCTACACCAATCATTACAGAACAGCAGACCAAAAATTTCTATGGAGACACTATGCACTCAGGTCAAACTGTTGACCACAGCTGTGAACGATCTTACCAATACGGTCAACACATAACAGACACAAATTAATTTATTGTCTGAGGTAGTGACCCGACTTCAAAAGATCAATGCATCAGTGTCATCCCCTGTAGTTAGTGAACCCAGGATGCCTCATCCTGAGAGATTTTCAGGGCACCGGTCTGATTTTTGGAATTTTAAGCATCGTTGTATATCATACTTTGAGTTACGCCCGGTATCTTCGGGTTCTGAGGGTCAGCGAGTTACCTTTCTAAAAACGTTGTTGTCTGGTGACTCGCAGACTTGTGCTTACAGTCTCCCCATGGGGCATGAGGCATTAACATCAGTTCAGGAGTTTTTTAAAGCAATGGCTATTATATATGATCAGGGCCGGATTTGTACTTTTTACCGCCCAAGGCCCATTACCTCCAGCCGCCCCATGACAACAGCGTGGTTAGGATAAGGTTATCGGACTTAGGAAAGGGGGGAGGTTAGAAATACTAATAGATCAGGTTATTAGGGTTAGGTACTTACAAAAAAAGTGGTTAGGAAAGATTAAAAGCTAGGCCTTTTGGCAATTTAGGTTGAGGCTAGGAATTTGAGAATAGGGTTATAGGAAAAGGGTTAAAATTACGCATCAGGTTAGAGTTAAGCTGACCATACAGTTATAGATTTCTACCCAATGTTCCAAAGCGATCAACTCATAGCTGAAAGGAATCAATTCACAAGGAGTCCGCAAGGAGAAAAGCGCAATATAAATGTTATTTGTCTTGTCTTGTCTTGTACAACACACAGCACATTAATTTTTAATAGATTCCAGCAGGGAATCTATTGAAAACTGATCGAACCCCAGCGTTGCACTATTTGATACAGTGCAATGCTATGGCCTATCAATCATCGGACACTCCTGCTCCATCCATAATGGACCTATGAGTCCTGTTTGATCAATACTTTAGATTGATTTTTGGTCAAAATCAATCAAATCAAATATTTAAAGGAATTGATTCCCATTTGATTTGATCAGAGTGAATGAATCTGCAGGGAATCAAATGAGAAAATCAATGTGTGTGTACGGAAATTTTTGCTGATCACAATGTTAAGGTGATTAAAGGACCACTAATATGAAAAAAGTAGGCGTTAAAATCTGACAAAACCAGTCCATCTCCTCATGGGGATTCTCAGGGTTTTGTTTTAAACAGCATTTCCTGAACAGCATTTGTAAAGGCTAACTGACAAAATAGCGTACAAGTGAGTAGGGAAGCTGGCTGGTATCTTACTATTTTGGCAGTTGTTCAGGAAAAGCTGATGAAAACAAAAGAAAACCCTGAAAATCCCCCATGAGGAGATGGACTGGCCCAAAACCTGTCAGTTCGGTCAGATTTTCACTGCCTATTTTTTTCACTAAAGAGGTCCTTTAAATTACTGTGAATGGTGACTATATACTCTGTACAGTGCTGTAGGAGATGTCAGGGCTATATAAATACATAATAATATGGTAGGACATTAGACTATAACTATGGTAGGGATTAGAGTGTGAGCTCCTCTGAGGACAGCCAGTGACATGACTATGTACTCTGTAATGTGCTGCAGAAGATATCAGTGCTATATAAATACATAATAATAAGACGGCAGGACATTAGACTATGACTATGGTAGGATTACATGCATCTCACTCCCCCACCTGCTGTGTGACGTCACTTACGTGCCACTCTGTTGTCCCTCTGCCCCCCTGTATGGCAACAGAAGTTACACAGCTGACACGCATCTATACAGTCCAGCCCAGCGATGTTTCCTGAGAGGATTGGGTCTTGATCCCGGACAGGTGACATCAGTCACAGGTGTATACGCACCTTAACAACAACAACCCATAAGTACTAAGAGCTGTGCAAACTAATCAGGCTGGGTCAATTACATAAAAACAAGTGTAAGAATACATTTGTAGTGAACTTTAAAAAGTGCTCTTATGCATATACAGTAGCTACAGGGAGAAAGTGCTGGTGCTCAAAAATAGATATAATTAGATTGATTCATGAAATGTTAACGTGCTAAGCCGCATGGGTCAAACCAGTGGTGGCTTAAGCTACGCGTGCTCCTTTTGAAGTACAGTGCGATGGTATGTAGCGCGACCGTGATACTTTACTAGTGCGGCCGCTACTTTGTCTAATGTAGTAGCAGCCGCGCTAGTAAAGTATCACAGTCGTGCTACATACCATCGCACCGTAGCTTAAAGGAAACATCCAAGGTACAAAAAAAAATTAAGTTCCACTTACCTGGGGCTTCCTCCAGCCCCTTGCAGCCGTCCTGTGCCCTCGCCGCAGCTCCAATGGCTCCCGGTCTCCTCCGCTGCAGATGCCAACCTCACCAGGTCTGGTTCTAGGTCAGCTGCGTGCTACGGCGCAGGTCACTTGGTCTCGCTGACGTCAATAGGACGGTACTACGCAGTAGTAGTTCTGTGCAGTACTGTCCTATTGATGTCAGTGAGACCACGTGACCTGCGCCATGGAACGCAGCAGCAGCTGACCCAGAACCTGACCTGGCGTGGTCGGCTTTGCCAGCGCAGGAGACCGGGAGTCACCGCAGATCTACTTACCTGTGGCTTCCTCCAGCCCCTTGCAGCCGTCCTGTGCCCTTCGCCACAGCTCCGATGGCTCCCGGTCTCCTGCGCCGGCAAAGCCGACCTTGCCAGGTTGGGTTCCGGGTCGGCTGCTGCTGCGTTTCACGGCGCTGGTCACATGGACTCGCTGACGTCAAAAAGACGGTACTGCGCAGGACCTTTCCTTTAAGCCACACGTTACGCTGATAGTAGCGTGCGCTCACTGGTTTAACCCATGCGACTTAGCGCGTTAACATTTCATCAATCAACCTCAATATACTTTAAAAAACAACAGAGTGAACCACTGTTCTCAGAAGACTAAAAGTGCAATAACAAAAGGAACAACCTAAGAAATAAACCCAGGTGTGAAGTGAGAATAGCTGTGCTAGGGCATGCAAAGGGGGGAGGAGAAGGGGAAACAATTCTACCTGATTTAAGTGATGAAAAGTGAAAAAAGAGTGACGGGGCAGCATGGAGAGAAGAGATTGAAGCCAGGCTACAGCCTACAGGAGGACCAAGGAGAGCACCAGGCATCCCTGTTTGTAGCAGCATTGGGAGTCACAGGCTCCCCGGGAAGGAGGAGGGGGAGGGGGGAGAGAGAGATTCCAGCTGGTCAGTCATTACACAGAATCAGGCAGGCACAGCGTTTTTCTAGTCTGCAAAATGCTTTCTGTTCTGCAGACACTTCTTCTCCTTCCCTCTCACAGCGCTGCCATCAAGCATAGATACCTGTATGCTGTGCTGCTGAGAGTAGCCGCCCATCTTCCTGAAACAACTGAATCTCCCGGCTTGGCTTCTCTGCTCAGCCCCTCCTCCCTCAGTGTCATGTCAGAGTGCAGAGGAGGGGAGGGGCGCTTTCCTCCGTGCACAATTATTGCAGGAGAGACTGGGGACAGCGCTAATGCAGACAGCTGGTTACCGAAGAACAGCTGATCTGTGGCTAGCATGCGATACCCGCCCCATCTCTCCTGTCGGCAGGTTTCCGCCCTAGGAACTGGCCTAGGAGGCCTGTGCGGAAATCCGGCCCTGTATATGATGATCCAGATTTAGCTATGACGTCAGAGAGGAAACTCAAAACTCTCCGACAAGGACATAACACTGTTGAAACTTATGCTGCTGAGTTTAGAAAGTGGGCGGTGTCAGCCAGATGGGGGCACTATGCTTTACTAGACTGTTTTTTATCGGGGTTATCTGATGCTTTTGCTGACCTGATGTTAAGCCACCCAGAACCTAAGACACTAGACAAGACAATCTCGTTAGCTGTCAAGATTGACCGTTGAGTTCATCACCAAAGTCAAAATCGAGGTAGAGGGTCAGGAAAGCCTTCCCCTGTTCCTTTCTCTGCTCCCACTCCTTCTCCTCCTCAGGACGAACCGATGCAAATCAGACAATCCAAGCTCTCTGAGGTTGAGAAAAATAGGAGATGTACTGAGAGACTCTGCCTGTATTGTGCAGAGAAGGGTCATGTGGTACAAACCTGTCCCAGGAAGGCGTAAAACTCTATCGCCTAGGTGTAGCTGGAGGTACTACCCTAGGCGATTCTGTGTTACCTCTAAAGAATAGTCACTTACTTCTCCCGTGTTCTATCACCTGGGAAGACCAAGTCAAGTCTACCCAGGCCTTTATAGACTCGGGTTCCGCAGCAAATTTTATGGATTATGATTTTGCTGTTAAGTTTGGTTTTCCTCTTCTCTCTTTGGGACGTCAGATTGTTGTTACTGCAGTGGATGATTCACCACTGCAGGGCAAACAACCTCTTTCTCATACTCCTGTACTGTTGTGTCAAATAGGGGCTCTGCATAAAAAACAGATACAGTTTTTTGTACTTAAGATGGCTACCTTCACTGTGATCCTTGGTATGCCGTGGCTTCAAAAACATTCCCCTCAGATCGACTGGAGTTCCAGGCAATTGTTGAGCTGGTCCTCCTACTGCCATCATCATTGTATGGAAAAAGTCACGGTGTGTGCTACCAAGGTTCAAATGGAGGGGTTGCCTATTCAGTATTCTGATTTTGCTGACCTCTTTTGTCCCAAGGCGGCAGACAAACTTCCTCCTCATAGAAGTTTTGACTGCCCCATTGACTTGAGATCAGGTTGTATGCCCCCTAGAGGCCATTTATTTAACCTTTCGGGGCCTGAAAAACTGGCCATGCAGGAGTATATTAAATAAAATTTAGCCAAAGGTTTCATCCGTCCATCCAGGTCCCCGGCCGGGGCAGGTTTCTTTTTTGTACAAAAGAAAGACGGTGGCCTTCGGCCATGCATCGATTACAGAGAAGTGAACAAAATTACTGTGAAAAAACGTTACCCTCTTCCTCTGATTGATGACTTCTTCGCTCAGATTACTGATGCAGGGGTCTTCACTAAACTTGATCTCAGAGAGGCATACAACCTGGTTCGCATAAGAGAGGGTGACGAGTGGAAGACGGCGTTCAATACACCCGATGGGCACTACGAGTACCTTGTGATGCCCTTCGGGTTGTGCAACGCACCCGCCGTCTTCCAGGAATTGATTAACGAAGTCTTTAGGGAGGTTCTGGGGCAGTTCGTTCTAGTCTACTTAGATGACATTATCATTTTCTCATCTAATATTACTGAACACAGGGAACATGTGAAGTATGTTTTAAGGAAACTACGACAAAATTCCCTGTATGCTAAACTCGAGAAAAGTTTATTTGAAGTTTCTGAAATTCCCTTCCTGGGGTACATAATCTATACCGCAGGATTCTCCATGGACCCCAAGAAGGTTTCTGCTGTCCTGGAGTGGCCCCAACCTGTAGGGTTGAAGGCACTCCAGCGATTTCTTGGCTTCGCTAACTATTACAGGAAGTTTATCAAAGGATTTTCTGCTATGGTCTCACCCCTCACAGAACTTACCAAAAAGGGGGGGCAGATACATACAATTGTATGCAAGGATACAGAGGCGCCAGTAGGATAAAACAAGATAAAAGGTTTAAAACGGTTTAGGTGGCGGTGGTGGACCGTCCACACACAAACAGACAAAAAATCGCTGTTGATTGTAGAAAAAAAATTCACAATTTATTCACATACTCCTACATAAAAGTGCAACGCGTTTCACGGGCAAACATCCCGCTTCATCAGGCAATAAACGAACGGAGTATCTCACTGCAAAATGACAGAGATGTAAAGCATGTCAGGGAGCTGTATACAGACGTAGAAACTGTCAAAGAAAAAAAAAAAAAAAAAAAAAAAAACATCTCTTTTCTTGTTGGTGCAAAGTATGTCAACTATTATAATAGTATCTGTGGGGTAGTGGAAAGAATGAGGGGGGGAAAATACTATATGTGGGGGAATGTGAGCAGGGAGGGCAGGGTGGTGGGTTGTGACCAGGGGATGGAAAGTACTGGCAGGGATAGGTAAATATAGCTGAATTGAGAACAAGCTATTGGGGATGTGTGTCCTGTGATATAATGAACTATGTGGAATGGGGATGGTGTAGCTTACAAGGCCATTTTCAACAACAAAACTAGCAAAGGTAAATACCCAGAGTGTCTGAAAAGGAGCTGTCTATGATTGAGGAAAAAGACAAAAGTGACAAAAAAGACAGGCATGAAAACAATGATGATGATCAAACTTACCAGCTCTGAGTATATTGATAGCTTGGCACCTCTGTGCTATAGTAACTGTGTGTGGGGTTTAAATAGGGAGGCTAATTGTCTAATGAGTTGATTTGGATCAGGAGCGAGGGAGGGAGGGAGGGAGGGAGGGGCGTGTGTGATGGACTGAGGCTGTCACTAGCCGGGGTATATTATCGCCCCCTGGTGGTGCAGAAGTAAAATTCATTATGCACAAGTTATTATGTAGAATGTATACATATACAATTTAAAAAACAAAATAAAAACAAATTGCATACCTAAATACATACATATGTACATACATGTACCTTATTGCACAGATAGGCAAAAATATTTCGTATAAAAATATAGAAATCCATTATGTGCATGTATAGAAATAGAACAAGGCCTAAATTACAGTGCATGCCATTCCCAATCGCAGCAGTTGTCGACTGCTGGAATGGTCCCAATTGACCATGATAAAACTGGAAAGTAAGATTAAATCTCTCCTTATAGATATCCAGTACCATATAAATTATAACATTGTAATAAATATTAAAAAAAAAACAACAAAAAACAAAAAAAAAACAAAAAACAATTATATAAAAACTAAACATTAAGAGAGAGCGGACAATTAAAAAGAGAAAAGGAATTGCTGCTATTCTGGTGAGTTAGTAAATTTTTTCAAGTACTTCATTTAGACCCCCTGGAGATAGGGTCTTAAGTATTTGAATCCAGAACATCTCCCGTTTCTTGAGAGAGTCAAAGGAGTCGAAGCGGTTGTGTGAAATAGATTCGATAAACGTGATACGGAAAAGTGTGGGGTCGCTGTTGTGGTGGGTGAAAAAGTGACGCGAAACGCTGTGCAGGGGATATTTGTTTATTATGTTTCTTTTGTGTTGTCCTGTTCTGCTTCTTGCTTGTTGGGTGGTTCTGCCCACATACTGCAGCCTGCATGGGCATGAGATGACATAGATGAGGTATTTGGTTTCACATGTGATGGTTTCTTTGATATGGTATTCTATTTTGGTGACCTGCGAACTGAAGGACTGAGTGTTTACGACAAATTGGCAGGCTAAGCATTTTTTGTGTTTACAAGGGAAGCTGCCTGGTGTGTTAGTGCTAGAAGTGTTTTTTAGGGCTACAGGTAACTGGCGTAGTCTGCTTGGGGCCAGTATACTGCTGAGATTGGGGGCGCGTCTGTATGTAATAGTGGGTCTGGGTGGGATGATGGATTGTAGATGGGGGTCTTGGAGGAGGATTTCCCATCTGTTGGTGAGGATATTACGGATCGACTGATGTTGGGCACTAAACCTGGTGATGAATCTGGGCATGTCTGTGAACTGTGTGTTGGCTTTGGGTTGTAGTGGGTTATTCATTGTTGCTTTGTGGTGTGCATCATATAGTAATTTCTTGGGATATTTACGATCGGTGAATTTTTTAGTGAGAATTTTGGACTGGGTATTGTATTGTTGTATGTCCGTGCAGTTACGGTAGATCCTCTTATATTGGCTATATGGAGTATTCTTTGTCCATGGCCGGTGGTGGAAACTGTTATAATGTATATAATTGTTGGCGTCTACGGGTTTAAAGAAGGTTTTGGTTTTGATATATGGTGGATCTGTGTAAAGAGTAAGGTCAAGGTATTCTATAGAAGCTGGGTCTGAGTGGGAAGTGAATTGTAGGCCGGCCGTATTGGTGTTCAGGTAATTGAGAAAAGACGGGATTAGATTGGGAGGACCTCTCCAAATGAATATTAGGTCATCTATATACCGTTTATAAAAAATGATGTTATTGTGGAATGGGTTATTGCTGTACAATTTTGTTTGTTCGAAAAATCCCATTGCTAGATTAGCGTAGGAAGGGGAGAACGAACTTCCCATAGATACGCCGCTGACCTGATGGTATGTTTGGTCTTGAAAAGTGAAAACATTGTTCTGAAGAATAAATTCAGTGCACTGCATGAGGAAGGTTTGTTGGGTGCGCGGCATGGATGTGTTGGATTGAAGGTAATATTGTAAAGCTGTGAGACCATAAGCATGTGGTATGTTTGTGTATAGGGATGTGACATCGCAGGTGAGCCAGATGTAGTCTTCCTGCCACGGGATGGAGTGAATGAAATTGATGAGGTGTTGGGAGTCCTTGATAAATGACGGCAGGGACTGTACATGCGGCTGAAGGTGTGTGTCGATGAACCGGGATAGGTTACTAGTGGCGGAGTCAATTCCAGATATGATAGGTCTACCTGGTGGTTTATGGATGTCTTTATGGATTTTGGGAAGGTAATAGAAAAACGGGGTTTTCGGGTGGTGATTAATGATAAAAATTTTTTCATTTTTGGTGATGATATTGTTCAAAAAAGCTTCTCCGATAAATTGTTTCAAGGTATTGTTAATTTCTGGGGTGGGGTCAGAGGGTAGTGGTTTGTAATGTTTGGGGTTATTGAGTAATCGTAGAGATTCTTCAAGGTAATCTGTTTTGTTAAGGATGACGATCCCGCCCCCCTTATCTGCTGGTTTGATAATGATGTTTGGGTTATTTTTCAAAGTTTTGAGGGCTGTCCTTTCGACTTTAGTTAGGTTGGATGTAGGAATGGTGTCCGGGATATTTAATTCCTGTAAGTCTTTTAGAACCAGGGAGTAGAAAGTGTCGACATAATTGCCCTTGGAGGCTGTTGGATAGAAAACTGAGCGGCCTTTAAGTTTGGTGTTGATATATTTTTCGGTTTCTAATTCAGCTGTGGATAATGAGACTATGGGCAGTGTGTCGTTATTGGTAATGATAAGCTGGGTTGTGTCTGTCTGTGGGGGGGCACTGTGTTTTTTCATGGCAAAATGCCTTTTCAGAGTCAGTTTACGGATGTAGGTGTTGAGATCGGTGAATAGTTCAAACAAATCAGATTGATTGGTAGGGCAAAAAGAGAGACCTTTTTCCAGTAGAGAGGTTTCATATTTGGTGAGACGGTGATGGGACAAGTTAAATATGCTCTTCTTGGGTTCTACGATCGGCAGGGGAATTATAGTAGATGGGTGGTGCATTATCTTTTGTTTCTTTTTTCTTTGGCCTCGACACCCTCGTTTTCTGTGTCTGGTAGCGGACGTTTCATTTTGTTTGTGGGTTTCAAGAATGACTGGGCTGAGATGGGACTGGGTAATTGTTTGGAGAGGGTGTTTTGTGATAACGAGGCTGGTAGATCTAAAAAAGAAGGTGATAGGGATTGGTCTTGTGGTTCCGTGTTGGTGTTGTGTTGGGAACCACTAGGTTTGGTGGACTTGTTGCTGTTAGTATGTGTTGGATCTGAGTGTGAACTGGAGGGGGAAGGTGATGTATGTAGATCGCTCGCAGTGGGTGAGTTGGGATTTGAGTTATATGTACTGATTTGAGAAATTCGGATGTCGGTATCTGTTGAGATATTGAGGATTGTTTGGGAAGGATTGTCATCTTTTGGAGTGGTAGCTATGGAAGATGTTTTCACTATAAGGGTGTCGGGAGGATTCGATTTGGTGAAATTGAAAGAGGATGGGCTGAGGAAGGTATAAATTCTGCTCTGGTCGGCTGCAGCATGTGGGTTTTTTATCGCTGTTCTAGACTGGGCCAAATTTGAAGGGATGTTACGGGCTGGTCGGGATTTCGTGCGAGGTGGTCGTGGCGCTTTGGAGTCGTTTTTTGTGAGGTCGGGTTTGTTATAGTTGAAACTACTGGGAGGTGGTGCCAGTTGATTAAAATTGATGGTCTTGTGAACAATAGGTGTGGGCTTGGAGGTGTGGGCGGGTGGTGGTGGTGGTGGCTGGGTGATCGGGGGGTGGACCGGGTATATGGGTGGTGGCGGAAATGGTGGGTATTGGTGTGGTGTGGGTTTTGGAAGGGAGAGACTCATAAGTGGTGGTGGAGGGTGGAGTGGATGCTGGTTAGGTGCTAGCGGTGTGGGTAGAATTGGAGTGGGTCGTGGTTTGCGTTCTCTTTCCCTATGTTCAGCATAGGCTAATCTATCACGGTTCAGTTTTTTTATTTTGGTTTCAGTGATATCCTGCTCGAATCTTTTGACTCTGGTTGTTAAATTGGACAAAAGGGGTCGGTATTGAGGGTTTGTGGTATGTTCGGCTAAGAGATTTTTGTACTCTATGATTGTGGGTTGTAGTTCAACCACCAGGGATTTTCTCTTTTTAATTATTCTTTCCATAATACCTTGTGTACAGGCCTCCAAATATTCATAAAACTCTATTGTGAAAGGTTTATCTTTAGGAAAGGCAGAAAGAATTTTTATCCTTATCCCATCTGGGGAGATCTTTTCACTGATGTAGGTTTCCTGCATGGTAATGTCAGCTATATTAAAAAATTCGTCTTTCAGAGCTGATTCCAGTTTCTGAAAGGTGGGTTTTAAATCCATGCTGTCAGTATTGGCAGCCGTTGATGATGGGGTGGTGGTGTCTACTGGGGCTTGTGGAGAACGTTTGAACTGTGCCAGGAGATTCTTCCTGTGGATGGTGTGTTCCTCAAATGGATCCATGTTGTGTATGCTGTAGTGGGCTGCAATCAGGTCTGGGTTGCCGATTCGTCGAGCGAGAAGGCCAAGCACGCTTGTAAAAGATGAGAAAAGGGAGACCGAGAGCCCAATATAGTGTAGTATGTTGTATAAATAGAGAAAAATGTTAAAAGTAAGTATTATACTTACAAACCTGGGTTGCTCTAAGGCAACCACTGTATACGCAGGTGGGGAGATTAAGCCTGACCCCACTCAGGACTAAGATGTCGCTCTCTGTAGATAGGAAAAGAGGGTATATCACCCTTCCACCAAGGGTGGACAACTTAATATGCAAGGATACAGAGGCGCCAGTAGGATAAAACAAGATAAAAGGTTTAAAACGGTTTAGGTGGCGGTGGTGGACCGTCCACACACAAACAGACAAAAAATCGCTGTTGATTGTAGAAAAAAAATTCACAATTTATTCACATACTCCTACATAAAAGTGCAACGCGTTTCACGGGCAAACATCCCGCTTCATCAGGCAATAAACGAACGGAGTATCTCACTGCAAAATGACAGAGATGTAAAGCATGTCAGGGAGCTGTATACAGACGTAGAAACTGTCAAAGAAAAAAAAAAAAAAAACATCTCTTTTCTTGTTGGTGCAAAGTATGTCAACTATTATAATAGTATCTGTGGGGTAGTGGAAAGAATGAGGGGGGGAAAATACTATATGTGGGGGAATGTGAGCAGGGAGGGCAGGGTGGTGGGTTGTGACCAGGGGATGGAAAGTACTGGCAGGGATAGGTAAATATAGCTGAATTGAGAACAAGCTATTGGGGATGTGTGTCCTGTGATATAATGAACTATGTGGAATGGGGATGGTGTAGCTTACAAGGCCATTTTCAACAACAAAACTAGCAAAGGTAAATACCCAGAGTGTCTGAAAAGGAGCTGTCTATGATTGAGGAAAAAGACAAAAGTGACAAAAAAGACAGGCATGAAAACAATGATGATGATCAAACTTACCAGCTCTGAGTATATTGATAGCTTGGCACCTCTGTGCTATAGTAACTGTGTGTGGGGTTTAAATAGGGAGGCTAATTGTCTAATGAGTTGATTTGGATCAGGAGCGAGGGAGGGAGGGAGGGAGGGAGGGAGGGGCGTGTGTGATGGACTGAGGCTGTCACTAGCCGGGGTATATTATCGCCCCCTGGTGGTGCAGAAGTAAAATTCATTATGCACAAGTTATTATGTAGAATGTATACATATACAATTTAAAAAACAAAATAAAAACAAATTGCATACCTAAATACATACATATGTACATACATGTACCTTATTGCACAGATAGGCAAAAATATTTCGTATAAAAATATAGAAATCCATTATGTGCATGTATAGAAATAGAACAAGGCCTAAATTACAGTGCATGCCATTCCCAATCGCAGCAGTTGTCGACTGCTGGAATGGTCCCAATTGACCATGATAAAACTGGAAAGTAAGATTAAATCTCTCCTTATAGATATCCAGTACCATATAAATTATAACATTGTAATAAATATTAAAAAAAAAAAAAAAAAAAAAAAAAAAACAATTATATAAAAACTAAACATTAAGAGAGAGCGGACAATTAAAAAGAGAAAAGGAATTGCTGCTATTCTGGTGAGTTAGTAAATTTTTTCAAGTACTTCATTTAGACCCCCTGGAGATAGGGTCTTAAGTATTTGAATCCAGAACATCTCCCGTTTCTTGAGAGAGTCAAAGGAGTCGAAGCGGTTGTGTGAAATAGATTCGATAAACGTGATACGGAAAAGTGTGGGGTCGCTGTTGTGGTGGGTGAAAAAGTGACGCGAAACGCTGTGCAGGGGATATTTGTTTATTATGTTTCTTTTGTGTTGTCCTGTTCTGCTTCTTGCTTGTTGGGTGGTTCTGCCCACATACTGCAGCCTGCATGGGCATGAGATGACATAGATGAGGTATTTGGTTTCACATGTGATGGTTTCTTTGATATGGTATTCTATTTTGGTGACCTGCGAACTGAAGGACTGAGTGTTTACGACAAATTGGCAGGCTAAGCATTTTTTGTGTTTACAAGGGAAGCTGCCTGGTGTGTTAGTGCTAGAAGTGTTTTTTAGGGCTACAGGTAACTGGCGTAGTCTGCTTGGGGCCAGTATACTGCTGAGATTGGGGGCGCGTCTGTATGTAATAGTGGGTCTGGGTGGGATGATGGATTGTAGATGGGGGTCTTGGAGGAGGATTTCCCATCTGTTGGTGAGGATATTACGGATCGACTGATGTTGGGCACTAAACCTGGTGATGAATCTGGGCATGTCTGTGAACTGTGTGTTGGCTTTGGGTTGTAGTGGGTTATTCATTGTTGCTTTGTGGTGTGCATCATATAGTAATTTCTTGGGATATTTACGATCGGTGAATTTTTTAGTGAGAATTTTGGACTGGGTATTGTATTGTTGTATGTCCGTGCAGTTACGGTAGATCCTCTTATATTGGCTATATGGAGTATTCTTTGTCCATGGCCGGTGGTGGAAACTGTTATAATGTATATAATTGTTGGCGTCTACGGGTTTAAAGAAGGTTTTGGTTTTGATATATGGTGGATCTGTGTAAAGAGTAAGGTCAAGGTATTCTATAGAAGCTGGGTCTGAGTGGGAAGTGAATTGTAGGCCGGCCGTATTGGTGTTCAGGTAATTGAGAAAAGACGGGATTAGATTGGGAGGACCTCTCCAAATGAATATTAGGTCATCTATATACCGTTTATAAAAAATGATGTTATTGTGGAATGGGTTATTGCTGTACAATTTTGTTTGTTCGAAAAATCCCATTGCTAGATTAGCGTAGGAAGGGGAGAACGAACTTCCCATAGATACGCCGCTGACCTGATGGTATGTTTGGTCTTGAAAAGTGAAAACATTGTTCTGAAGAATAAATTCAGTGCACTGCATGAGGAAGGTTTGTTGGGTGCGCGGCATGGATGTGTTGGATTGAAGGTAATATTGTAAAGCTGTGAGACCATAAGCATGTGGTATGTTTGTGTATAGGGATGTGACATCCCTTCCAAAACCCACACCACACCAATACCCACCATTTCCGCCACCACCCATATACCCGGTCCACCCCCCGATCACCCAGCCACCACCACCACCACCCGCCCACACCTCCAAGCCCACACCTATTGTTCACAAGACCATCAATTTTAATCAACTGGCACCACCTCCCAGTAGTTTCAACTATAACAAACCCGACCTCACAAAAAACGACTCCAAAGCGCCACGACCACCTCGCACGAAATCCCGACCAGCCCGTAACATCCCTTCAAATTTGGCCCAGTCTAGAACAGCGATAAAAAACCCACATGCTGCAGCCGACCAGAGCAGAATTTATACCTTCCTCAGCCCATCCTCTTTCAATTTCACCAAATCGAATCCTCCCGACACCCTTATAGTGAAAACATCTTCCATAGCTACCACTCCAAAAGATGACAATCCTTCCCAAACAATCCTCAATATCTCAACAGATACCGACATCCGAATTTCTCAAATCAGTACATATAACTCAAATCCCAACTCACCCACTGCGAGCGATCTACATACATCACCTTCCCCCTCCAGTTCACACTCAGATCCAACACATACTAACAGCAACAAGTCCACCAAACCTAGTGGTTCCCAACACAACACCAACACGGAACCACAAGACCAATCCCTATCACCTTCTTTTTTAGATCTACCAGCCTCGTTATCACAAAACACCCTCTCCAAACAATTACCCAGTCCCATCTCAGCCCAGTCATTCTTGAAACCCACAAACAAAATGAAACGTCCGCTACCAGACACAGAAAACGAGGGTGTCGAGGCCAAAGAAAAAAGAAACAAAAGATAATGCACCACCCATCTACTATAATTCCCCTGCCGATCGTAGAACCCAAGAAGAGCATATTTAACTTGTCCCATCACCGTCTCACCAAATATGAAACCTCTCTACTGGAAAAAGGTCTCTCTTTTTGCCCTACCAATCAATCTGATTTGTTTGAACTATTCACCGATCTCAACACCTACATCCGTAAACTGACTCTGAAAAGGCATTTTGCCATGAAAAAACACAGTGCCCCCCCACAGACAGACACAACCCAGCTTATCATTACCAATAACGACACACTGCCCATAGTCTCATTATCCACAGCTGAATTAGAAACCGAAAAATATATCAACACCAAACTTAAAGGCCGCTCAGTTTTCTATCCAACAGCCTCCAAGGGCAATTATGTCGACACTTTCTACTCCCTGGTTCTAAAAGACTTACAGGAATTAAATATCCCGGACACCATTCCTACATCCAACCTAACTAAAGTCGAAAGGACAGCCCTCAAAACTTTGAAAAATAACCCAAACATCATTATCAAACCAGCAGATAAGGGGGGCGGGATCGTCATCCTTAACAAAACAGATTACCTTGAAGAATCTCTACGATTACTCAATAACCCCAAACATTACAAACCACTACCCTCTGACCCCACCCCAGAAATTAACAATACCTTGAAACAATTTATCGGAGAAGCTTTTTTGAACAATATCATCACCAAAAATGAAAAAAAAAATTTTTTTATCATTAATCACCACCCGAAAACCCCGTTTTTCTATTACCTTCCCAAAATCCATAAAGACATCCATAAACCACCAGGTAGACCTATCATATCTGGAATTGACTCCGCCACTAGTAACCTATCCCGGTTCATCGACACACACCTTCAGCCGCATGTACAGTCCCTGCCGTCATTTATCAAGGACTCCCAACACCTCATCAATTTCATTCACTCCATCCCGTGGCAGGAAGACTACATCTGGCTCACCTGCGATGTCACATCCCTATACACAAACATACCACATGCTTATGGTCTCACAGCTTTACAATATTACCTTCAATCCAACACATCCATGCCGCGCACCCAACAAACCTTCCTCATGCAGTGCACTGAATTTATTCTTCAGAACAATGTTTTCACTTTTCAAGACCAAACATACCATCAGGTCAGCGGCGTATCTATGGGAAGTTCGTTCTCCCCTTCCTACGCTAATCTAGCAATGGGATTTTTCGAACAAACAAAATTGTACAGCAATAACCCATTCCACAATAACATCATTTTTTATAAACGGTATATAGATGACCTAATATTCATTTGGAGAGGTCCTCCCAATCTAATCCCGTCTTTTCTCAATTACCTGAACACCAATACGGCCGGCCTACAATTCACTTCCCACTCAGACCCAGCTTCTATAGAATACCTTGACCTTACTCTTTACACAGATCCACCATATATCAAAACCAAAACCTTCTTTAAACCCGTAGACGCCAACAATTATATACATTATAACAGTTTCCACCACCGGCCATGGACAAAGAATACTCCATATAGCCAATATAAGAGGATCTACCGTAACTGCACGGACATACAACAATACAATACCCAGTCCAAAATTCTCACTAAAAAATTCACCGATCGTAAATATCCCAAGAAATTACTATATGATGCACACCACAAAGCAACAATGAATAACCCACTACAACCCAAAGCCAACACACAGTTCACAGACATGCCCAGATTCATCACCAGGTTTAGTGCCCAACATCAGTCGATCCGTAATATCCTCACCAACAGATGGGAAATCCTCCTCCAAGACCCCCATCTACAATCCATCATCCCACCCAGACCCACTATTACATACAGACGCGCCCCCAATCTCAGCAGTATACTGGCCCCAAGCAGACTACGCCAGTTACCTGTAGCCCTAAAAAACACTTCTAGCACTAACACACCAGGCAGCTTCCCTTGTAAACACAAAAAATGCTTAGCCTGCCAATTTGTCGTAAACACTCAGTCCTTCAGTTCGCAGGTCACCAAAATAGAATACCATATCAAAGAAACCATCACATGTGAAACCAAATACCTCATCTATGTCATCTCATGCCCATGCAGGCTGCAGTATGTGGGCAGAACCACCCAACAAGCAAGAAGCAGAACAGGACAACACAAAAGAAACATAATAAACAAATATCCCCTGCACAGCGTTTCGCGTCACTTTTTCACCCACCACAACAGCGACCCCACACTTTTCCGTATCACGTTTATCGAATCTATTTCACACAACCGCTTCGACTCCTTTGACTCTCTCAAGAAACGGGAGATGTTCTGGATTCAAATACTTAAGACCCTATCTCCAGGGGGTCTAAATGAAGTACTTGAAAAAATTTACTAACTCACCAGAATAGCAGCAATTCCTTTTCTCTTTTTAATTGTCCGCTCTCTCTTAATGTTTAGTTTTTATATAATTTTTTTTTTTTTTTGTTTTTTGTTTTTTTTTTTTTTTTTTTTTTTTTTTTTTTTTTTTATATTTATTACAATGTTATAATTTATATGGTACTGGATATCTATAAGGAGAGATTTAATCTTACTTTCCAGTTTTATCATGGTCAATTGGGACCATTCCAGCAGTCGACAACTGCTGCGATTGGGAATGGCATGCACTGTAATTTAGGCCTTGTTCTATTTCTATACATGCACATAATGGATTTCTATATTTTTATACGAAATATTTTTGCCTATCTGTGCAATAAGGTACATGTATGTACATATGTATGTATTTAGGTATGCAATTTGTTTTTATTTTGTTTTTTAAATTGTATATGTATACATTCTACATAATAACTTGTGCATAATGAATTTTACTTCTGCACCACCAGGGGGCGATAATATACCCCGGCTAGTGACAGCCTCAGTCCATCACACACGCCCCTCCCTCCCTCCCTCCCTCCCTCCCTCGCTCCTGATCCAAATCAACTCATTAGACAATTAGCCTCCCTATTTAAACCCCACACACAGTTACTATAGCACAGAGGTGCCAAGCTATCAATATACTCAGAGCTGGTAAGTTTGATCATCATCATTGTTTTCATGCCTGTCTTTTTTGTCACTTTTGTCTTTTTCCTCAATCATAGACAGCTCCTTTTCAGACACTCTGGGTATTTACCTTTGCTAGTTTTGTTGTTGAAAATGGCCTTGTAAGCTACACCATCCCCATTCCACATAGTTCATTATATCACAGGACACACATCCCCAATAGCTTGTTCTCAATTCAGCTATATTTACCTATCCCTGCCAGTACTTTCCATCCCCTGGTCACAACCCACCACCCTGCCCTCCCTGCTCACATTCCCCCACATATAGTATTTTCCCCCCCTCATTCTTTCCACTACCCCACAGATACTATTATAATAGTTGACATACTTTGCACCAACAAGAAAAGAGATGTTTTTTTTTTTTTTTTTTTTTTTTTCTTTGACAGTTTCTACGTCTGTATACAGCTCCCTGACATGCTTTACATCTCTGTCATTTTGCAGTGAGATACTCCGTTCGTTTATTGCCTGATGAAGCGGGATGTTTGCCCGTGAAACGCGTTGCACTTTTATGTAGGAGTATGTGAATAAATTGTGAATTTTTTTTCTACAATCAACAGCGATTTTTTGTCTGTTTGTGTGTGGACGGTCCACCACCGCCACCTAAACCGTTTTAAACCTTTTATCTTGTTTTATCCTACTGGCGCCTCTGTATCCTTGCATATTAAGTTGTCCACCCTTGGTGGAAGGGTGATATACCCTCTTTTCCTATCTACAGAGAGCGACATCTTAGTCCTGAGTGGGGTCAGGCTTAATCTCCCCACCTGCGTATACAGTGGTTGCCTTAGAGCAACCCAGGTTTGTAAGTATAATACTTACTTTTAACATTTTTCTCTATTTATACAACATACTACACTATATTGGGCTCTCGGTCTCCCTTTTCTCATCAGATACATACAATTGGTCAGCAGAAGCTCAGTCTGCATTTTCATCACTTAAAAAATAGTTCTGCTCCGCCCCCATTTTAAGACATGTAGACATCACTCTCCCATTCATTGTTGAGGTGGATGCTTCAGAGATCGGGGTTGGGGCTGTGTTGTTTCAGCACTCCGGTCTGCAGGGCAGGTTGCATCCTTGTGCCTTTTTCTCTAGGAAGTTTTCCCCCGCTGAGAGAAATTATGATATTGGGAATCGAGAACTATTGGCCATCAAACTTGCGTTTGAGGAATGGCGACATTGGCTCGAGGGGGCTGAACATACTATCACAGTCTATACCGATCACAAGAACTTAGAGTATATGGAAGGGGCGAAACGCCTCAGTCCCAGACAGGCCTGTTGGTCCCTGTTTTTCACGAGATTCAGATTCATTGTTACCTACAAACCTGGCAGTAAGAACGTCAAGGCTGATACATTATCCAGATGTTTCGAGCCCGAGACGATACAGCCCTCAACTCCCGAAAGCATCCTCCCCGAGAAAGTGGTTCTCGCTGCTACTGAGACTTGGGAGGATTGGGCATCTATTCTGAAACCTTATCAGCAGGAGGTTCCCGAAGGGAAACCAGATGGAGTTCTCTTTGTTACACTACAGTTCCGATTGAAAATTCTTCATGTTTTCCATTCTCATAAGAATGCAGGGCATCCAGGGGTTGCCCGAACGCAGGAGCTGTTAGACAGATGTGTCTGGTGGCTATCCATTGTATCTGATTGTAAAGAGTTTGTCGGAGATTGCTCTGTGTGTGCCAGGAGTAAGCCATCCAGGCATGCTCCTGTGGGTACGCTACAGTCCCTACCAGTGCCTGAACAACTATCAACCCATCTGTCCATGGATTTTGTGGGTGAGCTGCCCAGATCTGAGGGGAAAACAGTCATCTGGGTGGTAGTCGATAGGTTCAGTAAAATGGCCCATTTTATCCCGCTGGACGGACTCAGGAACTGGCAGAACTCTTTATTCACCACATTTTCCGGCTGCATGGTATCCCGGGGAATGTGTTGTCAGACAGGGGAGTCCATTTCGTCTCCAAGTTCTGGAGGGCGTTCTGTCATCACTTAGGAATGAACCTATCATTTTCCTCCAGCTACCACCCACAGACTAATGGGCAAACGGAAAGGGTTAACCAGTCCCTTGAGCAGTTCCTCAGGTGCTATGGGGCGGATGCTCAGTTGAACTGGGTGAAATTTTTACCATTTGCAGAGTTTGCCCATAATAACTTAAAGAGCACCTCTTCAGGTTTCTCCCCGTTCCAGATAGTAACGGGAAGATCGCCCAAGTTCTCTCCTCTGCCAGTAGTGTCATGTCCTTTTCCTGCACTAGAAGAGTGGCAGGGAACTTTGAAGGAGATTTGGGGTTTGGTCAAAAGAAACCTAGAAAAGGCCTTTCAGACCCAGAAAAAACAGGCAGATAAGAGACGCTCGGTAGAGTGGGATTTTTCACCAGGTGATATGGTATGGGTTTCTACCAGGCATTTGGCCTTAAAACAGCCCTCTGCGAAGTTGGGTCCCAGGTTTATAGGTCCATATCCCGTATCCAAAAAGATCAATAGTGTCACATATGTCATTTCCCTACCTTCCAGTATAAGAGGTGTGACGTCATTTCATGTGTCTTTGTTGAAACCTGCTGTGCATGTGGATTCCTCCCAACCCCCCCCCCCCCCCCTCCCCCCCCCCTCCCCCCCCGTGGTGATTGATGGAGAACCTGAGTTTGAGATAGAACAAATTTTGGACTTCACGGTGGGTGCAGAACTCCATACAGTACGTTGTTCACTGGAAGGGGTATGGGCCTGAGGAGAGATCTTGGGTACCAGGGCATCGCTGCATGCGGAGGAACTTAGAGAAAAGTTCCATGAATCGCATCCTGAGAAGCCAGGTGGACCGTGTCCGGAGTCCACGTCTCAAGGGGGGGGGTACTGTAACATTCTGTGGAGATGCAGCTGCGGGCAGTCAGGATGCCCCCGCAGCTGCTTCCGTTTCCCTGCCAGGCGTTTCCCCTGTCCCCTCAGCGTCTAGCACGCTGAGGGGATTGTCAGTTGCTCATAGAGTAGCTTTGTTGCGCGCGCGCAGACGGGACCTTTATGCGGGGAGGAGGCGCGTCAGCTGACCTGCCGGTTGGCTGACATCAGAGGAGACTCTCGGCAGCCCTGATTGGCTGATGGGTGTGGGCGTGGCTGAGGGGTCTCCTCCGCTTCTTAAGCCTCCGAGAATCACTCGCAACTTGTCTGCTGTTGCGAATGCTTCGTGTGAGCACTCAGACCTTAGTTAGTTCCGGTGTGCTTTGATGTGGGAGGAAACCAGGGATTTCACACAAGACTAGGAATTCATATTACTACTGTTATTATTGCTTGATTATCTGTGTATGGCTCTGGCTCTCTTCTGACTACGCTTACGCTATAAGATTCTCTACTTTCGCCCATCTGATCCTATTGCTGACTCTGCCTGAAATACCTTTATCCTTCTGCCTGCCGACTCTGTACTGCATTCTCCTGTCTGTTGCCGAACCGATCTGTCTGACCACTCTACTCACCAGTGAGCCCTTGTCACTGATGAGGTCCCTTACTGATAATACCCACCAGCTCCTCTGGTGAGGTTCTGTACTGATTACACCCACCAGCTCCTCTGGTGAGGTTCCTTACTGATAGTACCCACCAGCTCCTCTGGTGAGGTTCTGCCAAAACTAATCAGTATTACTGTTGCACCAAGCACTGTACACTTGATATTACCTTGTTTACTATACTTGCATTATTGGTGATTCTGCAGATCACCATATAATCAGGTTTAGTGTCTGATTATTGGTGATACTGCAGATCACACAATAATCAGACTTCTGATTGCTACACCAATCGTTACAACTTGATAACGTGTCCTAGGTCAGATTAGATGCTTTCTTGCAGAGGCAAGTTCTGGAGTTACATTTGGCAAAGGCCAAACAGACTGTAGGAGAGGTTTCAGGGAAGAGGAGAAACACATGAAAAATGAAAATGTACAATAATCAGAAAAGATGTAGGATTAAAGAGAACGAGCAAAGAATGTTATTGGAGGAGCAGAGGTTGCTTTTAGGGTGGTATCTGGAAACAAGTGCAGTTATAAATGGGAAGGCCAGATGATAAAGAGCTTCATATGTATTAGTATCTTGACTTGTATTCCATGACTGATGGGCAGCCACTTGACAGATCCAGAGGAACAACTTTGGGAAAACAATAGGGAATATTGACCAGATGTAAAGCTGACTACAGGATGGACAGGAGTGGAGCCAAATGGTTTTCAGGTAGGCTACAGAGAAAGGTGTTGAAGAAATTAGTAGAGCTTGCAAGCAGTTCATCTGTATTATGAGTAGGAAAACACTGAATGCGGGAAATGTTATTTTAGGTGGAAAGGACAGAAGGTGATTAGTGTGTCAATATGAGGATTGAATGAGAGTGCCAAATCAAATATAACCCTCAAACAACAAGCCTGAGAGGCTGAAGTTACCAGTGTTTTGTCAGTGTCGATTTTTACGTCCAGCAGCAGTTTTGAATTTCATGGAGAAAAAAAATAGGATTTCTGTTTTATCACATTTATATTATATAAGTTATAGAAGGTTATATTAAAGGGGAACTTCAGCCTAAACAAACATACTGTCATCAAGTTACATTAGTTATGTTAATTAGAATAGATAGGTAATATAATCTCTTACCCACCCTGTTTTAAAAGAACAGGCAAATGTTTGTGATTCATGGGGGCTGCCATCTTTGTCATGGGGGCAGCCATCTTTTTGGTTGAAAGGAGGTGACAGGGAGCAAAAGACACAGTTCCAACTGTCCAGTGTCCTGATAACCCTTCCCAGCTGCACGCACTAGGCTTCAAATGTCAAATTCAAAATGTAAAAAAAAATTGCACCAAAACAGCAGAACGAGAACAACAACATCAGAAATCCCATCATGCTTTGCACAGCATCAGGGGAAAAAAGCCCGGGCAGTTTTCTTCTGTGCAGCTAAAAATGAGGTTTGTATAAGAGAAACAAAGTTCTGATGCTGTGAAACTGTTAAAGAAACACCAAGCCTTTTCAGTGCTACTGAGTCGATTTTTAGTCCGGATGTTCACTTTAAGTGTTAAAAAGCAAGAGGCCATGAAGGAGGAGATTGCATTAAGACAGTTAGGGACATGAGAAATGAATTACCGAACTTTTGTGTATCAGGCCCAACATGTCTTGCACAGACACATACATGTGTCAAAAAACGTAGGTTGGGAACCACTGGCTAGCATGAACAATATTTGTTGACAAGAACCAATGTACAAATAATATTTCCCTTATCCACTGAACAAAGACTTTTAGAGTTAGGTCCATAAATGTTTGGACAGAGAAAACTTTTTTTCTCATTTTGCTTCTATACATTACCACACAAACAAACCGCAACTAAAAGCCACTGCAGAGCATTGAAAAGGAGGAAACCCAGCATCTGGTGATGTCCATGAGTTCAAGACTTCAGACCGTCATTGCCAGCAAACTATTTTTTAACCAAGTATTAGAAATGAAGGTTTTATTTGCAGTTATTTAATTTGTCCAATTACTTTTTAGCCCCTGAAATAAAGGGATTGTGTTAATCAATGCTTTAGTTGCCTCACATTTTGTTCACCCCACTGAATTAAAGCTGAAAGTATGAAGTTCAACTGCATCTGACTTGTTTCATTTAAAAATCATTGTGGTAATGTACATAACCAAACTTAGAAAAAAAAAGTTGTCACTGTCCAAATATTTATGGACTTAACTGTAAATGCCTAAACTGGTAAAAGATGCATTATATCCAAGTGTTTCAGTGTTACTGCACCATTGCTTAGCAACTCTTAACTAGCTTATAATGAGGCATTCTGCTGTACTGTAATCCTTTCCTATAGCCTGTGCTGTTTAGTCTGTGACCTGCAGGTGCAAAGCTGTTGCTATTATTAAAACAATGAAAGTTGCAACCAGGCCTAGAACGAGCTGTTGCTATTTAATGTGTTTGTGTCTAGCATCATTCCATTGTGTTGCATTAAGACAGGGAGGACACCGTGTTATTTTGTCAGCAACAAAGGGAATATATATATATATAGCTGTGCCATGAACGTTAGCAAGAACACCTGCATCATTAGTTACAAAATAAACCAATGTTAGCAAGAATAGAGCTAATTTGTGTTGTTTTTTTGTTTTTGTTTTTTAATAAAAGCTCATCTCCAGACACAAACCAGATACAGTAGCCTAGTATGCAGCTTTGCTTAAAGAGAACCTGGCGGGGTTCTGACAATGCAATGTACAGAGGCTGGATCTGCCTATACAGCCCAGCCTCTGTTGCTATTTCAATCCCCCCTAAGTTCCCCCTGCGCTCTGCAATCCCCCATAAATCACAGCCACACTGTGCGGGCTGTGTTTACCTCTGTATTGTCAGTCTCGCTGCTCCCCCCGCCTCCTGCATAGCTCTGGTCCCCGCCCGCGTCCCTTCCCTTCAATCAGCGGGGAGGGAAGGGACGTGGGTGGGGACCGGAGCTATGCAGGAGGCGGAGGGAGCAGCAGACTAACACTATAGAGGTAAACACAGCCCGCTGTGACATGCTGCATGTTGGCAGCGCAACTGTGATTTATGGGTGATCGCAGAGCGCAGGGGGGCTTAGGGGGGATCTGGATAGCAACAGAGGCTGGGCTGTATAGGCAGACCCAGCCTCTGTATGCGGATTTCATTGTAAGAACCCCACCACGGGTTCGCGTTAATATTTTTGTGTCACACAAGGCCCCTGCAGCTAAACATCATCTGTGACCTGAGGCAAGTTGCAAGAGTTCATAGCATGTTGGGTAGTTAGGACTACTTCTGCTGAAGCACATTTTTGCTGATACACATGAACATTTAACTCTGTTTTTAAAATAAAAGTTGGAACCCAGTGTGAAAAATATAAAGAAAAATGGAAGGCAATTATTTGGAAATCACACAATCTCTATGTTTAATTAAAATTAGCACAAAAACCACAAATCAGACATTGAAATCAGGAAATGTGATGGTTTTATGAAACAACTCAAAAAAATTTTTATTTTTTATTTTCATGCCAGCAACACCTTTCAAAAGTGTTGAAATGGGAAGCAAAAGAATGGGAAAACTGTGCAAATGCTAAAAATAGAACACTCAACAACGCAACATAAAATTGCAAAGAGTTTGAAGAATTTATCATATACAGTGCATAATATAATCAAATAATGCAGGAAAACTAGAGCAATATACTGTATGTACACAAAGGACAAGGCCAAAAGCCTGTAGATGAAATCATTGCAAGGGCCCAGGAACACTTCCAAAACCTGGGTTAGTAAACACAGTCTATCACTATATCAACAGATGCATTGTAAAGGTGGCCATACATCAGAGGACGTGGCAGCCGAGCAACCATTCGATTCGATTATTATAATTGAAGCAGATGAAAATCGGTTCTACCAAGTTTAGATCCCGAAATTGGTTGCATAGTCGATCGCACTTGCTGCAAGATGTTGGGCCTGCTTGCTTGATCGGGTGTGCAGCGGTAATGGCGTTCAATTTTGTGACGATCAACAAATGCTAATGTTAAATGTCGCACCGGAGCCAAGTGCAAGTGATACGTTACCTGTCTATGGGCTCCGCTTGTCCTCCCCTGCTTCTGGGATTCTTCCATTCTGCATACACGCACACCCCACGTGGTCACCTAGTCAGATGTCACACACGCGGCCACGTTATCAGGCAATCACATGGCGCGTGAGTATATAGAATCCCGGAAGGAGCGGAGCACAAGTGGAGGCCGCAGACAGGTAACGTATAACTTGCACTGGGCACTGGGGGGACATTTAACATTTAGGGGAACAGCATCGGGGCAGTGTTGTTCCTCTCTGGAAAAGGGAGGGGTGAAGATCGATGCACTGCTTACTACTCCCTAGTAAGCAGTGTATCGATCTTCACCCCTCCCTTTTCCAGAGAGGAACAACACTGCCCCGTGTTGGTGGGGGGTGGCAGACATTGGCCGTACTGCTTATGGGAGGGGTAGAATGGATAACTGTTGCACTTGAGATAGTTAGTTCCAGCTCACAGGATACATGAGGCAAAGAAGTAGAGGGACTCTTTGCCCCCTGTACTGCATTGCCCCCTCCAGTGCTGAAGTTCTGCCGACTCCATACTAAAGTCCGCCGCTATCTATGCCGTAAGATCGCAATCCACGGCTGGGGTGTGGTGTTTTGCATATGCTCGTGACTGCGGGTCACAACCTTATGGAGGGGACAGCGGCAGCCTTGAGCACGGTGGAACTTTGGTTCTGGAACATTTACACTGCTAGGAGCTGGAAGAAGGCCCAATCTAAAGTATAAAAGTAGGTCCAGCTGATGCATGTGCAATTACTTAGTGAAAAGAATCCTGTGAAAACCACACCCACTCTTCCTGACATTAGTTACGTGCTTACACAAAATCATGCACAGCATCAGGAATATGATGTGTGTCAGTGTAGCTCAGATATGATCAAAATGTCCATCAATTTGTGAAGTAACTTTGAAGGGAATGTGCAGTGTTTTTTTCTAATTTTAGTAAAATTTAGGGTTAGTAAATAATAATAATAACAATAACAACAACAACAATATACAAGGATAATTTTGTTTTTTACATTTGTTTAAAGGAATACTATCGAAGTATGCATTTATTTTGAAATGCTGTATGTTGTAGCACACAATAGGACAAGTACTAGGAGTAATTTGATTCCTCACACAGCTGTTCCTCTCAGCTGTAAAATCCTCCGTCAGTTTTGGCGTCAGTGTTGGATACAAATGTATCTAAAAACTGAGGGCTCCCAGAGGGCTAGACCATGTCTGCACAGGGGAGTTGCTATCAACTCCTCAGTTTATACTTTAATTATCACCTTGCTGAAAGAATCTTGTTGATATGGTGGTAAGGGGTTAAAGATTCTAGCAATGTGTGTTTATTATCTTTGCTTCTCTTGACTGATAAAGATACTAATAATGCTAATTGTAGACAGTGGTCTGCCCCTCTCAGCAGCTTGTAAAGTGGATGCAGCATGGAGTGAATCACCTCAAGCAGGCAGCCAGTCTGAGTGTAAACAAAGACTAGTGTTATAGCTTGTTATATTCCAGCAATATTACAGCTCATTTAGTTACCTGTTACCACCTCAGATCAGCCTGTTTCTCCTCAGGTCTCCTGCATGCTGTGAGTGACACAGTGAAATCTATTTGTGAGCTGTGTGACAGAGTAACCAAGCAGCTCAGGGTGACCCACACTACTATGAGCTGTGTGAGAAATGAATTTTTAAGCAGGGATAGCGAGAGAGAGACCTGGGTGAATAAATAAAGATAAAGTGCCCCTAGCACTAGTGGTAATGTGTACACTAATATAGAGTATTAAAAAAAAAAAGTCATTTCAATCAATAGTATTCCTTTAAATAGCACAAATTAGGAAGAACGTGAAGAACGAGATCTGTAACAGCTATATTGCTTTCCTTACATGAATTGTTTAAAACAACGCATGCTAGGCATGTAAATGGATGTTAGTGAAATGTGTTCAATGTGAAAACCAGAAAAGGGGTCATCTGCATCTATCTATGAGCTGTATACATAATTCAGTGTGCTAGGGTAAAAGGGAATGCAATCAATAACAACAAAATTAATTGCCCCAATGAAAACAGCACCACTCACAGGTTCAGAAAGGTATAGCCATACTTTAAGTACAAATAAATATCAAGGTATACCATGGGCTTGATTCAAAAAAGGGTGCTAACGCAGTTAGCACGCCTAAAAGCTTTGGACATGCAAACTAGGGTGCTAAGTAGTTTGCATGTCCAAAGCGGTTACTGATCACGCGTTAAGTTGGTGCGCCGGAAACATTGCACTGGTGCACATGCGAAACGGTGCACTGTTCACGTGTAAAATAGCTTTTCAGGCTATTTTGTGCGTTAACGGTGCGATGTTTCGCGTGCACCGGTACGACGTTTCACGCGCACCGTGCATCGCTAACCTTTGGGCGCACAAACGCTTGCGCCCATATTAGCGCGTGAAGCGGCCGTTTTCGCGTCCTAACTGCCTTTTCACCGGCGTGATAACACTTAGCATCCTTTAGTGAATCAATGCCCATGTCTTAAAGCGGATCCGAGATGAAAAACTAACTATAACAAGTAACTTGTCTATATATCTTATCTAAAGTTTAGATAGTTTACACAGCATATCTAGCTGCAAACAGCTTCAAAAGTTTATTATTATTTATTCATGTGATACAATGAGGGCAGCCATGTTCTGTTTGTCACATTGTCACAGGCTGAGGGCTGGAGATGCTATCAGCTCGCCAGTGTGTAAATTCAGTCCCCTCTCCTTCTCCCTCCTCCCCTCTGCCTCTGAAATCAATGGCTAGTAACCTCCTCCTCCTCCTGCCAAGACTGAGCTCCTATAAGCCCTTGCTACAGTACCAAGGAACTGTGAAAAGCTGTGGGCGAGGCTTGTTTAGTTTATAGGGAATTCGAGTATTAAAACAAAACAAAAAAAGTATTTGGCTTGAGGAATGCCCTATAAACTATATGAAAGGAACACAATTATTCAATGAGTAAAATTTTATCTCAGATCCACTTTAAATGATAAAAGCAAAACTTCCAAGCTACTGGTATTGTTTAAAGGAAATGAATATTGCAGCCTAGTAACCTAGAGTTTGTGGCCCTACGGCGTTATCTGTTTTTCAAATAGTGATGTCATTGTTTTACTTTCTATTGGATGTACCCTGATACTGTATGTTTCAAAATACCTGTTATTTTATACTTGCTATTGCTGTATTTTCATTTTTTAATATTTTAAAATAATCGTTAAAAAAAAAATGTACACAACAAATTGTCCCCCAAGGGAAATTTGTGAATGATGAATAATGAGGGCCATTGGGGGTGAGGGCATTAAACACCTTTTGACAGCTGCTCTCTATCCCCCGTGTGTATGTGGTCCTCCATGTTCGGCATCTCTGCTGCAGTGGACAGCCCTGACCACCGCAATGCAAGCCAGGAGATGTAGTCCTTCCGTGCGAGTTCATCTTCCGGCCGAGAGAAATTCATTTTGAGTACAGAGCGTTAGTGGGTGTTAGTGAATTAGTTTGCACATTAAAGTAGAAGCACTCTAATGCTGGGAATACACAATGGGCCTGATGCAATTGTCAGACTCGCCAGTGTTAAACGCTGGTGAGTCCGATAATCAGGCGACTATAAAGTCGCCTGATCCAATTGCATTTAGCCCTAGGCAGGTTGCTAAAAGAACTCGCTTGGGCGATATTATCACCCAGCAAGTTCCATAGACCCTATCCTATTACACTTTGCATGCCTCCGGGAAGCGATGCTTCCCGGCAGACATGAGCGTTAGCTTAGACCTGCAAAAAGCAGGTCTAAACATGCTAACGCACGACATCGCCGCTGCATCTGGGGGTCTCCTTTAATAAGGAGACCCCCAGAGCTCCCCGCCGGCCGCCGCTCGTCTCCGCAACCCCCCACAAAGCTACAAAGTTAACTGCTTAAATTCCTTACCGTCGCTTTGCACCCGTCGGCCGCCGCATCTCGCTGCAAGTCCCCGCTGTGTAATTACAGTGTACGAGTTACTGTAATTACACTCACTAATAACAGAGTCCCTGCAAAGCATCTTTGATTCAGCCGCCGGGGCTCCTCATTGGTTCACAGGCTGGACCAATGGCTCAGCCTGTGAACCAATGGGGAGCCCCGGTGGCTGATTCAAAGATGCTTTGCCGGGACTATGTTATTAGTGAGTGTAATTACAGTAACTCGTACACTGTAATTACACAGCGGGGACTTGCGGCGAGCTGCGGCGGCCGACGGGTGTGACGGTAAGGAATTTAAGCAATTAAATTTGTAGCTTTGTGGGGGGTTGCGGAGACGAGCGGCAGCCGGCGGAGAGCTCTGGGGGTCTCCTTATTAAAGGAGACCCCCAGATGCAGTGGCGGAAGATGGCGGCAGATGTTCGGCGGGTTGTGCGCATGTGTGGGGAGCGAGGCCGTGGTGCTGATGGACAGCACCACAGGGTAAACCTCGCTCCCGATTGCCCGGTAATAGGGAGTGTCAAGAACCGGCCCGCGGCACGCCTGCGTATACGGTTCCCGACTGCGGGTTTGACCAGATTAAGCGGGGAACAGCCTTATTTAAGCTACAAACAAGGCTGGAACCCCTCAAAACACCTCTCACTGCCACCACTAGCGTTGCTAGACACTTCCACTCTGCTGTCGAGTCCTCAGCGCGCACTCCGCGTTTTCGTATTTGGGTCAGCTTTGCGCTTAGGCCAAATACGGGAACGCCACGCACCCACACACACACACAGTTGCAATCTTACACTGTCGTGAAGCAAAGACCCACTAACAGTCATTCCGAACTATACTGTTAGCTACTCGCACTGGCGTTGTTCGTACGTTGGGTCAGCTGCGCGCTTAGGCCAACGTATGACAAACGCCCCCACACACAATGCAATTACAATTTCCTACGGTAGTGTTGCTCAAGCGTACAATTAGGCATGAACTTATACACGGTTACACTTCAGTCTCTTCTAGGCTATGAGTGTTAGTTTAGTACGGCAGAAGTCAAACTTATTAAATAATAATTAATATTCCAGAAAAAACATAGAACAGTGCAGAACTGAATATATACAAAAAGATTACAAAAAAAACAAAGTAAAAATAGTTACAAGATACAGTTACAAAGATAACACACAAAGCGATTTTGCTTACCAAAATAAACGGGAAATAAACGTACCAGCGTATCGATCTGGTGTTGTTGCGGGCGGTACGCACTTCTGGTCAGGAACCAGGTTAGTTCTAGCCGTGTGAGCTACCTCCAAGAACTACAAGTTGTGGCTATCCTAGCTGCGGTTTTATACTATGAAATACGCCTGGAGGCTGTAAGCCTGTGTGGACGGGGGGAAGCTAGATTTAATAACATCCTCAGACATAATTTGATTTCCCAGAGATCTGACATCCACATGTGAACAGTGTCCTATACAACAAAAGACTTTGTTAACCTCCAATCTCCCCAGGTTACAGGTGACAATTGATTAAGGCTTTCACATTGCAGCAGGATGTCCTGTGTGATCTGCTTCAAAGCAACTGTCTGATTAAGTGTTTCCTAATTACCTGTTTTCTGGCTGTCCAGAGGAACTGTATGCTAATGTCCCAGCCCCCTGCTTCCAGAGAAATTCAATGCAAATGTAGTACAGCCAGATAACCATCCCTTCAAAGCAGAATACACATGTGAGATATAGCAGACAGAAAATGACAGAGATATGTTCCTGTATTTCCTAATATCATCAGCACCTCAATATATTCCTGACACGCCCCCTCTTCCAGACGGCGCCGGCAGATGATTCTAACGAATCGTCCTGCCAAAGCCGACACTGACGGCCGGGCCTGGGGGGGTAACTCCTTAGCTCCAAGCTACAGGAATGGAAAAGTTGGTCAGGTTGCTGCAATGTGTCGTTGCCCTTGGCAACCTGACGTAACCAACCAGGGGAATGCGAGTCAGTGACAACCGTGAATTTGAAACCATAGAGACAGTGCTGCAGCTGGGGAAGGGTTCCAACCGTCGCTACACGCACTTCCTCTATAGTGGCAGGAGCTATCTCTCGGTCCCTTTGGGGAACGATTATCTGCCGGTCTGCCTCCTCCACTTCGGACAGCTCAGAGGGAATAACTCCCCAGGACCCTCTCAGCCCGCCCCTCCCAGCTGGTGACCTGCTGGCTAGCCCCCTGAGCTCTTCCAGGCTGCTGTCAAATCGAACAGCCCCAGAGAGCTCAGTGCTGCCTGTCACACATTCCAGGAAGGCTGCAGACGGAGAGGCTCCTGGGCCCTCCGGGCCAGGTTCCGGATTGGATGTGGCTGACCCAGCAACATTTGCCACTTCGGTGGACAGTCCCTGTGCTGTAGACCCACTAGCGCTGCGGGTTACCACTGCAGCTGAGGGAGCGTCCACATTAGACGTATCATAAACCACATCACCTTTGGTCTTAAAAACATCGGAAGGGTGAAGACCCGGCCTGGTGCCGTCTGCCCCTTCAGTGGGCAATCCATCTGCTGCAGCCCAGCGACCATTGCTGGTTACTCCAGCAGCCGACGGAGTGTCCACAGGACAAGCATCATTATGTAGCACAACACATATGATATCAACATTATCCGTCTTATACATATTGACATTTAGAACATCACATAAAACATCCACATTATCTGTATCATTACACACATTGCTACTCAGCACTTTACAAGTAGCCTCAACAGTTCCTGCATCGATCACCTCGATAGTCCGTGTGTCATGAATGACATCATCAGTTTCTGCATTCTCCATATCAACATGTCCCACTCCAGGCCTAGGCACTGGAGAATCACTAGGGCTGGCTCCTAGCACACAGTCCATAGCCCCTGGGGCCTCACCAGCACTCCCCACTTGCACTGCGTTATCAAATAGTACCTTGCAAGAGTCCTGAACTTCTGCTGGGGATGCAGGCTCCACGGGGGTTGGATTAGGCTCATACCGGGCTACTAACCGTCCCAGGTCAGTACCCAGCAAAACGTTGGTGGGGATTTTGTCAGTTACCCCAACTTCTTTCAGTGCACTGCCGGCCCCCCAATCCAGGTGGACCAAGGCGGTGGGTATGGCTGGGGTGACACCCCCAATTCCTCTGACAGCAATCATTTTCCCAGGTATGTACTGCTCTGGGTTCACAAGCTGGGGATGTATGAGAGTCACTTCTGCTCCAGTGTCTCTCAGCCCAGTGGCAACTGTACCCCCAACCGTGACAAGCTGCAGATTCTCTGCATAGCCAGTAGCATTCCTGGTAGCACACAAAGCCGCTGGGACTTCACTGGGGTTTGAGGCCTCACTGGATTTTGGGGCCTCCCTCTTCCTCTCTGGGCAAGTCGTGCTGATATGACCCACCCTGTCACATACAAAGCATTTCCGAGTGTCAGGTTGCTTGAATCCAGGAGACAGCGGTGCTTGCCTCCTCTGGGTGCTGGGTGAAACAGGTTTAGCAATCTGTTCTCCTCTCCAGCTGGGCGTAGTAGTCCTCCGGGACTCAGGTGCTCTATGGGCGGTGTAGGAATCGGCCATTTCCGCAGCCTCATCCACTGTCTTTGGTTCTCGATCCAGCACAAACAGCCGGACCTCAACAGGACAGGTGTGGAGGAACTGGTCTTTTATCATCAGTTCCTGCAGGGCATCTAAAGTTTCCACTGACAGTCCTTTTACCCACTGCTGGAAGGCAGTGCGCAGGTTGCAAGCATGATCCAGGTAGCTGTCATTAGGACCTCGCTGCACTGTCCTGAAACGTTTGCGATACACTTCTGGCGTGAGGTGGTATCGCGCAATAATGGCTTTCTTAATTGCCTCAAAGTCTGTTTCTTCCTCCTGGGGGAGACTCACAAACGCCTCCAGGGCCTTGCCTCTCAGCCCTGGTGTGAGGTATCTTGCCCACTGCTCACGGGGCACCCCATACTGCCGACAAGTCCTTTCAAACCCCTGTAGGAAAGTGTCTATGTCAGAGTCCTTGTCCATAGCGGGGAACTTATCCAGGGGGATTCTGTGGACTCGCTCACCTTCGCGTTCTGCGGGTCCAGCAGACCGGTTCTGCTGCTGAAGTTTAGCCAGCTCCAGCTGGTGTTGCCGTTCAGCTCTTCCCTCCTCTGCCCGGAGTCTGTCCCTCTCGGCCTGGAGTCGCTGGGCAGCTTGTTCCCTCTCTGCTTGTCGTATTTCCCTCTCTGCTTGCCGATGTTCCAGAATCAGCTTTAGGCGCAGTTCGGGCTCAGCCGAACCTAGTAGCTGTAGGTCGGCTTCCAGAGATGTCATCTCCGTGTTAGGTGGATCATCCAGGACATCGTCTCCACTCGCATCCTGTGGCGGGAGCGATTCCTCCTCTGGCGTGTCGTGAGCTGCATCTGCTGACGTTGAAGCACGGGCTCGTTCTGCCTCATCATGCTCCTCGAGCGCACGAACTAACTGCTCCTTAGTCTGGCCGCTCACCGTCTCGATGCCTTTGTGCTCACACAGGTTGAGTAGTATCTCTTTGTTTTGCCTTGCATAGCTGGATGCTTTCTGAGCCATCGTGTTGCACAAAATAAAAAGAAAAAAAAAAAGGGGGGGAGGGAAAGCAAACACCAAGTGTGTATCTTTGAACAAAAAAAAAAAAACGTATATAGATTCTGCACTGAGTAGACTTCTGTAGGCTAGTTGCTTCTAGCAAGCTTCCAGCCTTTAGTACTCAGAATAGCGAGCTAAACTGCGTACTAATGTACTAAACGATCCCACCACTGCCAGCCAATTATGTCAAGAACCGGCCCGCGGCACGCCTGCGTATACGGTTCCCGACTGCGGGTTTGACCAGATTAAGCGGGGAACAGCCTTATTTAAGCTACAAACAAGGCTGGAACCCCTCAAAACACCTCTCACTGCCACCACTAGCGTTGCTAGACACTTCCACTCTGCTGTTGAGTCCTCAGCGCGCACTCCGCGTTTTCGTATTTGGGTCAGCTTTGCGCTTAGGCCAAATACGGGAACGCCACGCACCCACACACACACCAGTTGCAATCTTACACTGTCGTGAAGCAAAGACCCACTAACAGTCGTTCCGAACGATACTGTTAGCTACTCGCACTGGCGTTGTTCGTACGTTGGGTCAGCTGCGCGCTTAGGCCAACGTATGACAAACGCCCCCACACACAATGCAATTACAATTTCCTACGGTAGTGTTGCTCAAGCGTACAATTAGGCATGAACTTATACACGGTTACACTTCAGTCTCTTCTAGGCTATGAGTGTTAGTTTAGTACGGCAGAAGTCAAACTTATTAAATAATAATTTAATATTCCAGAAAAAACATAGAACAGTGCAGAACTGAATATATACAAAAAGATTACAAAAAAAACAAAGTAAAAATAGTTACAAGATACAGTTACAAAGATAACACACAAAGCGATTTTGCTTACCAAAATAAACGGGAAATAAACGTACCAGCGTATCGATCTGGTGTTGTTGCGGGCGGTACGCACTTCTGGTCAGGAACCAGGTTAGTTCTAGCCGTGTGAGCTACCTCCAAGAACTACAAGTTGTGGCTATCCTAGCTGCGGTTTTATACTATGAAATACGCCTGGAGGCTGTAAGCCTGTGTGGACGGGGGGAAGCTAGATTTAATAACATCCTCAGACATAATTTGATTTCCCAGAGATCTGACATCCACATGTGAACAGTGTCCTATACAACAAAAGACTTTGTTAACCTCCAATCTCCCCAGGTTACAGGTGACAATTGATTAAGGCTTTCACATTGCAGCAGGATGTCCTGTGTGATCTGCTTCAAAGCAACTGTCTGATTAAGTGTTTCCTAATTACCTGTTTTCTGGCTGTCCAGAGGAACTGTATGCTAATGTCCCAGCCCCCTGCTTCCAGAGAAATTCAATGCAAATGTAGTACAGCCAGATAACCATCCCTTCAAAGCAGAATACACATGTGAGATATAGCAGACAGAAAATGACAGAGATATGTTCCTGTATTTCCTAATATCATCAGCACCTCAATATATTCCTGACAGGGAGCATCGCTCAGGCTTTCGCCTGAGTAATGCTCCCTAACGATCGGCCATCGCATGAGTGAAACTGGCAATAGGATTTGCCGGTAATCCTCGTGTGATGGCAAGGTGATAAGAAGCTCGCATCTGCAAGCTACTTATCACCTGGAATAGCATCAGGCCCAATGAGTTTTTCGGTAGATTAACTGGCTGATCGATTTTCTGATTGTTTCTTCAATCAATTTCCATTCACCTCTAAGAGGAAATCAATCAGAAAACCGATCAAATTCAGATCGAACCTGTCGGAAATTATCTATCAATCCATCTATCTGCCAAAAAAACTCATTGTGTATTCCAAGCATAACTGCTACAATGCAGCAGCTCAAAATATATCAAGGATTATGGAATTTGGATAAATTCCATAGCCCAGTGTCCTTTAATGTAATGGAAAATCAATTAACATCTTTCAAAACATGTTGTTACTTAGCCCCTCCAAAAAAAGGAAACCACATGTTGCTATATGAATAGCTTGATTTTTTTTGCAAATTTTTACTATTAGTTTATAGTGTCCAAATTTTGTAAAGTAATCCTATATAATAAAACCCGTGTCCTCCTGTGTGTCCCTGTATACGTGCGTTTAGCCTAGCGCATATGCACCACACGCGGGTGGACTTGGGACAGCAGGAGGATGGGTGCAGAGGGCAGGTGTGTGTTCTCACGCGCGTCGGGAGCGTGGCCTTGTGTGCGCATTACGTGGCCATGCGTGTTGTGCAGCCATTGCGTGGGAGAGAAGGGGTGCACCCATTTTTAAATAAACGGGCTTATTACTAGTATCTCATAAAATAACACTGGCCTATTTTTGTATGACTGGCATGTCACCTGCAGCATGTTCAGTGGAAGTATTTACTCTGTGCTGCTAAAATATCTCCAGATCTCATCAGCATTGAAGCAAGCATGGAGTTTGAGGCTAAGTTCACAGTGGGGCGTTAAAGTCGCACGTTAAAACAGCATTTAACGCAGAATAACTCACTGCAATGAAAAATCACTGCCCCATTCACAGTGCACACGTTGCGTTGGTGTCTAACGCTGCACGTTAAGTAAAAGTACTGCATGCAGTGCGTTATACACGTTATTAGCTGCGTTTGACTGTTTGCAAATGCTCAGTAATGACTTGGAAGCATACTTTTCATTGCCTGTATTTTTTACTGTATGCGACGGTAATGCTGCGTTGCCACTTTTTGGGCACGTTGCGTTGTAAGCTTGCGGTGCGTCTTTAACGTGGCATCAAAACGCAACGTCCCACTGTGAATCTAGCCTCAGTATATGTGCAGTTTCACACATGTACACAGACATACACAAGCACTGGGAATCAAAATACTTTATTATTTTCTACATTGTATATTAACCACTTCACCTCACAGGTTATTTTACCCTTCCTGCCAGGAGCCATTTTCACCCAGCAACACTCCTCCCATTCATTAAGCCTTAACTTTATTGCTGTTTATCACACTTAAATAATCTATATCTTGTTGCTGTTGTTTCCCCACAAATTGGGCTTTTTTTGGGCTATACTTGTTTTCAGTAATTACTTTATTTTTTATGCATTGAAAATGGAAAATAATGAAAATTAAAAGAATACACTATTTCTCTAATTCAATCCCCTATAGTTTAAAATAAACAATGCTACTGTAGATAAACTCTACACATTTTATTTGCCCATTTGTCCTGGCTATCATAATATTTAAATTATGTTCCTAGTACAGTGTATGGCCAGTGGATTTCTAGGATGTGACCCCCACACTTTGATTGGCCCAATAGGCTGCCTGTCATGTGACAAGCAGTTTAACAAATGAAGGCAATGATATCTATTCATGCATTCAATTTATGAAGCACATTTTCACACAGGCTTATTTAATGTTCTCTTTGTGTCAGTGGCACCTCCCCATGACATCATATGACCAGTTCAAGCCTCCTTTCATGTGTGGAAGTCACTCACTGTGAGGTGATAATTTAGGCTTCCTATTTTTTACTGTGAGAGGTGGGGAGATCATTGTGGTTGCAGTGTATCACTTTTTTGTTAGTAACAATAAATCAAAAAGCTATGACAAATGAAAAATCTACTGACCTAAAATTTCCTGTCCTTTCTCTCTCGGGGCCCGATGCAGTAAAGTCTAGTAAATTTCCCATGCTCAAAAAGCGCATGACAATTTTACCGTTACTAGCGCAGGGGGAGCACAGTCTGTTAACCCTTTGTAGCACTTGTGTTATTGTGGAAATACGTATGTTGCTATGGTAACATGCATTATGCCGCTCGTTACCATGGTAATGTGCACATTAATCCTGTTACATGTGTGGAGTTAAGAGTTAATGGCCGGTGCTCCTGTAAACTGTTTCAAACCGCCAACTGAAGGAGAACTCCACAAATTCCAATGCAGGTTGTAAAATTCAAAAGTTTTATTCAAAATAAAAGATAAAAATACACTTTCTACTCCATGTAACCAATGAGAATTAAAAACAACACAATCTCTAATATCACAGTCTTCTTATCATCTTCTGGTCTTCTTTCTATAGAACACTTCCGGAAGTTAGGAGGAAAACAACTGGTTAACAATAACACATAACCTTCCCACCCGGTAAGTATTTTCTCAGCGTTCCCACCCACTTTAATGAAAAATGGACCTTATTTGGATTTCCTAAACCCTGAGTACTAAAGTAATTTCAGTTTCATGCTTCACTGACAAGACCATTATATAGTACTGTAACCTCTAAGTTTGCTGATCAGCAAAATCTTTCATAACTCAATAGTAAATAGAGTACTCTTGTTTTTTTTGTTCTCAGTCTGATCAATTATTCTGGCTATTTTTCTTGTTCAATAGTTCAGCCGTTTCTTAGGAAAAGCCAGAATAATAAATGTATAAGTTAGATGGTTAAAGGTTAATAAATTGGTTGGTTAATAAGTTAATAATAAATAATAAAAGAAATAAAATTGGTTAGTGAATTACTAAATTCTTAGTAAATTAATAAGGTTACTAGAATTAAATAAAGAAGAAGAAAATAACTCCGTCACTTGTTCCTATGAGCAAAACTACTCAATATGCTTGCCCAAAAAACAGCAGAAAAATAAAAACACAACAGTTTCTTTATAAATCTCAGCTTCTGCCGCTCCTGTATGTAATCTCTTCTGTTCTTTTGCAGGACCAGTCTAATGCCAAAAAAACCAGTCTATTAACAGGTACTTCTTCTAAATCTTTCAACACTACTGGTAAATGGACATATTAATCATTTCTCCTTTCTTTCACAGGAATCCAGTCGGACCACTCTTCCCATAGGTAAGTATTTCTTCCAATATAACTTCGCACTATCTTGTGCACCACACATAAAATTACCAAAACAAAATGGCTTCTTGCATTTATTACTTTGCTAAAGTCAGTAAGCTATAAGAGGTTAAGATAGGCCTCTAGCAGACAGGACAGTAGTTCATTTCCTTAAGCAGATTCACTTTTCTCTCAATCTCACTATCTCTTAGTCTCAGGCCTAGTATATGGGTAATATGCAGTTTCTGTCTTCCATGACACAACTGTTTTCCCATTACAGCAACCATTCAGGCCACTTATAAAAATCAAAATAAAATACAAGTGAGATTATATTCATCACAGTAGGGAGGATAATTCTCAATTCTCAGCCTCCTAACACTACACTTCAGAAGTGGGGGATATTACCAGAGCCAAATTTACTGTAATTAAAAATGTTTAAAAATCTTTCTTGTGGCATGCTGATTTATCAACACATTGATCACATTTCATACGTGTCATCTTGAACGATTTCTTTTCCAGCACTTCAGTGTCAAGAATCACTGGCTATCATCTGTCTGGCTCTCTTTCATCTGTCTGAAATCTCTCTCCTGGCTTTCCCACTCCTTGTCAGCTTTACAGGACTGATGGCTGTCTGTGGAGGATTGAAGAATCATCTCAGCGCATTACTTTTCTCCCAAAATGTCAGCTGTTGCATCGTCTGGCCTGCATCTCTTCAGCTGTGCCTGCTGCATCATTCCCCTTCTCCTGTCTGCTCCAACTGCCAACCCAACCCCTCAGAAAGCTGTTATATCTTCCCTAACGGCTCCCCTGCTTGTGTGTCTGGTTGCTTAGCAACCTTCCCTCAGCCATCAGCTCTGCCTACCCACACATTACACATTACAACTAAGGGAAAAATGCCCTTACTTAACAAACCTGTGTCAGCAGCGCCTCTATTTAAAGCTGCTGACCAGGTAATAATATAAGAATAAAAATAAATAGATCCCCCCTCTTTCTACCTGCTACACTCCCCTTGAACTAGTGACGGTACATTTGCTGTGCATTCCCTGTGCACGGCGTTGTTACCTGTCCTTACTGGATCAGGCCCCAGGTTCTGTGACAAGCTGCTTCAGTAAACACAGCTGCTTCTCAGATTAAGGCTATTTGCACACCAAGACGTTGCGTTAGGTGCTAGGTTAAGGTCGCATAACGTGCACCTAATGCAACGTATGGTGGTGCGGGAGAGGACGGTAGAGTGAGCCGTGTTAGGCGGCTCTATCCGTATAAGGTCTCCCAGAGTGGCGCTGATTGGCCGGCGGGACCACGTGATGCGGAGCGAGACACTCCGCATCACGTGGTCCCGCCGGCCAATCAGCGGCCGCCAGTGCAGTGAATATTAAGTAGCCATGTGCGCGGCTACTGTAGCTGCATCTCCCCGCCTCCTCTCCGCCCCCCACTGAGCATGTGCAAACAGTCTAACGCGGCTATAGTCGCTCTAACGCCGTAGCATGCTGCACTTTCCGAACAACATGCAGCGTTACATGTAACGCAACGTGGGCTGTGTGAACAGCCCACTTGTGTTACATTGCTGTGCGTTGGGGGAGCGTTACAGGCGCACTAACGTGCGCCTGTAACGTCTTAGTGTGTAAGCAGCCTGAACCTCTCTCACATCAAAGCAAAAAGTGACAACACTTTGTATTCTCCTCACAGAACTGGCCAGTAGGAGTGGTCACTGGATGTTTCTGTATGAGCGGCGAGCGCAAACTTGGCTGAACTGTGGTCTGAAAGCATAGTTCCATTCTATAACTAATACATTCTATAACTTCTATAACTAATAAACTATTATAATGTGTAAAGAATTAATAAAGAAAAAAAATTAAATCATCTGACAGTTATTGTGGAGCTATTGATATTGTATAATTGTCAATATAAAGGTGTATATATTATGTTTATACAGTGTGACTTTCCTGTAGCAGCATAAAGTATGTTTCCTGTTCTTGTGTTTTCTCTTGATGTTCAGCATTGCGGTTGGATATCCAGCCATGGGCGTCTATAGCATAGGGCAAATTAGGGCATTGGCTCCCCCATGGCCAGCTGCGCCCCCCCCCGGCCATCAGGCGTCCACCCCAGCCATCCCTGCTGCATCCTAGTCAGTGTCAGACCACAGAATCAGCCGGCGACCAGTGACTGCAGGCGCTAGGACCTCACGGACACCATACTGATATGCGTGAGTGACATCACTTCCACATATGCAGCGCGGTGTCCACGGGGTACCATGCAAAGACTCTCACTGGTTCCCAGCGGATTCTATGGTCTGACGCTGGCTGCTGGGATGCAGCGGGGATGGCCAGGGGACGACAACTGACGGTGAGTGGGGGTCCCTGTCAATAAACATGGGAGGCACCTGTGGCTACCTAAACTGGGGGGCACCTGTGTCGGAGGCCCTCACAATCTAATCTCACCATTGCTAAGTTCATGTAAATTTGGCTCCACCCGTGGCCACACCCACATCGTGGTCCATGGCCACGCCCCTTTTGCGGAGGCCCATGCATCCAGCCTTCTAGTTTTCAGACTTTTCTTAACTATTTTGTCCTTGCTTCATAAAACTTGAACTCCCTATGTTGGAAAAACTGAAACTGGGTGAACTGAACAGATAACCCTTAACACACACATAGGTATCCACCACTGTAAGGCTTGGTGGTGTACTCTCCACAGTCAGCATGCAACGCATGAGCTGACGTGGAGGAGGTACACACACTAGCACCAGGAAACAGGCTATCCCTAGTATAGTGGAGGGGAGGACTGACTCCAATAGGAGATTGTGGCGCACAGAGCCGGTGCAGATCTGACAGCCACAAACAATGCTTTCGTATAACGTCTCAGCGCATAAACCGGAACTGAGGAGATCAGGACAGGTAGACAGAATGAACGCTTGCTAGCTAGCGGCTACTTAGCGACAGCAAGCGTCCAAAACCAGACAGACTGGAATGAGGCAGCCAATGCGATGCGGCGATGGCGTGCCTCACAAAGACAGGACAGGATAGTCAGAAAATAGCAGGATTAAGATAGATGAACGTAACACAGATAAATATACAATAAGTATGTTTTCCTAGCGTATTACAATTACAGCTATCAATGAAACTATTTGTAAGGTCTGACTAACATATGTATATATCGGCAATGAACCGATATATGACATAAGCAGGAACGCTGACTAGGACTGGATTAATACAGGGAACAGGACTCAGAAGGATTCGCTATCTCTTCGCAGAGATGAACGCAATCCACAAACGGTAACAGAACAGGATTCAGAAGGATTCGTTATCTCTTCGCAGAGATGAACGCAATCCACAAACAGTAACAGGACAGGATTCAGAAGGATTCGTTATCTCTTCGCAGAGATGAACGCAATCCACAAACGGTAACAGGACAGGATTCAGAAGGATTCGTTATCTCTTCGCAGAGATGAACGCAATCCACAAACAGAACCAGGAGCAGGGTAACTACCTCAGCACGGGTGGTCACGGTACGCGCAACCTACCAAAACGTGCTGGAAGCTGACTAACTGCACACAGGATATAAACAGTTCGTGTACGTATACATCAGCGACACTGATGTATTAACGTAACACAAATACAAGGAAAATAATAAACGTGCTGGTATGCATATATATTGGCAATGAACCAATATATGATGCAAAGACCAGCAAAGTATCTTTATAACAAGAAACACGATCGGGGGCTAAAGCGACAGCAAGGCAGGCTTAAGCTGAAGCTATGAAAACCCAAGGAAACCCTGCAGGAAGCAGATCTTTATACTGAGGTCATCCAATGGGAGCAGACATGCAGATTCCCACACAGGTGAATGATAATCAGTCACAAGCTGACAGCAGGGAAAAACAGACAAAGCTATACAGCTTGCATGGAAATAGATCAGAACTGCCTGAGCTGCAGCACTACTTCCAGCAATAGCTGCTGCAGCAGCGATCATTACAGTACCCCCGCCTTTAAAAGCGGATTCCAGATGCTTTTCAAAACTGAAATTTCCAACAAAACAGTCTGACTGATAATTCATGATGACCGGGACAGCCCGGCAAGACCGAATTCCAGAATCAGTCCCCACAAGACTGGACCCATCAGAACCAGAACCTACAGAACCATGCCCATCAGTACTACAAGCCCCAGTGTGACACCCATCAGAACCATGATTTCCAGAAGAAAGCCCTCCGAAACTCCCTGAGCGATACCCACCGCCTTCCAGGAACAGTTCAGAAACGCCAAAGCCTTTGCAATGCCCACCGGTACTGTCTTTACCAACACAAAACCCACTGTTGAACCAGTCCAAGGCACCAGGACAAGTTTTCTCAGAGACCTCCCAGAACACCTTGAAGCTCCAAAGAGATCCCCATAGGTCAGAATGCCCCTTAGGCTCACATGGAGAACTATCAAGAACCCCTATGGAACCTAGGGCAATTCCCGAGTCAGGGCCACAAGGACAAACATCAATATCAGGGCTTTCAGGGACCAGAACCATCTCTGGGCATGCAGGCAGACTGGCAACATCAGAACATGTTCCCACTAAGGAAGCATCAGAGCACGCTAACACCTTAAACACACTTGGGCATTCTGGCACACAAAGAACATCTGGGCACACTGGCACAAGAGAAACCTCTGGGCATGTCAAGGAACTGTGAGCCTCAGGGTCAGCCAAGACAGGACCAAAACCAGGACTGCCCAAAAAAAAATCATCATGACTAGACTTCGCAACTACTGGATTTTTACACGAGAATGCTGGATCAGACTTAGATGTCGCTGATTCCAGCAAAGTCAGTATTGCAGCAGCCCCCACTGGACTAGGCAAAACTGAGGAATTCCCTGGACAGAAAGGGGACTCTGGAACCTCTGCCACAGCGGCCAGAGAACCAGAATCTTTCAGGATACTCATCAGACCGGACTGAAATTCTGAGATTTCTATTATTTTGACCAGAGAATCAGAATTATCCATGTTACAGGGCAAGACTTCTGAAACATTCAGAGGACAGGGCTGGAGTTCCTCGGCTGTTACAACACTGGAGAGGGACTCAACAACATTGGTTAAATCAGACTGTGTACAGGGCAAGGTATCTGACACACTTGCCGACGAGGACAATATTTCAATGGCTTCTGCTTTGCTGGGCAGAAATTCATCAAGTTTTATTAGAGCAGACTGTAATTCCAAAACAGCTGCTAGACAAGTGAATATTACTGCAACACCAACTGAGGTAAGCAGTGCTTCAGCCTCCTCTGCTAGAGGGTTTAAAGTATCCAAAGTACTGGGTGAAGCATAAGACTCTGCGACCACAGCTTCACTGGACAGGATCACTGAACAGTCCATATTGCAGGGCAAAACCATGGAAGCACCTGCTGGACAGCATAATGATTCTGTGACCTGAGTTTCATTGGAGAGATCTACTGCACAATTCATGGTACAGGGCAAATTTATTGGAACATTTTCTGAACAAGGTAATAATTCTGCGATTTCAGGTTCACAGAGCAGATGCTCTGAGCTATTCACGAAACTAGAGCGAGGTGTAGAAACAGGAAGATCAAGACACAATGTTTGCGCATCTGAATCACCATTCATTTGTAAAATTGGAAAATTCAGATGCTGGGGTTCTGAGGATTCTAGACAGGATTGCTGGGACTCGGAAACTGATGTAGTGCATCTATTGGCATCTGCTGGATCAGACAGGAGTTGAACTTTATTAACACAGGTAATTTCTGCAGAAGTGTTTGCAGAGACAGGCAAGATTTTTCTGGTGTCTGTTTCACTGAACAAAGAGTCATGAGTACTGGCTAGGCTGGACTCGGAAGTCAGCAGGACCTCTGGATTCTCTGCTGAGAAATTTGTGCAGGGCAAAGTTAAGAAAGTATCAGTGGCTTCTGTTTTACTGGGAAGTAACACTGAGTTATCCATGGTACAGGGTGGAATTGCAGGAACTTCAATTTCACACAAAAAGAGCTCCGAATCACCTGCTGAATCAGCCAAAGGTGCTGAAGCAGGCGGGTCAGAACGCCAAATTTGCGAATTCGGAGTCACAAAAAAATCATCCAAAATCAGTTCCCACACATCAATCAATGGAGCCACAAAGTCATACTCACACACACCAGTCTTTATTAGGTTATAGGCAGACTTAATGCATGCATTCAATACCAATTCACTTTTTGCACTGTAAAATTGACAAAATGAACTTGAATCATTCTTCCATTCATTGACCAGAGCTTCCATCTCTCCTTTCTCAAATGGAGGATTCCAAGCATACTTAACAGGCAGATCATGGTTTGCAGATATGATTGTAGCAGGGACATATATTGGGTTAATTAGCAGGTGATTGGCAGATTCCTTATTCCTAAGAATCTCCAATACCTGTAGCAAGTGCTGAACTGTAGTGTATGCAAACTTTCCTTGCTTTACAAATAAGTTGATTTGTTCAATACTCTGTAATATCTCCTCATAATCATACTCAGATAATTCTTTTAAACAAAAATCTTTATTTTCCCTAGCCAGGGAGGAAAGTTCATTAGTAGTTTCATAAGTCCATTTAACTCCCCTGAAAGACAATTGCATTTCATTATCTGTTAATGGCAGAATCTCATTATAGGTCTCAGTCGCTAAGGATAACGATTCTGCAGATTGGACACGTTTCTTAGAACGTTTGCGTTTTGCCTTTGACCTTGCGGTTTTTGGTGATTTATTCAAAGCTGCAGGAAAATTATCAGTAACACTTTCTGCTTGCTGCTCATTCTTGCAAGCAATTGACGGAGCAGCTGATTGGCCTGCTGCCAGGAGTTCATTAAGAGGAAAAGGCAATGGATCTATGCGCAACCAGTTATGGATCACAAACGCTAGAAATTCCAGCGGTCTATCTTTCAAATCGGAATGATTGAGAACATCAAATGCCCACTGGAATAATTCCCCTTTAAACAAAATATAACTTAGTTGGAGTGCCCAGGTTGAAACAGGAGTCGCTTGGAGATCAGGATTGGCCAGGAACCTGGCACATTCAGAGAAAAACTCATTTTCTGTTTCAGAGCTAAGTTCTTCAAATTTCTTAAAGTAACAGGAACCATAATTAACAGTGTCATACTTTCTGGGAATCCCCCCCACAATGGGGATTGGTAATGGGGTTTTCATAATGTAAGGCTTGGTGGTGTACTCTCCACAGTCAGCATGCAACGCATGAGCTGACGTGGAGGAGGTACACACACTAGCACCAGGAAACAGGCTATCCCTAGTATAGTGGAGGGGAGGACTGACTCCAATAGGAGATTGTGGCGCACAGAGCCGGTGCAGATCTGACAGCCACAAACAATGCTTTCGTATAACGTCTCAGCGCATAAACCGGAACTGAGGAGATCAGGACAGGTAGACAGAATGAACGCTTGCTAGCTAGCGGCTACTTAGCAACAGCAAGCGTCCAAAACCAGACAGACTGGAATGAGGCAGCCAATGCGATGCGGCGATGGCGTGCCTCACAAAGACAGGACAGGATAGTCAGAAAATAGCAGGATTAAGATAGATGAACGTAACACAGATAAATATACAATAAGTATGTTTTCCTAGCGTATTACAATTACAGCTATCAATGAAACTATTTGTAAGGTCTGACTAACATATGTATATATCGGCAATGAACCGATATATGACATAAGCAGGAACGCTGACTAGGACTGGATTAATACAGGGAACAGGACTCAGAAGGATTCGCTATCTCTTCGCAGAGATGAACGCAATCCACAAACGGTAACAGAACAGGATTCAGAAGGATTCGTTATCTCTTCGCAGAGATGAACGCAATCCACAAACAGTAACAGAACAGGATTCAGAAGGATTCGTTATCTCTTCGCAGAGATGAACGCAATCCACAAACGGTAACAGGACAGGATTCAGAAGGATTCGTTATCTCTTCGCAGAGATGAACGCAATCCACAAACAGAACCAGGAGCAGGGTAACTACCTCAGCACGGGTGGTCACGGTACGCGCAACCTACCAAAACGTGCTGGAAGCTGACTAACTGCACACAGGATATAAACAGTTCGTGTACGTATACATCAGCGACACTGATGTATTAACGTAACACAAATACAAGGAAAATAATAAACGTGCTGGTATGCATATATATTGGCAATGAACCAATATATGATGCAAAGACCAGCAAAGTATCTTTATAACAAGAAACACGATCGGGGGCTAAAGCGACAGCAAGGCAGGCTTAAGCTGAAGCTATGAAAACCCAAGGAAACCCTGCAGGAAGCAGATCTTTATACTGAGGTCATCCAATGGGAGCAGACATGCAGATTCCCACACAGGTGAATGATAATCAGTCACAAGCTGACAGCAGGGAAAAACAGACAAAGCTATACAGCTTGCATGGAAATAGATCAGAACTGCCTGAGCTGCAGCACTACTTCCAGCAATAGCTGCTGCAGCAGCGATCATTACAACCACCAGGTGTTTTAATAAAAATCTACACCATGCACTGCCACTGCTGTAAGTCTGGCCTTTTAGAAATTCCCATAATGCTCACAGTCATTCTCAGATATAATATAAATAAAGTAAATTTAACACAAAGGTAGCGTCTTCAGAGAGACCGAATTTCTTAATTTGTAGTTAGAACATTCAGAGGTTCAATAATTTTAGCTGTTACTGTTCAGCCCCTTCGGTGGTATCGAAAACTTGTTTCCAGCATTACTATTAGGTGTTACTTAACAAGCCACTTTCATCACAGGTCACATAAACAAATGGTAGCTGCTCAGGAATTGTAAAAGATTAGTAAGCAGGAAATGTAATAAATGGATGGTTAAAGTAAGTAGCTGACAAATGGTTCCTCTCCTGAAATCCATAGATTTTCCCTCTCAGGGAACCAAGTAAAATTCCATAAAAGAGCAGGAATCCTAGCAATGGCATTGACGTCATTTTACATCAGTAATCACTAGGTCACACTTAGTAAAAGCTTCAAAAAGATGCCTGTCATGTAATATATGAGAAACTGTACTGGCAATAAACAGACAAAGCATTTACATTCCACTCACATGTTAGATATGGTGGATGACAGATGAGTAACTCCAACTGAAATGATGGAATCATTTACCTAAAGCTTCATCTCCAGGCTGGGGCCTGGCAGTACCAGTATAAGCAAATCACTTCACTGGCTATTTTTTCTTACTTTAACAGCTGGTTGACTTTTAACATGACAACTGAGAGAACAGGATAGAGGCCTCTGACATGGCTTGTGAACTTTGATGTTTCTATAGAACCTTATTTATATCTCAAGAGCAGTCAGTAGTCAGGAGAGATTCCTACACTGTGGTTGCAAACAGAAGACGTAAAAAGCAATATACCGATAAAATAGTTATCCCCATGGTTGCAAATCAATTTCCACACAAACCTAGTGCATGTTGCATTTTTCCTGCATGCAGCATTTGGTGGGAGTGCAAGAAATTCTCAGGGAGGGAAACTTAGTATTTGGGTCCCCACCTTAGTATTTGGCTCCCCACCCGTGCAACCAGCATCTACCTCTAAAATTACATGTTCTCAAGATACATACAAAGCTAAAAGGCTTTACAGTGCGGTCCATAATTATTCATACCCCTGGCAAATTTTCGAATTAAAGTTGCTTTTATTCAACCAGCAAGTAATTTTTTTGATGGGAAATGATGGGTGTCTCCCAAAAGACAATAAGACAATGTACAAGGGGCATTATTGTGGAAAAAAAACATTGCTCAGCTTTTATTTACATTTGAGCAAAAAGTGTCCAGTTCAAAATTATTCATACCCATCACAAACTGTCACAGTCTGTGGGAAAATCCAAAGTTCCGTACCATTCCAAAAAGTCCAAGCTGTTCTAAAGCATCATAATTGTGTTACACGAGGCGAAATTATAAAGCAAAGTGTAATTAAAAAGAGAAAAGAGACGTTAGCGGTTAATAAACTGATTAATCATTTACAAAACCTAAAGGACAAACACAAAGCAGAACCATCTCCTTCTTTGAGAGACAAGATTGAAGTAACTAAACAGGACTTGAATAATATATTGAATGCAAAATGTAAGAAAAATTATGAAAACCTATGCCGAAGCAATGCTTTATTTTTAAATAAATCAGGGAAAGTAATGGTGGATAGATTAAAGAGTGAAAAAGCAAAAACATTTATTGAAAAAAATCCATAATATAGATGGAAAAATGGTCTACGATACCCAGGAAATAAGCAAAGCCTTCTTTGCGTATTACAAGCACCTATATAACCTGAAAGCAAGTAATGACAAATTTAAGCCAACAGCCTTTCTGGATAAAGTGAGCCTACCAACTCTGACTAAAGAAGATCAGGAGGAAAGGGGAAAACCAATTAAAAAAGAATTTTTAGACGTAGTCCAAAAACTGGTAAATAAAAAAAGCCCAGGCCTAGATGGGTATACGGGCGAATTCTACAAAAAGTTTATGGCAGTATTAGTAGACCCCTTCTGCACAATGGTCAATGAATCACTAGATAGAGCAACTTTTTCGGTCCTTTCAAATAAAGCCATAATAACTTTAATCCCCAAAGAACAAAAATCACCTCTAGAAATTACAAACTATCTTCCGATATCTTTAATCTAGACGTCAAAATATACGCCAAAATATTATCAAACAAATTAAATGGGAAAATAGATTTATTGTTAGGGAAGCTACAAATTGGGTTCAGAAAGGGCAGAAATATATAGGACAATATCTACACGGTAATAAACTTTATATATCATAGTAAGAAAAGAAGGGGAGAGGCAGTCTTGCTTGCCCTTGATGCAGAAAAAGCATTTGATAGGGTATCTAGAAAATTTCTATATGCAACGTTTGAAAAATCTGGATTGGGTGAAAACTTTATCGGAAGGATCAAAAAACTGTACAAAAATCAATGCGCTTGCATAAATGTGAATGGTTTTTATTGAGAATTTTTTAGTCTGACAAACGGGGTCAGACAGGGCTGCCCTCTCTCCCCTAGTTTATTTAATCTGGTACTGGAGACCTCTATTATTATTAATATTTAGTATTTTTATAGCACCGACTTTATTCAGACTATACAGGCAGAAGAGGACATTAAAGGCTTAAGGATAAGTAAGGAAGAGCTTAAAATATGCACTTATGCAGACAATGTAATTTTGACATTAATAAACCAAGAAATATCAATAGGGAAAACGCTTAATCTCGCCAGTATGTTCGGGGAATACTCAAATTATAAAATAAATATAACTAAAACAATGGCTCTCAACCTAGGCTGTAGTAATGAGACTAAAGAGAAAATAAGAGGAAAGCATAAAATAAAGTGGAACAATGATTATATCAAATATTTAGGGGTAAACATATGCTGTGACTCGCAGCACCTTTTTGATAGCAACTTTGGTAAGGAATTGGAATCATGCACTGGTATGATGAAACAGTGGGAACTACAGTGTTTTAACAGTCTGGGGAGAATAAATGTAATAAAAATGAACTTGTTGCCAAGACTACTTTTCAAATTACAAAATATCCCAGGAAAAATACATCAGAATTGGTTCGTCGCCCTGCACAAAATTTTTCAAAGTATATTTGGAGAAATACAAGAGCGAGAATAGAATATAAAAAAAATTACTAGGGATAAAAAACAGGGGGGACTGGTGACGCCTGACCTCTCAAGATACTACCAAGCAACCCTGTTAGGAAGAATGTTAGAGTGGAGGCAAGGCTCCCCTAATAAAATTTGGGTCAGGATGGAATATGAAAGTGTGGACATGCAAGGGGCTCTGTCCTGGGATAAAAAAAAAGAATCAAAGAGGCACTGAGAAAATCAGATCACCCCTTTATTATCCCTACCTTAAAAGCAATTCTAGATTACATTAAAAAACAGGTTATAGGTACGCCTCCGTTAATGTTAATCTTAAACAACTTAGAATTCACCCCCGCAAAGGAATGAGGTTGGTTACAAAGGCATAAACTAGATGAGGATTCAAGGATAATTGATATGGTACAGAATAAAGCTCCTGGGACCATCTTTGGGGGACTACAGATACAAAGTTATCTTGCGGGATTGAGAAAAAAATAAGGATCAATAAGGTACACACTAAATAAATGAGAGGATTATTTAAAAAAGAAGGCTGTTCCTGAGAACCTGCTGTCCTGGCTGTATGACCATCTGGGGCTAATAGGGAATGATCAGATTACAAGTATATACAGAGAAAAGTGAGGAAAAGAATTTGGTGAGAAAATAAATGAAACTATATGGGCAAACACTATAGCAAACATCTGGGTACCCAGAAACACCATTATTCAATTATTACAATTCAAGAAAGCCCCAGAAAAACTGTACCAAATGAATTTTAAAGATATCAAATAATGTTGGAGATGTGGAGCTGAGGTGGGGAATTTTTTAAGGGAATGAATGGGGGGGTGTTACGGACAGTTGCGTAGCCGCAGCCGCGTCCTTGAACCGCCCGTACAGAACATGCGATCACAATTGATTCTCTGCATCGATTACGATTAAAATCGATAGAATCTAGATTGGTTGTGTAGGAGCATCTGCAGTCAATCTGGGCTCTCTCTTTCCTCAGCAGAGAGCTAGCAGGACTTAGGCGCAGGATGTCTTTTGATTTGTTACTTAGCTTGGGCCAGGCTTGTGTCCAGGAGAATGTTTATTTTTAATTACCTCAGGCAGATGCCAATTGCCCACCATTTGGTGAGCCCTTTTCATACAGGAAGAGCCAGGAAGCTACTCACAGCAGGAGGCTATTCAAAACCTGCTTTCACACAGACTTCATGGCACCGATAAGGACAGATATGAATGCATGTGATGTATGGTTTCTTACCTATTATATGGAGACCGTACATCGCACAGCTATACAATTCATATAGTCTTATTCGTGAAAGTCTGCCCAACGCACTGATATAACATTAATGGCAATACCTCGTCCAGTTATTGCGGTATGAATCTTCTCAGGAACCTGAGAAGCTACCCAAGTCACATCTGATATCATATTAATCTGTATTTTCCGACAAGTATGAATCTGTTATCCACCTAAATATGACATGTATCGTTCATGAGTTACGGCATTTTATAAGTTTAAACCTAAAATCTCTCAGAAGGAATGAACTGTCATTGGTGGGTAATTCAGAGGGGGCAGGCATTGCCACACCCCCGAACCAGCTTCATCAAAAGCACATGGCCGGCAGGCGGACCTCAGTCCTCCCCTGTGTACCATCACCTGATTGAGCCAGCCAGAGGACCATGTGGCTGGCAGCCATTTTCCTGGACTGAAACAAAGGACATTTTCCATGTGCTCATATTTTCCCAGCAAAGAAACCAGGAACTTTATGATTTTCCCAGAAGGACATCTTTCCATGAATTAAGTATTTTCTCCCTTTTATTTTTATACTGTGTTATCCTTTGTCTCTATAATTGTTGATTTTAACGATTTTCTGTATATATTAATTATTTATATTGCATTAATAAACCGATGCTAACGTCAGTTGTTTGTTCAGCTACCCTATTATTCAGCACACAGAAACTGAACCCAGACTTCTGGAGAGACGCTACTTTTGTTGTTAGCTAGACAGAATAGAGTGTGTTTAACCGTTTACTTGCAGGTCTAGAAATAGCTAGTCAGTGGGTGCTTCTGGCCCAGGAAAGCAGAAGTGGTGGCAGTTATACCCTGAAATAGTGTGTAAGTTGTAATTACCATATCCCACAGGCTCCCTTCTGGTCGGGCTGCTGCTCAAATTCTGTCGGTTTCTGCCCACTGATCGCGACCACAGCTTGCATGGTCTGTGTGCTGAAACCGATTGGAAGGCAATTGGCGGTCTGGCCACCAGGGGCTCTGTGACAGGGGGCATATGAGATATAGGTAGGATGAATGAACTAGGCGTACATAATATATGTTATATATATATTGCTGTTTCTTTTCTTTTTCTTTTTTGTGCTGAGATTGAACCTTGATGTACTTCATTTTTTTTATTTTTCTATATTAAGCAATAAAAATTAATCAAACGATGATGCAAAATGAACCAAACATAAGAGGGCTTCCATGAAGCAAGTTTGATTGAGTTGGGTACAGTACAAAAATGTACGCTGAGTTTGAAGAAAAAAAGAAAAAAAAAAAAAAAGGAAAGGGCTACAAGGCCATTTCTAAATGTTTTCACGTTCCAGTGGCTACAGTGCAAAGTATTATTAAAAAATACAAGACGTTCCGCACTGTGGAAAATCTCAGAGGACATGGTCGGAAGCCATAAGTGACACCTGTGCTGGCCAGGAGGATAGTAAGAGAGGTGAAAAAAGAGTCCAAGGATCGCAATCAAAGCCATCCTGGTGAATCTGGGCTGTGCTGGTGGCATTGTCAGAAGGCAGACAAACCAACGGACACTGCACACTGCTGAGTTCCACGGATACAGATCAAGGGTAATGCCACTTCTCCAGATAAGGCACACAAAAGCTTGCTTGGCCTTTGCAAATGGTCATCTGGACAAAGATCTGTGTTATGGTCAGATGAAACAAAAACTGAATTGTTTGGTCACAATGATTTTCCTTCAATTGGAGTAAAAAAGGAGAAGCCTTCAACCCAAAGACCACCATCCCCACTGTCAAACGTGGTGGTGGGAACCTAATGCTTTGGGGGTGTTTTTCAGCCAATGGACCAGGGAACCTAATCACAGTAAATGCCAACATGAAAAAAGGCAACACATAATGATTCTCAAAGACAACATCAAGTAGTCTGCAGAGAAACTTGTCCTTAGGCACCAGTGGACATTTTAGCATGACAATGACCCAAAACACACAGCAAAAATGGTGAAGAAATGGTTAGCAGACAACAACATTAAGGTTTTGGAGTGGCCCAGCCAGAGTCCTGACTTAAATCCAATTGAGAATCTTTAGAGGGAGCTAAAGATTAGGGTGATAGCAAGAAGACCCTACAACCTGAAAGATTTGGTCAGGATAAGCAGAAACAGTGCGAATCCACGTATCGTAGTTTATAGGGGAAGTTTTCAAAACCATGCTTATGAATTTACACGCATAGTTAACATGTGTATTGCGTAATTTTCCGGTTGTGATTGTATGCTTACAAATTTACGCATTGGAAAGGGGAATGTACACATAGAAGAGTTCCCAGTATCAGCATTTAACCACTTGCCGACCGCACGCTTATACCGTGCGTCGGCAAAGTGGCAGCTGCAGGACCAGCGACGCAGTACTGCGTCGCCAGCTGCAGGCTGATTAATCAGGAAGCAGCCGCTCGCGCGAGCGGCTGCTTCCTGTCAAATCACGGCGGGGGGCTCCGTGAATAGCCTGCGGGCCGCCGATGGTGGCTCGCAGGCTAAATGTAAACACAAGCGGAAATAATCCGCTTTGTTTACATTGTACGGCGCTGCTGCCCAGCAGCGCCGTAAGGCAGATCGGCGATCCCCGGCCAATCAGCGGCCGGGGATCGCCGCCATGTGACAGGGGACATCCTGTCACAGGCTGCACAGGACGGATAGCGTCCTGTGCAGCCCCGATCACCAGGGGGCCAGGTAGGAGAGGGGGGAAGCGGAATTTCGCCGTGGAGGGGGGCTTTGAGGTGCCCCCCCCCCCCGCCAGCCACACGCAGGCAGGAGAGATCGGACCCCCCCAGCACATCATCCCCCTAGTGGGGAAAAAAGGGGGGTGATCTGATCTCTCTGCCTGGTGTTTGATCTGTGCTGGGGGCTGTAGAGCCCACCCAGCACAGATCACATAGATCAATGCTGGTCCTTAAGGGGGGGTAAAGGGTGGGTCCTCAAGTGGTTAAAGAGGAATTAATGCGTAAAATTTTCTGCATGCGGGCATAAGCATCCGCATACACTACGCTTCGCACTACGCGTAATTGTGTATTTTAACGCGTAGTCTACGAAATGCATACAAAGCGAATATTTGATTTCGAAGCCGTAGTTTGGCGAAGCGTAATTGCATAAAACTATGCGTAGTTCCAGCGTAGCAAAGTTGACTGACTACGACCATCCCTGATTGTGGGCCCCTGACAGGTAGTTAAAAGTGGGTGTGGCCATAACAAAATTGGGTGTGGTTATACATTGCATATATTTACCAATACAGTCTATGGCAACCTTCCCTGAGGCCCAGAAATATTTCTTGCTGCATACATGTAACATCTGCATTACCGTATTTTTCGGACTATAAGACGCTCCGGACCATAAGACGCACCTGATTTTAGAGGACAAAATCCAGGGAAAAAATATATATATACTAAACCTGGTGCATCTGTAGTGCAGGGGCATCTTATGGCCCTTCCCCCCTCGCCTTATGTGTTCTCTGGTGTCTCCTTGTGTCATTCTTTCTCTGTCCCTGTGTCCTCTGGTGTCCCCATGTCCTCTTATGTCCCCGTGTTCTCTGGTGTCCCCCTGTGTCATTCTCTGTCCCCCTGTGTCATTCTCTGTCCCCGTGTCATTCTGTGTCCCCCTGTGTCATTCTGTGTCCCTCTATGTCCTCCTGTCATTCTCTGTCCCCCTGTGTCCTCTGGTGTCATTCTCTGTCCCCCTGTGTCATTCTCTGTCCCCCTGTGTCATTCTCTGTCCCCCTGTGTCCTCCTGTGTCATTCTCTGTCCCCCTGTGTCCTCTAGTGTCCCTCTATGTCCTCCTGTGTCATTCTCTGTCCCCCTGTGTCCTCTGGTGTCCCTCCTCCTGTGTCATTCTCTGTCCCCGTGTCATTCTCTGTCCCCCTGTGTCATTCTCTGTCCCCCTGTGTCCTCTGGTGTCATCCTCTGTCCCCCTGTGTCCTCTAGTGTCCCTCTATGTCCTCCTGCGTCATTCTCTGTCCCCCTGTGTCCTCTGGTGTCCCTCCTCCTCTGTCATTCTCTGTCCCCCTCCTCCTGTGTCATTCTCTGTCCCCCTGTGTCCTCTGCTGTCCCCCGTGTCCTTTGCTGTCCCCCCTGTGTTATTCTTTGTCCTCCTGTGTTCTCTGGTGTCCCTCTATGTCCTCCTGTGTCATTCACTGCCCCCCTGGGTCCTTGTGTGTGGTGTCTGCGTTTGCCATTAACATCAGTGAATGAGGAGACCACCAGATATTAATATAGTGCAGTAATCAGGGCGCTGAACCAGCGCCGAGTGAGATAACAAAAATGTAAAGCACGTGTGTAAGGAAAGATGGCAGATCGCTGCATTAACTGTGCAGAGCTTACCGAAGAGGAAGGAATGGAAGGAATACACCGCAAACGCCACCGCTGCCATGCGGCTTCTCTAGGTTAGATGACAACAAAGCCATTGACCAATCAGGTGGGGGAGCGCTGCCCCAGTCAGCCAATCCCAGCGCATACGGCTACTGCCGGTTTGTTACACCGCCCGATAGTACCGAGGGCGGGATCATGCCCGTCATTGTGGCCAATCACTGCACTCCCTCAGTAGCTGGGAGTGCAGTGATTGGCCGCAATGACGGGCATGATCCCGCCCTCGGGACTATCGGGCGGTGTAACAAACCGGCAGTAGCCGTATGCGCTGGGATTGGCTGACTGGGGCAGCGCTCCCCCACCTGACTGGTCAATGGCTTTGTTGTCATCTAACCTAGTGAAAGCCGCATGGCAGCGGTGATGTTCGCGCTGTATTCCTTCCTCTTCGGTAAGCATGCACAGTTAATGCAGCGATCTGCCATCTTTCCTTACACACGTGCTTTTAATTCTGATTACTGCAGTATATTAATATCTGATGGTCTCCTCATTCAATAACGTTAATGGGACACGCAGACACCGCACAGAGGGGGACACCAGACACGGGGACTAGAAAAAACATAGGCACTGCTACGTACATTTGGACTATAAGACGCACTGACTTTTTCCCCCCACTTTTGGGGGAGAAAAAGTGCGTCTTATAGTCCGAAAAATACGGTATATTGGTTACTGAACAAAAGCAAAACGTAACCCCAATCCTGCATCAAGACAGGGCATGACATGACAGGCTCTGTCTTTTATAATTGAAAACACACCTGAGGTGAGAGGGATATGGAGGCTGACATATTTATTGCCTTTTAAACAATGCACGTTGCCTGGCTGTCCTGCTGATTCTCTGCCTCTAATACATTTAGCCATAGACCTTGAACAAGCATGCAAATCAGATGTTTCTGACTGCAGTGTGGAGCTGACTGGACCAAATTCAAATCAATCTAGGACTGACTAGCTAAAGATGGTGCAGTCTGCAGTGGCAGTGTGCAATCTAGACAACCTGGCTGGAACCCAGTACAGAGGGTGAGTAAGCTAGAAGGAAGGAGGTGCAGTGAGAAGACAGGAGAGTGGATTGTAAACTGGGGTGGCTTCCAAGATGTTTTTTTTTGTGGGTGCTATGCAAGTGCTAGATCCACTGCAGGGGTAGCTGACCTGCAGCGCGCGTAGGCAAAAAATTGGCTTGTCCGTGCACTGGAAAGTGGCGCGGTAATGACGGGTCATGAGCAGGGCCAAATGTTCTTCATTCTTAGCAGCAGTTAGTAATTCACTGACAGTGGACATCAACAGGAAACTTTGAATGAAGCCCCCTCTCCTAATTAAAAAAGGATATCCTACTACATATACATATAGCAGAGATTAGATTGTAAGATCCTCTGAGGACAGTCAGTGACATGACTATGTACTCAGTAAAGTGCTGCAGAAGATTTCAGTGCTATATAAATACATAATAATATGGTAGGACATTAGACTATGACTATGGTAGGATTAGATTGTGAACTCATCTGAAGACAGTCAGTGACATGGCTATGTACTCTGTAAAATGCTGCAGAAGATGTCAGTGCTTACCGATACTGTCCGACCACGGTGCTTGCTTGTTCATTCCGGATCAATGGCCTCCGGTTTGTCTGTGCCTGGACACTTAAGGTGGGTGCCAGGGAGGGTTGGTTGGTATGGGCTAAACAAATGCCAGGGAGGGTGGGTCCGTGGGCTAAACAAATGCCAGGGAGGGTGGGTGGTTGGCAAATGCCAGGGAAGGAGGGTGGGCTAATAGGTAGGTAGCCTGATGGGAGGGTGGGTTAATAGGTAGGTAGCCTGGTGGGAGAGAGGGTGGGCTCTAATAGGTAGGTAGCCTGGTCGGAGGAAGGGTGGGCTAATAGGTAGGTATGTAGCCTGGTGGGAGGGAGGGTGGGCTAATAGGTAGGTAGCCTGGTGGGCTAATAGGTAGGTAGCCTGGTGGGCTAATAGGTAAGTAGCCTGGTGGGCTAATAGGTAGGTAGCCTGGTGGGAGGGAGGGTGGGCTAATAGGGAGGTAGCCTGGTGGGAGGGTGGGCTAATAGGGAGGTAGCCTGGTGGGAGGGTGGGCTAATAGGTAGGTAGCCTGGTGGGAGGGAGGATGGGTGGGCTAATAGGTAGGTAGCCTGGTGTGAGGGAGGATGGGTGGGCTAATAGGTAGATAGCCTGGTGGGAGGGAGGGTGGGCTAATAGGGAGGTAGCCTGGTGGGAGGGTGGGCTAATAGGGAGGTAGCCTGGTGGGAGGGAGGGTGGGTTGGTGGGCTAATAGGTAGGTAGCCTTGTGGGAGGGTGGGTGGGCTAATAGATAGGTAGCCTGGTGGGTGGGCTAATAGGTAGGTAGCCTAGTGGGTGAGTAGGTGGGCTAATAGGTTTGTAGCCTGGTGTGTGTGTGCCTGGGTGGGCTAATAGGTAGGTAGCCTGGTGGGTGGGCTAATAGGTAGGTAGCCTGGTGGGTGGGTAGGTGGGCTAATAGGTTTGTAGCCTGGTGGGTGGGCTAATAGGTAGGTAGCCTGGTGGGTGGGCTAATAGGTGGTGGAGGGGTGTTACCCCTTTCTTCTGATCTACAGAGAGTGACTTCTTGACATTGAATGGGGACAGGCTTAATCTCCCTACCTGCATCTACGGTGCCTGAGTGGTAACCCTGGCTTTTGAGTACAAAGATACTTACTCTATCATCAAGTCATCCTTACCAGTGCATACAACACTGTATCGGGCTCTCAGTGTTATTCTTTATTTAACTGGACAGAGACTGTTCACAGCAGTCTTGAAATCCTTAAACAGTTAATTGGGAACAGTCCAGCACTGGCGTTATTTGATCCTCCACTACTAAACATTGTTACTGCAGATGCTTCCAACTAAGGCCTTGGTGCTGTTCTCACATGCCATGCAGTTCATGTACAGAAAATGTTTGCATTTGTACTTCACTGTAGGGAAATAAGCTCTGGCATATGTTAGGGGTAAAGAAAGAGGGAAAAACTAACCTGTGGGGTCTGCAATTTATTCTGAGGACTGACCATAGCTTCCTGACAATACTTCTTACAACAAAAGGATTAAGGTGAGACTTCAAGTGGATCCAAACTCAGAACGTCCTCGCTGCTCTAAACAATTAGCCACAGCATGATAACTTTTATGGGAAAATGTCTTCATTAAAATTTAAGAAAGTCCTAAAAAAATCCTGACATTTTAATGGCATGAACTGTCCAGGGAGCACAGAAAGGGCTAAGCTTCAGTCTTTCCTGCAGAGGCAGAGCTAAGCCCAAGTCAGAGTGCTGCTGCGAGTTACTTCTGCTAATAAGCTAAGTATACTCATATGTAGCTAAACAAACACACAAGGCACATTGCAATTAATTTCTACAGCACTTATATGTAGAATGAAAACTTTTCATTGTGTGGTGTGCAAGAGTTTGGGCCTGCTTTACATAACCTGCATGAGTACGCATATTTTTTTTGCTGTGCTTCTCTCACTCTTTACTTCACACCAGATAACAGTCTCAATTCACAGTGAACAGTGAAGTATATGACCACCTCTGTCAAATGAATATGTATCTGTACCCTACAGTAGCACTAATGACAGGGATGGCAGGGTTACCTCCGGTTTGCCAGACATCTCAAAAAAAAAATTGCATTATATGCACTATATATAAATTTTTATTTATTTGAGGTGTCAGTCAGACTGGAGGTTGTTCCCTGTGGGACGATACAGACAGGAACTTTCATATGAACGTGGAGATGGAATTGTAGCTAAAAGTAAAGATTGCATGAGCTCTAGTGGTGGCCAAGCACAGATGCCAAGTGCTAAATGCCATTCAGTCTTATGTTAGTTGTCACTGTCACAGCAAATGTTTCCAATAAAACTGTCACACCAACCAATAGCTTTTCCTGATTCTGTATGGAAAAACGTGCAATTGATATTGTGGGTCCTTTCTTGGATGCCCTATGGGATTTGCTAGAACTTCACCATACTATAACAGTGAATAGCCTCTTGTCAATCTGTTACTCTTCTTTCTTACATTTCGCTCTGCAGTTTTCAGCAGGGAAGGCTACTCAAAGGAAGCAGTATCTCACAGCTGTATCTAATAGCTGATTGGTTGGCACAACTATATAAATATTACATTAATAAATAAGCAAAGGAGAGACTGACAGGTTCAAAATAGATGCAAAGAATAGAAAAAGCACACAGGTTTTTGTCAAATGAGCATTTGACAAAGGCCTGTGTGCTGAAACATGCTTTTTGTGGCTATGGTACCACTAATAAATTAAGTGTAATGATCTGCGGGTGATTTCCAGCCAGCGCACACTATGCGTGCTGAAGCAGCCAGAAATCGCCACAGTCACAGAAACAAAGCACCCAGTATAAATTTGCAGAGGAGAATTCCAACCAGCAGATGGAGCTGTGGAGTGCAGATGAATAAACCCTCTGCACAACCACAGATGTCAGATAGAAATTGCACGATTAAGCAAGATAGAACAACAGAAGACAATTCCAACCTGCAGATGGAACTGCGGAGTACAGAGGAACAAGTCCCCTGTACTTCCACAGATGCCAGGTTGAAATTGCCCGACTAATGTAGTGATCTGCGGGCAGGGGCGCCTCTAGCCTTTTTGTCACTCCAGGCAAAAAAACCTGTGGTGCCCCCCCCCCCCCCCCCCGGATCCCTTTAGCTGATAGGGGCTGCGCTCCTCTTCAAGCATGAGCAGAGCCTTGCCATACCCGTGTAGTATCTCAGAACCGCTCATGCACAGGCGGATCAGGCTTACTGCACAGGAATGGCTGTATTTGCGCAGGCACGGTGCGGCTGCATTCATGCTTGAAGAGGAGCATGGCCCTGATCAGTCGGAGGGTATAGGCAAGTGGCAGGAAAAGACTGGTGCAGCACCCCCATTTCTGTCTGACAGGTTGGAGTTAGAGGCAGGGCAAGGGGCAGAGCCATGTGCAGTAAACATTACACTGCGCTTGTGGCTGCTTAGGTAAGGGTGGCCTTAGAGGTTGGCAGAGCATGTGTGCTCTGTCTCTATTGGCTGGGGAGTGGAGGGGATGCATCTCAAAGGAAGCACTGTGGTGGGGATGGAAACACTGGTAGGAGCCAGTGAGCAGAGCTGCAGCATCAGGTCTGTCTTTTGTGAGAATGGAAATGCAAAACACAGGGAGATGAAAACTTTGATTAAGGCTGGTTTCACAGTGGGACGTTACAGGCGCACGTTAGAGCAGCCTGTAACGCAGCCCACCGCACAGTAATGAAAAATCAATGGGGCTGTTCACAGTGCCCACGTTGCGTTACATTGTAACGCAGCGTCACAAGCCAATGTACTGCATGCAGTACTTTATACACGGCTGAGCCGCGTTAGACTGCTTGCACATGCGCTGTAATGTTGGGGAGGAGCGGCGAGCGGCCAGGCACATGGCTAATTAATATTCACTGCACGTCGTGACGTGCAGTGTTTACTTCCTGGAGCGGCTGCTCTGTGCGGCGATTGGCCGGCGGGTCCACGTGATGCCGCATGCGCACAAGAGTGCGCATCACGGCATCACTGACGCCAGAGTGAGCTGCACAACGCGGCTCACTCTGACGTCCAGATCCAGCACCACCAGGCGTTGCGTTAGGGGGACGTTATGCGACCTTAACGCCCCCTCTAACGCAACGTCCTGGTGTGAAATTAGCCTAAAGAATCGCTTGGTTTGTACAAAATGTATTTTATTCTTATGTTAGTTTAAAAAGGCTACACATAATGCCTGGTACACACCATGCAATTTCCCATCAGATAATACAGGTTGATTCGATTATTTCTGACAGGTCTGATCTGATTTCCAATGGATTTTCTGATCAATTTTCTATAGAAGTGATTGGAAAATTGATCAGAAAAATTATTGGAAATCAGATCAGACCTGTTGGAAATTATCGATTTCGACCAGTCTATCTGACGGGAAATTGCATGGTGTGTACCAGGCACTATATGTCTCACATCCCCCACCACTACTTCACACTGGGAGCTGTCTGGTAACCCTGTGTACCACAAGACCCAGAAAAGTTTAGAAAATAGCTGTAAAAGATGCAAAATAAAGTATTAAAAACACAATGAAAGGTATGTGTGCTTGTCTGCACTACAAGCAGCCCAACTACTGTAAACAGAATATTCCAGGGAACTCTATTTAGCATCACAAATCCATTTTAGCATAGAGGGCATTGTTTGCTTATACCAGCCTTATCTGTCACATAATGTGCACTGCTGGTCACAGGATCATAAAGCATTCATCCATCACAGGATCCCAAAGCAGAGTCTGAGCATTCCTTTTCTTTGTTTATTTTCACACTTTGCCATAAAGCAGTTTCTTGGAAGTTTGCTCTGCATCAACAGGACTGGGTGCAGTGACGATACAGTGGTGATGAATCCCCAGCATGACACGCTCTATCACTTACTGGTCTGTGTGTAAATCTTCCAGCATGTCAGAGCCCCTGCTAGTGCCAGATAAGCTCTTCTAGCTGCTTCTCCCCACAGTCAACCAGACACTCTCAATCTCCGGACTCCTAATCACTTCCTGACCTGGCCTCGGCACTTCCTGTGATGTCACGCTCCTTCCCCATCACTCGTGCTAATTGAGCCTGCATTCTGTCGCTGTAAAATCAATCTACAGCGTGGAAAAAAAGTTACAGTAGCAGTGGGCGGCGCCTTCTGGCGAACTTCCGCCCCCAAGCGGCTGCCTGTACTGCCTATTGGTATAGGCGCCCCTGTCTGCGGGCGATTTCCAGCCAGCGCACACCATGTGCGCTGAAGCAGATGGAAGTTGCCACAGTCACAAAAGCAACAAGTCAGAAGAAAGCAAAAACAGGGACAGACAATATGAATGGCTACCAATCTAGTCGCCACCCCGCGACGGTAGACATATCACATCATAGCAGGCCAGAATGAGAAAGCTAATCGCAAGAGAGGCGATTGCTATCAGCGACACAAGATTGAGCAAAGACAGAGTGTGAACTGAATAAGGAAGACACAGCAAATAACCACAATCTGAACGCCAAGAAAAATAACAAAGAATTCACTAAACGCGGTCCCCGCACGATATGCGCAACAGAGACAAGCACGTTAACGGTACGGCCACCGCACGTTAAGCGCAACAGTGGCAGAACGTACCAACCCTAACTAACAAATTAACACAGAAAATGAGACAGACAAATAACGCAAACGCTTGCTAATCTGTTGCCTCACACCAGACAACAGCAAGCGTTCGTGCCAGACAAGACAGACTGAAGGAGAAACCAGTAGCAACCGCAGCTAAGGTTATACTCCAAGAATCAGACAAGGGAGATCCACCGCCTCTACCACTAGGGCGAATGCGATCTAGGAGCGAGACCAAACGATTCACTGTCAGCCACCGCAGGTGACAGTACAATCGCAAGGACAAGACAATACTGACAGGAATAAACAGTACAAATAAAACAGAACCTGACCGTACTATAAGAAGTGCAGAACGCACTCCCCAATAATTAACTACACTAGAATATTCGCACAAAATACAAAAAGGCTGAGGCTCCAAGGTAAGTTTCCCTAATCAGAAAACTGTGTCGAGCGAGGAATTCTGGGAGGAAGTGAAATTTATACTAGAAACCTTCAAAGGAAGCAGACAAGCAATTTGCATGACAAGTGGATGCAAATCAGTCAGCCTTGCAAACTGACAAAAAGGACTCTTTTCCCTGGACTGAACTATGCAAGCTGCATAGGAAACAAAGCAGTCCAGGGAATGAAGTCCAGCAGAGCGGATTCTGACATTAGGCTGATATTGCAAAATCCATGTGATGACCCAGCTTTTTCTATTCTTTGCATCTGATTGTACCCCCCTGTGGGATCCGGGTGTATGCTGGTTGACTCTCTGGTGCTACGACTGTCAGTGGTTGGAGCTCAGGGGCAATGCTTTTTTGAGGTTCAAAATAAACCTCAATATGTAAATCTTACTGGAAAATCTTGGAAAGCCTTTCCTACTTTAAGTTTTTACATAATTACAGAGCAAACCCAGATGCAGCTACCCAGTCATCACCATTTGGCAGATGAATGTGCACTAAGTAACGTGCTGCAGGCATACAACTTCCATTAAAAAAAGTGTTTCTTGGTGTCATCAGCTTAAAGTGAACCTCCGGACTAAAAATCGACTCAGCAGCACTGAAAAGGCTTGGTGTTTTTTTAACAGTTTCACAGCATCAGAACTTTGTTTTTCTAATACAAGCCTCATTTTTAGCTCCACAGAAGAAAACTGCCCGGGCATTTTTCCCCTGATGCTGTGCAAAGCATGATGGGATTTCTGATTTTGTTGTTCTCGTTCTGCTGTTTTGGTGCAATTTTTTTTTTTTTTTACACTTTGAATTTTACATTTGAAGCCTAGCATGTGCAGCTGGGAGGGGTGATCAGGACACAGGACAGTTGGAACTGTGTCTCCTGCTCCTTGTCATCTCCTTTCAACCAAAAAGATGGCTGCCCCCATGACAAAGATGGCAGCCTCCATGAATCACCCACCCTGTTTTAAAAGAACAGGCAAATGTTTGTAAGAGATTATATTACCTATCTATTCTAATTAACATAACTAATGTAATTTGATGACAGTATGTTTGTTTAGGCTGAAGTTCCCCTTTAACTGATATTAAGTGCCTTGTTTTAACCACTTGATGACCCAGCCTTTACCCCCCCTTAAGGACCAGCGCTGTTTTAGCTGATCTGTGCTGGGTGGGCTCTACAGCCCCCAGCACAGATCAAACACCAGGCAGAGCGACCAGATCGCCGCCCCTTTTTTCCCCACTAGGGGGATGATGTGCTGGGGGGGTCTGATCGCTCCTGCCTGCGTGTGGCTGGCGGGGGGGGGGGGCACCTCAAAGCCCCCTCCACCGCAGGATTCCCCCTCTCCCTCTCCTCCCTCCCTTCCCCGGAGATCGGAGGCTGCACAGGAACGGATCTGTCCTGTGCAGCCTCTAACAGGCTTCTGCCTGTCATGTGACAGCGATCCCGGCCGCTGATTGGCCGGGGATCGCTGATCTGGTACAATGCTGCTACTGTTAGCAGCGTTGTACAAATGTAAACAAAGCGGATTATTTCCGCTTGTGTTTACATTTAGCCTGCGAGCTGCGATCGGCAGCCCGCAGGCTATTCACGGAGCCCCCCGCCGTGAATTGACAGGAAGCAGCCGCTCGTGCGAGCGGCTGCTTCCTGATTAATTAGCCTGCAGCGGGCGACGCAGATCTGCATCGCTGGTCCTGCAGCTGCCACTTTGCCGACGCGCGTTATGCGTGCGCGGTCGGCAAGTGGTTAATATGCTTCTAATTTCTTCATTCCTTGGAACACTGCGGTCTCGTATGTATTTTTTGATTTTACTCAGATCACAATTATATAGGGCGGTACACATATTGTCTTTATCCTTAATTCCCTTTTGGGAATATATTGTGCCTTGGCAAATCTGTAATGTTTATTTTATGTTAATAAATATTTCCTTGTTTTAAAAAAAAAATGCTTCTGAAATCATCTCTTGCTACAGTGTTTTAATACCAACAGGACAATTGTAAGGCATACAGTGAGCAGAAGCGAAGTGCTACAGAAGTACTCACAGTCCTGTCTTGCTGAAACAGGAATAATTCAGATTTACTATTCCACTTAAAGTGACAAAAAAGGCAACAAAGACCATGCATAAGTGAACTGTTTGATGGACACATATGACATGCCAGCCATCAATGCATACAAACAACTCCCTACTTTAGATATCAGCAACAACAGAGACACAGACATTAGGTGCAGACATTAGGTGTGCTCCAAAAAACAGGAATCTTCCTGTGGGAACTAATGCCTGTTATGTAACTGGATGCATACTGCTATTTCCTGAAGCTGGACGTTATTTTTTATGTTTTTTTTTTTCCAATTAAAGCAAAAATTATTCAAGGAGAAAAAAGTGAAAACAGTTGCCACATCAGCAAGGCCAAATCTATCCAATCATCCCCTACAGGCAAGATGTCAGTAAACTCACTAATGACTGATTGCTGTTGGTCATCATCATTTTTATTTACTACTTGATCTGCATTGAAGCTCGCTGTAGTTCTGCTCACTTGAAACAAAGGGAAAGGCATTTCTAAAAGGACGGAACAATGTCTGTTTTGATTCTGATAGTCAGGCCTGTAACTGCTGGGCATTTCCTATCCAAGTGAAGAGCCTTTGCTTACATCAGTTATGTGGATGTTGGAGCCTGCAGAAACAGATGTTTCCTGTCAGCAGCTGATTTACCCTCTACGAGTGCACAAGTGTATTCAGCATATTTCAAGCACCCAATGTTTCATTAGCTGACCTTTGAAACATGTTATCCAAATCATCCCTTAAGCCCATGTTCCATTTGTTAGGTTACTAATCTCCTGCACCTTCTCCTGTCTATTAGGCTTCAGGGATTGCAGTGTGTGTGCCTTGACACCACACAAACTGGCTATGATATAGCGGTGATGCGTTATTGTCCTGCTGCACAGATGCTAATGGGATCTTGTACTTAAAAAAATTGTAAAAATAAATAAATACACTAATATATAAGGATATTATTTTTTTGTAATATTCATAATATTATGTTACTATAAGGAACCTGCCTGTTAAGGTTGATGTTTGTGCCGAGACCCAGGCGGAATCTGCCGCTTCCGGGTCTTGGCGCTTGCTCCCCATTGATGATACGCATGCTGGGACACAGGCCACACTTCCTGATAGGTGGAGGGCAGGTTCTCGGTACGCCCTCCGCAAAGGAAAACAGTAGTCAGCTGACTGCGGTCAGCTGACAGCTCTAGCGTCAGCTGACTGCGCGGCTGACACTTGGCAGATGCATCTGCTGAGATTGGATTTGCGGAGTGTGCCCGGCCACTGATTGGATGAAAGTTGTATTTAAACGTGCAGAGTGCTCCCAGTCATCGTCCGTGATAAGCATAGCTGTAGCTAGTTGCTGGGTGTGCACTCACATTGTCTGAACTATTAGAATTGATGGTACACTGTAGAAACAAAAAGTCACTTGGCACTCAACTGTTAAAGAGGGGGTGGGGCCAGTTCCTGTAAGTCTGCGTTGGCTTCACCCCATGTGCTTGCACCTGTGTTGTTAGGTTGGCAGTTCAAGCAAAGGGAAGTGCGTCAGGCCTTGATTAGTGCAGAGCACAAACTGTAGCACACTGGTACACAAAAGAGATGCTGCGCACCTTCCTCTTGTATTGCTTTTATTCAGGCATTCCACTAACAGCCAGCGTAAATGACATGAGAAACAAAAGTAGTCAAACCTGGATTCACGAGGTGCAGGAGTGGATGGGGAAGAGGTGACCAGGGGATGTATGGACGGCACTACAGCCGTTTCACGCCGTCGGGCACTTGCTCACGTGCGTATGTCCTAAACGGGGCAGCGCTGCACAGCTTCCTACATAGGATCTCCAAGCCGCGCCCCCAGCCTAACCCAAAAGGGGGCTCCCATTAAAAAAGACTAGGGGATGACTTTTGTGGGCAAAGGGACCTTATGGGGCGTATTCGCCTCTAGAATAAATTTACCTACTCCCCTGTTCAATTACTATATCTCTGCATCTGCAGAATTCGGGGAGGAGGGTTTCGAACAGCCCATACCAGGAAAGAAAATCTGGAGGTTGTGTCATATAGAGGGAGAAATATCTTTTTTAATGGGAGCCCCCTTTTGGGTTAGGTTTAGTGGGGTGATCCTTTTTAAATATACTTGCTGATAATAAACTGTACAAATTTTAACAAGGGCACTCAAGATGCAGATCAGCTATGCCACAATGCCAGCGTTCATGTATGCACTTTGAATATGCACTGCAGCACTTTGCGACATTTTCACATATAATTATCCACAATGTGTTTTGAAGTGATGCCTGAGATGTAAATATTTTTCTATTTGTAAATTGATCTATGCGCACAAAAATGTTACTTGCACATTTCACTTTTACCTGGCTGCATAGCCAGATCCAGCACCAATGTACAAGCTAGATGCTTGTTTCTCGCCGCTGAGCGACGAGTCTCCGCCCCTTCACCCCCGACCTCAGCTCCCAGACACTCTACACCAATGGGGCAGCGCTGGGGGCGCGGCTTGGAGATCCTATGTAGGAAGCTGTGCAGCGCTGCCCCGTTTAGGACATACGCACGTGAGCAAGCGCCCGACGGCGTGAAATGGCTGTAGTGCCGTCCATACATCCCCTGGTCACCTCTTCCCCATCCACTCCTGCACCTCGTGAATCCAGGTTTGACTACTTTTGTTTCTCATGTCATTTACGCTGGCTGTTAGTGGAATGCCTGAATAAAAGCAATACAAGAGGAAGGTGCGCAGCATCTCTTTTGTGTACCACTATTAGAATTGACCTTGGCTTGTATTGACCATTTTTGTCTGCTGTTTACTATCCCTTGCTTGTTACCTGGATACTTTTGCCTGCTGCTTGGACCGACCTCTGCTTGTTACCTGGATACTCTTGTCTGCTGTCTGAACTGACCTTTGCTTGTTACCTGGATACTCTTGCCTGCTGCCTGGACTGACCTTTGCTTGTTACCTGGATACTCTTGCCTGCTGCCTGTACTGACCCTTGCTTGTTTCTTGGATACTCTTGCATATTACCTCAACTGACCTTTGCTTGTTGCTTTGATAATCTTGCATGCTGACCTTGCATGAACTCTCTCACTCGCTACTTGGATCATCCACTGCCTGTTCCCTAAACCATCTGTCATTACCTGCAATCGACACTGAGGGCCTCATCCTCCTAAAATCAAGGTACTAATCCTGTGTGATACTTATAAACTATTGAACTGTGTTATACTTGCCTCAGTGGGGTTCTGGCGGGTTATTGCCCTCTCTACTCCAGTCTGTATGCCTTGCACGTTAAGACCTGGGGGTAACGTAGTCAGGAGACAAATAAAGTGTCCTGTTCACGCGGGGGCTTGTCTATAGGTGAAGACCATGGGTCGGGCTCAGAGCCGTGGCACTAGATTGGGGCATAGAGGCTGATTGGGGACATAACCTGTCAAGACTTACAATTACAAGTAGGTTTTTCAAAGCTCCAGTTAAGGCACAGTTTTTATAAGCATTTAGCAGAAAGTTAAGGTAGATATTATTTTCTATTTTGGGAGCTTGATTTGGGTTATGGAAAAAAAGCAACATGAAGACACAGTGGGGACCAAGTTGTCAGGAGGAAATGTCAGAACGTATTGAATAGTCACACGTTAACTTGAGCACTGGGGGACGTTGATAGTTCAAATATCAATAATGTTATATTACCATTTACCAAACCCCTTTCTATTTGCCTAAGGCTCAACACACAACATTCAATCTTGGTTGTTCAATCTTACCACTTTCATGTAGTATAAGAGCTTTTCCAATCAATCATTCAAGGTATTTTCAATCTGTTGGCCCTTATACTACATAGATTTGGTAAATTTGTACAACCAAGATTGTATGGTGTGTGTTGAGCTTTACACTAACCAACCTCCCTAAGCATTCCCCTAGCTGTACGCTTAACACTGACTCCCCTCCCAAAGCAAACTCTTTTCTAAATGTCTACAGGTGTCCCTTAAGGTTACAAGTTTTTCATTAGATGCGATCATTCAACCTGATTTTTATAATTGAAAGTAATCAGAAGGTAATTATTGATTGTTCACATAAACAGGTTGTTTAGGGTATTTTCTCTCTTCCGATTCGATCATAAAATCTAACATTCTGATCAATTACTCAATTACTTTTTCTGTTCCAATTGATTATAAAATCATTTTACATAGATCTTGGTCACACACTGTGCAGTTTTCTGTACAGTTCAATCATACAAATCACGTTGAAAGGACACCTTATAAACAAAATTGTACCGTTAATGGGCACCTTAACACTAACCTACTCTGTGTGACATTTAACTCTATTCTCCCCCATTCACTAACACTAACCAACCTACATCTACCAATCCTTCGATCTGTAGCTCAGGTATATATAACTGAGCCCAGGTGCTGAACCATACAGTGATTGCCGAGACCTGGCTAAGTGGCTAAAATGTACCAGAGAAAATCTCAGATGGGAGCAAAAGAGATGATCACAAAATTCTCCTACAATTAAGCCAAGCTAGCAAATGAAAGGCATTATCTGCCAATCATCTAGTCAGCAACTGATAATTTAAAGTCCCATTCCAGGGACAAATACTTTCCTATATCCAAGTAGGAATTTGATAGCAGAGCTTGTTTTCATCCAATTATAAAGTTTCATTAGCTAATGACAAATAATTGGCTTTTAAAATAACTGGTTAGAAGTCCAGACGCTGCCCACATCCTGCACCAGTGACTAGGCTGCAATTCTCTCAGATTCAAACTGTGCCTCCCCTTTCATTTTAAACTGTGGAGCTGATGTAGTGAAATCCACAAACACAGAGCATCTTAGATGATGCATTGACTCTGGTCAAGTAATCAAAATTTTCAAGACATGATTTTTAGCAACAGAATACACATTCCACGAAAAATAGGTAACATCAGAACAACTGATTTCTAAGTAATAATATGATATTTAAAGATCTTTGAATTTAATGCCAGTTAGTGGGTTTTATTGTGTATGCATTTAAAGTAATACTAATACCTGAGTCATACATTATGTCTGCCCCTTCCTCCCACACTAAGCTGCATTCATTGGTCAGGTTACACCCTCTCTAATCATGTGATACTGCTGGCAGGATAAGTTGGCACCAGGGTTGCATGAAATAGAAGCATAAGGAAAAACGGGTGTGGGGTGAAGCCAATAAAAGTGTAAACAAATACTATTGTGAATTGGGGCGCCAAATGAAAACAAAAAAAATATTTCCAGTGCTAAGGACAATAGTAAAACATTGGTAAATATTTTACTACAGTTAAACCTAACCAGAACTCTCCCCCTCTGATGCATATCCCTAAAACCTCCCTTCCTGATGCCTATGCCTAACCCTAAAACCCCCCTGCCTGATGCCTAATCCTAAACCCCCTTTCTGACACCTAACTCTAAACCCCCCTTTCTGGCGCCTTAGCCTAAAACCCCCCTTCCTGATGCATAACCCTAAAACCCAACTCTAAAACCCCCCTGCCTGACGCATAATCCTAAAATTCCCCTTTCTGACACCTAACTCTAACCCCCCCCCCTCCTGATGCCTTACCTTAAAGCCTCCCTTCTGGATTACTAACCTTAACCACCCCTCACATACTGCCCCTGCCACAAATAACAAATACAAATAACAATATATTTCAAACACTATACATTTCAAAAACAAACAATTTTTATGGACAGGCCCAGTGCGCCCAAATTGTCCTTTAGCTGCAGTTGCCCACATGTCCTGCTTTAGCCTCAATTAGCAAAGTACAGCTCTAATGCAGACAAAACTGCAGCCCAGTGTTTAATGGTAGGGAAGTATTTGTGCTTGTTGCTCATAGTTACCAGCCATATTTTTCATTTAATTTACAAATCAGCACTTTACTGACAACAGATGAAACAGGACAGAGGAATTAACGTGTCACATGTAACAAAGGAGTTACATTCAGGAGACAGATTTCCTTTGCCCTTAATACATGAAATATAGAGGGAAAGTATAAAGAATAAACAGACGGGCAGCAACTTCTAATTATCATTCACAATATCTGTGCATGCATGTAACTTACTGAGCACATTTATGAAATGAATCCACAGAAATCAGAAATGTATGGATTTGACATTTCAATTTTGAGATTATCAGGATGACTTGAACTTCCAATGCAACAATAACAGCTGCGAACATAACAGCACTGTAAAAACATTTAAAAATGTCAAATAGCACAAAACTAACCGGTCTATTCACAGCATGCTTAATACATGAATCTGCGGTCCAGGCCCTAAATCTGCAGTCTCCAGTTTGCACACTTTGCACATCCAAAGATCCTTTTATATTTTCTCCAGCATGGAAAAATATTTAGAGTAATAAAAAAAGGAATCTTTGCAGCAACACTAATGATTCCTTAAGGGATAAGGAGGTTTGGATATGATTTTCTCATGCATTCTTTTGGGTGACTTAGCATTAATGAAGGTCATTTTCTGGTAAGTTCATCATCAGCACTGGAAAGAAACATGCAAAGTTCTCATATTATTCAACCTCTTAAGGTACCGACAGATGGGTTCTGATTAGTCCAGTAGTAATTATCAGTGTAGGCAATCAACAAGATGGGGCGGTGCACATGTTACAAAGGACCACCAAGGAGTGCTGCTTCCAAAATTCAACAGGCAATTAATGTCAGCAATCAAAAGAGAAAAGACACATTTATTTATTCATTTAATTTATACTTAATGGAGGGAGAGAGAGATACAAGTCTTTGCAGGGTCGCCAGCCGTTTCGCACATAACCACCCGGCGCTACATTAACAAATCATTACCTTAATTGGAGTAGGAGCCGACTCTAATTAAGGTAATGATTTGTTAATGTAAATGTTTCTGATGGTTGTTGGGTAGTTTAGTGTCCTGACGAAGCACTGGGTGGTCCGATGCATAACGGCTGTCAACCCTGCACGGACTTGTATTCCTCTCCTCTGTTAAGTATATGGAATGCAAGCCTGCTTTGATCTATGACTTGCTAACGTGTTTTAAACTGATGAAATAAATGTGTCTTTTATTGGACGTGTGGTAAACCTAATGGATGCATGTGTGTCATCCAGCAACAGCCAAGGACCCGCTCACCAATGACTTTACATGTGCCAATAATGACAAGCATATTTTTCTGTAGAATTGCTGAACGGCTACAATATGTTAAAGAAAAAGCTAATATGCCACAGCTAATGTTTTAATACACTATGTGGGAATTATTTTTTTTCCGTTTAGCTACAGACATAAAGTAAAGAAATTATGCCTTTTATTGTTTAAAAAAAAAAAAAGAGAAAGAAATTATGCCTGGTAATATTTTCATATGAATTCCAAAAAGCATTCCTGCTAGACATGTATCTAAGGATTAAATAAAGTATATTCTATTTCATTTAGTATTACAAATATTAGGATGCTTTTTTGAGATCTCGGTTTCAGGCGGCACTGGTTACTGACCTGTCTATGGCCGTACTTGTTGGCATACTCCTTCCAAAACCTCGAACTCCCATTTGCCGAAAATATGGTACACAGGAAAGGTTGGCAGCAATTATTGCTAAGGAATCGGAAGGGTTCACAAAAAATCCATTTTCTCCTAAAATCATATATCTGTCCTGAAAAACAGAGATGTATGTGACAATTAAAACAAATATTACTTTGTTACCTACTTTCAAATTCTGACACTGCCATTCAATGCTGGTACAGAGTTTCCATGCTTGAATATGGCATAGGTTACATTACTGAACATACATTTTGTATTACAGGTAAACGTTGGTGTTAAAGTGTTCTGACCTCTTCCTACAAAAACATACGGTCTAGTTATTACTCAAGTTTTGCAGTTGAGTTCCTGACATATTTTGATTGTTTTATGTATGTTTGATTTTTTTTTCTGCAATTGATGCAAATAAAAACCTTTTGAAACATAAAATAAGTTTTGTAGTTGAGAATATGACGTTTAATAAGCTGGTTGCTTAAAGGGGAACTGAAGAGAGAGGTATATGGAGGCTGTCATGTTTATTTCCTTTTAGACAATACCAGTTGCCTGGCAGCCCTGCTGATCCTCTGCTTCTAATACTATTAGCCATAGCCCCTGAACAAGCATGCAGCAGATCAGATGTTTCAGTGGTTCAGACTTATAAGACTGATCTGACAAGACTAGCTGCATGCTTGTTTCTGGTTTTAATCAGATACTACTGCAGAGAAATAGACCAGCAGGGCTGCCAGGCAACTGGTATTGATTAAAAGGAAATAAACATGACAGCCTCCATATACCTCTCTCTTCAGTTCCCCTTTAAAGTGAAAGGTGAAAATAAACAGATGAGAAAAACAATTCTATCTATCCTTCTTTTTTTTTTTAATTACTTTTTTAGATTGCTTGAATTTTAAATTTCAAAACTTAAAAACGAAGATTCAATGTTATATTCCTCTGCTCAATGGCACATTCTTTCTAGTAGCCCATAGCTAAAATATATGAACTTTATTGACCTTTTATTTATCTATTCCTGCACTCAGAAGCTCTCTCTCAGGAAAGAGTTTCATGGCTGTAATTGCTTATCATTGAGGGTAACACTATAGTTCGACTAGGTGTTGTATCTCCCCCAATTAGAGAGAAACTGTCACTTGCATACCCACATGTTTTTTAGGCAGGTAAAGAAAAAAGTAACATAGCCAAGCTATTAATTTGCTTGCTTGGCACTGTACATGTCTATCTCATCATGTCATCTCAGGTACACTTCAAAGGATACATTAGGCCACCCTAAAAGAGAGAAGTTTTACTGATCTGAGGTATTTTCCAGCCCCTAAATGCTTATCAGGTTTACACCGAAGCTCGTCTGTTCCCTTGTCTGCCGCTGTCTCCTCCATAAGATTGTGACCCGCACCTGGGTAGTTGTCTTCTTCGCATGTGCACCTCTTGTGATCGCCCTACAATCCCCCTGGAGCACTTTGTGCTTGCCCGTTTCACAAAGACTTGAACTGGGCAAGCGCAAAACACTCCTGGGTATAGGAGCGCGATCACGAGGGGTGCAAAGCATGCATGCGAATGTGCAGAAGAACAAAACCCAGCCGTTGGTTTCGATCTTACAGAGGGAACAGCGGCAGACTGGGGAACAGCATACCTTCGGTGCGGGACCTTAAAGACATTTAGGCACTTGAAGAAGCCCCAGGTGAGTAAAACTTTTCTCTTTTAAGGTTTCCTGAAGAAGTCAAGAAGAAGTCAATCCAACGGTTGTATTGACTTCTTATTAGTCTTATCAGCTTTTTGAACAATGGCAAAATACTTTTTTTTAGCTGTTTCAACTTGTTCCACAGCAAAAGTTGTTCAACAATTGTGCTGCATAAAAGACCACTGTTGAGCGTGTGTTTGGGGCTTTAGATTGACGTCTTATCAGTCTTATCAGCCGTGTGAAGAAAAGCAAGCAACTTTTTTTGGGTTGTTTAACTTGTTTCACAACAAAAGTTGTTTGAGAATTGTGCTGCATAAAAGACCGCTGTTGAGTGTGTGTATGGGGCTTAAGATAGATTTAACTGAAGCAGCAGGGATGCCTTTCGATGTAGGAAGTTTCCCCAGGCTATGCGATTACTATATATCCCAGAATAGTTCAGAGCTGGCAGTAGCTGGCAGCGCACCCAACAGCAGAAATGCTGGCAGAGAGAGCAGCAAGCTCTGAATGCATGAAATACTTACTCCATCAGCATCAAATGCAGCTCCAAATCCATGCTCCCCTCCCTTCATAGCTTCCAGGAGCCCACTGGCATATGTTAGGTTGGGGTCGGGGTACTGGCCACCAAAATCTTCAAGAGGGACACAGTTGACTGCAGAATTGGCAGGTGCTCCTAATTCATCACAAAGAATTCGTCGGACATATGGACCCATTACTGAAAGAAAGATGACACAGTGTGCATTCTTAACTAAGACAGTGCTTAGTGGCTTGGGGCATAGTTCAGCACAAAAGCTTAATACCAATAACGTGTCAGAATTCAATTCCACTGAGTTAACAGGACCCTTTATTTTTATATATGGACATCCAGGAGCCAAGCTGTAATAGCCAAGGGCTTCCAGCAGAATCCACGTCCCCAGAGTGTTCAATGATTAAAGGTCAAATTCATCTCCCTGTCTTCATTACATATTTTATTTTATATATCATGGCCCATGTGCAATTAACTTTTTCTCCTGAGTTTTCTCCCAGGAGATAATTTTTCATCTTGTATTTAAAATAATTTTTCAGCATTTTGCAATTAAAAAAGTACCAAAAAGTAATTGAAAATTATTTTGAGTATTTTCTTACTTGCTGGGAATTTAAAATGTATTTTATATACAAGTTGAGAAAATATCACCTAAGAGAAAACTCAGGTGAAAAAGTGAATTGCATATGGGCCCGTATATCTTTAACCACTTAAGGACCACGGGGTTTTCTTCTGATCGGTGCTGCGTGGACTCTCCAGCCCGCAGCACCGATCAGGAAATAGCCAGGGCGATCAGACTTCCCCCCTTTTTTCCCCACTAGGGGGATGTCCTGCTGGGGGGGTCTGATCGCCGCCGGCTGCCTGCACTTTCCGGGGGGGGCTCTTCAAAGCCCCCCTCCGCAGCGCTTTCCGCCCTCCCCGGCTTTCCCTCCCTCTCCCTGTACCTGTGAGTGGCGCAGGACGGAGTTCCGTCCTGCGCCGGATAGGACAGGCTTCTGCCTATCAGATGCCGGTGATCCCCGGCCAATCAGAGGCCGAGGATCGCCGATCTACGTCACGGCGCTGCTGCGCAGCAGCGCCGTGTGATGTAAACAGCGGGGATTTCTTCCCCGGACGTTTACATTATGCGTGCGAGCCGCGATCGGCGGCTCGCACGCTGTTCACGGAGACAGTCTCCGTGAACTAGCATGGAAAGGCCGCTCGATCGAGCGGCCGTTTCCATGCTATACCACTAACAACCCGCCGACGTCTATGGGCGTTAGGCGGTCGTTAAGTGGTTAACTTTACTAGGCTTGTGTAGCAATGATCAGTTTTTGTCATTACATTTTATTAATTAATTATAAAGCAGCAAGTGTATAGAGGAAAAAAAATGTATGGTACTTTACGTAAAAAGGCATAGTAACATTTTTTGAAATGTTAAAATTGAATGTATAACCAATATATTATAGTATATGCACAATATTGTGTGCCAGATATCCCATCACAGGGAAAGTAAGAATTGGTACAGCCAGATTAGAATAAAAAATATTGTTCCCCTGAAATAATTATGAGGTGCCTGTAGAACATGCAGGCATAAATGCACACGGATGTGAGAATGTACGTAAGTAAGTCTACTAGAAATCCTAACCACTCAGTCTTTGCTTGATGCCTCTCATCTTTTCTTCTTTTAACATTTTTCAAATATAGCAATGCCACAAAGTTCAACAACAAAAAAAGCAAAAGAATATCGATTGATTGATTTAGTTTATTAGTTGTGACATACGGTAACTGTTATTGTATATGTTTCACTACAGCATCAGCCTTACCTCCATTCATGGCATCAATCCTTATCTTCAGTTGGTTGGGGCCAGTAAGTAGGCCCTTGATTGCACTGAAGTCAAAAATAGTTCGAAGTAAATTGAGGTATACCTCCACCGAATCTACTACTTCAACTACAAGACAAATAAAGAGATCACAAACAGTTATGTCATTTATAAATCATTACTGGTTTTAATTCACAAAAAAAAGTTCAATAAGCAGTGTTAACATGTAAAAAGAAATAGCCAGATTTATAGCAGTGTGATCAGTGAGATTGATTGCGGCAGGTTACTGGACTTTGAGTACAGATGAATTGTCTGTATTGCCTCTAGAAACCCAATTAAGGTATTTCTGACATGAATCAGAAGGCATCAGAAGCATGAGTACAAGAACAGTATGGAAGTGCAGACCTGGAGCAGCAGAAGCAAAGAGGTGCGCCAAACATAAGGAAAGTAGGAGCTCTGTTTGCACACCAGCAATTGAGATATTATTAAAGACGGAAGACAATTTAAACCTTTCAAATTTCCATCAATCTATCATGGGCTTTTAGTCTTACTTTCAAATAGTACATGCCAAAGGGAGTGCTTTTTTAATAATAACATACTGTATTTAAACTGCAGGACTGTTGAATAAGGCTATGTAGCTTTATACTGCATGTCGTCTCTAACAAAAGAAGACTGATTCTTATGTCAATTACATTTGAGTTTGTCTGTTTGGATCCCTCTTTGCATTTGCAACAGGATGCTAACATTTTTATTGGCATCAAATTGAACCACAAACAAATATTGCAATTTGAACAAAAGTAAACAAAAAATGTCTATACATTATAAAAGTTTCTCTTTTGAAGAAAGCATGAAGTGATGGATAATAGTTTTATGCATTTATATACTGTAGCCCTGACATCTCTGCTGTCCTTTACAGAGTCATGTCACTTAGGCCTCGTTCACACTAGGGACGTTTCTGTGTGTTTTTCACAGCACATTGCCCTGTGCGTTCTGCAAGGTATTTATTTTCCCATGTAATTAAATGCGCCTGGTTCACATCTATGCGCTGCGCTGAGCAGCGTTACAAAAATGTAGGGGTTGCATGCATTTCTGTGCGTTGAGCTGTAAAGTCCACATCAATGCAAGTGAATGGGTCCGCTTTTTTAGCGCATAGAAGCGCATGCGTTTTTTACCCCTAATTGGTAAAAAAATACATTTACATATGAAAATAAAGCTTTATTGACAACTGCTACAATAAGAAAAACGGGCTTAAAAAATGTGCAGCACAATGCACTGAAGCGCGCACTAAAGCACGCACAAGCGCATGAGTTTTTAACATGCTCTTTTACATGTTTCTCAGCGCACCTAATATGAACGAGGCCTTCGTTTCCATCTGTGCGCTTCTGTCCGCTTTTTATCAGCACATCAATGTTACAGATTGATACATTTTGCTGAAAAGCGGACAGAAGTGGACAGATGCGCATAGATAGAAATGAGGCCTCGTTCACATCTCTTCAGCGCAGATGGCCATGCGATTGGAACGCAACTCGCTTGACAGTGATGGGATCAGCTCTGCGCTTGCGGGCAAAATGCAGGCAGCAGTACGCAAGCGCTTCATAGCGCATCATACTGCTGCGCAGCGCAGTAGATGTGAACGGTAGAAGGGCTGTCTATGCCCTTCTGCCATTCCTGCGCTTCAGCACATCATATGCGCTTCCAAATGCACACGGAAGCGCGTATGATGTGAACGAGGCCTGAGGCCTCGCTCAAATCTCTTCAATGTAGATGGCCGTGTGATCAGGATGCAACGCATACGATCGCACGCCATCTGTGCCGCTACTCGCTGCGCTGCTGATCCTATCCATTAACAGTGATGAGATCAGCTCTGCGCTTGCGGGAAAAATGCAGGCAGCAGTACGCAAGCACATCATAGCGCATCGTACTGCTGCGCAGCGCAGAAGATGTGAACCACAGAAGGGCTGTCTATGCCCTTCTGCTGTTCTTGCATTTCACCACATCATACGCGCTTCCAAATGCGCACGGAACATCTTTTGCACTGAGAAATGTATAAAAGCGCGTGTTAAAAAACGCATTCGCTTGTAAAAAATTTTTTACCAATTAGGTGTCAAAAAAATGCATGCTAGTCTATGCGCTTGTATGCGTTAAAAAAAAAGAGCACCCATTCACTTGCATTGATGTGCGCTTTACAGCTCATTGCACAGAAATGCATGCAACTCTACGTTTTTTTAGTGCTGGTGAATGCGGTGCATAGATGTGAACCTGGCACATTTGGAAAATCAATATCTTGCTGAACACACAGGGCAATGCACTGTGAAAAGCGCACAGAAATGTCCCTGATGTGAACGAGGCCTAACTGTCCCTCACAGTACCTCAAAATGTCATGCCTTCCAGAGTCACAGTTTGATGTTCTCTACCATAGTCTAATGGCATCCATTAACTTATCAGTATGCTTTTGCCATGTATGATAACTTATGGTTAACACTGTACAGTACAAATGTGTGTTGTTTTTATTTTAGCCTAGACTGAGAATTTTAGCCTCTGTATACTCCAGAAGGTTCCCAGGTCCTATTACACCACAGCGTTGCAGCACTGGGTCCCTATAAACATTTAGTAAGAGCTTGTTAAATATGTTTCCGTGGCTCCACTCCCTTGATGTGTCTCCAAGAGTTCTGGAGTGCCACATTGTCTCGGCACAGAGGGAAAAAATGAAGAGACGTGCACCAGCGGATTCGTTCTTCTAGGCAAGCGCGGACTGTACTTGTGCATGACCAGTATGAATAACTCTGTGCCCTCACAGTAACTCAAAATCTAATCCCTTCCATAGTCATAGTTCAATGTTCTCTACTGTACTTTAAGGCCAATTACGTTGAAGATGTATCCATTTACTTATCAGTATGTTTTTGGCATGCATGTTAACTGATGTACAGTACAAATGTTTGTTGTTATTCTCTTAGTCTAGACTGAGAATTTTAGTACCTCTAAATGGCTTAAATTTATTTTCAAGGTCAAACTCTTGCCTTCCCACTCTTGAGAGGTCAATATGTAAGTCAGGACAGATGGCATATTCTTCAATAGTTTTGCTGATCTGGAAAATTTTATCTGTAACAGCATCTGGGGCGGGGCCTGAAATGAAAAGATGAACAAAACAAAGGTTACATGAAATCTATATTATTCCAAAGTTAGGCCATTAGACCAATGAACAGCTGTACAATATAACTCAACAACTACAGTAATTGGTGGAGTTGATAAGATGTAATGGAAGAAGGAATAAAAAATCCACATGAAATTGTTCCCAGAATGTGGAATGACAATCAATTGATTTATCAGACCAAGGACATATGTTTTGATGCTATATGCTATAAAAATATAAATCTGACTTTAACAATTCAGCAGCTGGATAGCATACGTTTAGGCTTTCTTCCAGAGGAACCTTTAGTACTGGTTATTCATTTTGAATGCAATAATATTTTACTAGTCCATCTGCTTGTAATAGGACTTTAATAGATGTATATTTCCTTTCACTCAATAAATTTAAAAATTTCTACCCGTAAAGAAATCACCAACAGTTTATGGAAACAAGAAAATGGTACGTGCTAATTCCCCAACCACTGACTTCCGACAGATTGGACGCCCCCTGTACAGCATGTCAGCCTAGAACACATGGTGTGTGTGGAGCAACCATGTCAGAATAAACCCAGATTAACTTTTAAAATGTCTTATGTCATCATTTCTGAGATTTGACATCCCACCCATAGCCAAAAGCTAAAACCTATGCAAGATGGGAAGCCTCTGCATCCTGTTGGGGCTTTGGTCTCCTTGCTGTTCCAAGACCCCCAAAAGACTTTTTACAAGGGCTCATCGAAAATCTGATCAGGCCTCATTCCACTTCAAGCACGAGCGCAACCACATTGCGGATGTGTGAGTATGGCCACGCCTGCACAGTAAGCCAGAGTTCCTCGTCCACGAGTGGCTCCATGTTACTGCGTAAGAATGCCCATGCTCACACTAGTGCAAAATGTCCGCGCTTGTGCCAGAAGAGGAACATGGCCCCGAAATTAAGGAGGGTCCCAGCAAGCGATGGTAGGAGTGAGGAGGACCCAGGAAGCCTTTATAGGATCCAGAGGCTTCCCTCTTCTTAGGTAAGTATTCCTTTTTGACACAAGCTTTAACTAGTGTTCACTTTAAAGGATCACTATCACAAACAATTGTAAAATGTAAAATACATGTTTATACATACTTAAAAAACTGACAGATCTGACAGGTTTTGGACTATTCCATCTCCTCATGGGAAATTCTCATGGTTTAAATTTATTCTTTACCAAAGCTCTATACAAACATGCTGGCCAGCCTTCCTGCTCACTTGCATGCTATTTTGGCAGTAGGTTTGTGCAACTGCCATTCAGTTAGGCTAGGTCCACACTAGGCACGGTTGCAGGACAGACGCTGCAGTCCGGGATCAGGGGAAGTACCACCAGACCGCAAACTGATCCGTTTTCATAAAAAGTGCATCCGTTTTGCATCAGTTTCCGTTCAGTTTTTTACCCCAAAACACGGACAGAAAACGTCTCTATCATTAGGAAGGTAGTGGAAGGATTTTTTGGACCAATAATAAAGTTCAGGCTATCCGTTTTTTCATTAGTTTTTGGTGCTATTTTGCCTGTGGAGATGGAGTTGCGTTTCCCCATTGCTTTTCACTACCCATCCGTGTATCCCTGGTCCGTAAAAATGCAGCAATTCCAGACCTTCCGTTCAGGTTTTGAAAACGGGTCCCTTCAAACAGACGGATCCGTTTTTTTCTTGGGTGAGGACGGCTGCTATTTTTAACATTAGTATCCAGGACTGAAAGGGCTGAAAAACGCAGCCACGGATACGTTTCCGGACCTAGTGTGGACTAGCCCTAAGTGCTTTTGTAAATAAAGAAATACCTAAAAATCCCCCATGACAAGATGGACTAGTCTAAAACCTGTGAGACCTGACAGATTTTTACAACCTACTCTAAGTGATAACGACATTGGAAAATATACATTTATAGTGTATTTTTCTCTAAAACAAAGGTACATTTTATATGCATGCACATGCATTTTAATCTATAGAATTTTTCAAGAAAGTGCTCCTTTAAGGTTCAACTTAAAGGACAACTGAAGTGGGAGGGATATGGAGGCTGCCATATTTATATCCTTTTAAGCAATACCAGTTGCCTGGCTGTCCTGCTGGTCCTCTGCCTCTAATACGTTCAGCTATAAACCCTGAACAAGTATATGCACATCAGGGGCCATATGCAATTCACTTTTTCACCTCAGTTTTCTCCTAGGAGATCATTTTTCATCTTTTATTTACACTAATTTTTCAGCACTCTGCAATCGAAAAAGTACCAAAAAGTTGGTTAAAAAGTACTATCAACATTATTTTAAGTGTTTTCTTGCTTTCTGGTGGTTTAGAAAGCATTTTATTGAACAGTTTGAAAATATCACCTTGGAGAAAACGCAGGAGAAAAAAATAATTGCATATGGGCCCAGGTGTTTCTGACATTCTTGTCAGATTTGACAAGATTATCTGCATGCTTGTTTCTGGTCTGATTCCAACACTTCTGCAGCCAAATAGATCCGCAGGGCTGCCAGGCAACTGGTATTGTTTAAAAGGAAATAAATATGGCCACCTCGATAGTCTTCTAACTTCAGTTGTCCTTTGAGACAAACATGTTTTATTTTTAGTTAGGAGATAGAAACCTGGCCAGGCTCTCTTTGCTATCTAGGTTCCAGATGAAGATATTACCCTTAATTCATGTTTCTATGAAGCTACCGACAATTAACAGGATAACAAAATCTCTGAAATGAGTACACAGATAAAAATAAAACAAAAATAACCCTTTCTAGTATCAAGGGAAAGTGTTATATCACCAAAGGCTTTTGTTTTTATATTGTGTTTACATCCCTTTGAGAAGGTTGTGCTTACTTTCTCTCCTGATGAAAGGGTCAGTGATATAAAATGGAACACGTTAAAATCCTTCTAATTTGGACACCAAAAGCAAAACAAAAATAAATAAATAAATAAAAGCCATAAATAACCCTTCAATGCTCCATCCAAAATGAAAAAGAAGAAGAAAGTTTTAGTTGGAGTCCCACTTTAAAGAGTAGCTACTACAAAAAGAATAAAAACCCTCATTCCCATTTCTCACCCTTTTCTGAACCATTTAGAGGTTCACTCTAAAATGTTTGAAAAATAAAGCTCACAAACGTGTAAAAAAAATGTTTAGAGGACCACTATGATGATAACTTGAAAAATGTAAAATACAAACAGTATCTACACATACAGACATTTGTTCTTGAGGAAATGCACTGTAAACTATGTAGCTGACCATTGAAGTAGATATTATAATCTAACTGCTCTGGACTAGTAAATGTCTTCATGAAGAATTCTCAAGTTTTCCTTCATTTTCCAAAGCACTTCCTGAAAGGCGGAGTTAAACTATCAGAATGGTGTTCAGCAAGTAGACAGTATAGGTACTTGCTAGAGAGTGATTTTGGAAAGCAGGAAGAAAACAAGTGTTGTTATGTTTATTTTTTAGAAATAAGCAAAGGTAAAACAATATCTTTATTTAACCACTTGAGGACCACAGTCTTTTCGCCCCTTAACCTCCTTGGCGGTAACCCTGAACGCAGTTCGGGGTAAGCCGCGCAGGAGGTTTTCTCAGGCCCTGCTGGGCCGATTTGCGTAATTTTTTTTTTGCTGGACGCAGCTAGCACTTTGCTAGCTGCGCCAGCACACCGATCACCGCCTCCCTGCGCTCGATCGCTGCTATCCGCGCCGCCGTAGAGACTCCCCCCCCCCAGACCCCTGCGCTGCCTGGCCTATCAGCGCCAGGCAGCGCTGAGGGGTGGATCGGGACTCCCTTAGACGTCACGACGTCCGTGACGTCATCCCGCCCCGTCGCCATGGCGACGGGGGAAGCCCTCCAGGAAATCCCGTTCTTTGAACGGGATTTCCTGATCACCTATCGCCGGAGGCGATCGGAGAAGATTTTTATTTTTGTCACAAATTAGCGGAAATTGATTTTAATTGTGTTTTTTCACAAAGTGTCATTTTCCGCTAACTTGTGACAAAAAATAAAATCTTTTATGAACTCACCATACTCCTAACGGAATACCTTGGGGTGTCTTCTTTCTAAAATGGGGTCATTTGTGGTGTTCCTATACTGCCCTGGCATTTTAGGGGCCCTAAACCGTGAGAAGTAGTCTTGAAACCAAATGTCGCAAAATTACCTGTGAAATCCTAAAGGTACTAATTGGACTTTGGGCCCCTTAGCGCACTTAGGGTGCAAAAAAGTGCCACACATGTGGTACCGCCGTACTCAGGAGAAGTAGTATAATGTGTTTTGGGGTGTATTTTTACACATACAGATGCTGGGTGGGAGAAATATCTCTGTACATGACAATTGTTTGATTATTTTTTTTACACACAATTGTCCATTTACAGAGAGATTTCTCCCACCCAGCATGGGTATGTGTAAAAATACACCACAAAACACATTATACTACTTCTCCTGAGTACGGCGATACCACATGTGTGACACTTTTTTGCAGCCTAGGTGCGCTAAGGGGCCCAACGTCCTATTCACAGGTCATTTTGAGGAATTTGTTTCTAGAATACTCCTCACGGTTTAGGGCCCCTAAAATGCCAGGGCAGTATAGGAACCCTACAAGTGACCCCATTTTAGAAAGAAGACACCCCAAGGTATTCTGTTAGGAGTATGGTGAGTTCTTAAAAGACTTTATTTTTTGTAGATAGATTTTTTTTTGTCACAAGTTAGCGGAAAATGACACTTTGTAAAAAAAACAATACAAATCAATTTCCGCTAACTTGTGACAAAAAATAAAATCTTCTATGAACTCATCATACACCTAACAGAATACCTTGGGGTGTCTTCTTTCTAAAATGGGGTCACTTGTGGGGTTCCTATACTGCCCTGGCATTTTAGGGGCCCTAAACCGTGAGGAGTAGTCTGGAAACCAAATGCCACAAAATGACCCTTGAAATCCTAAAGGTACTCATTGGACTTTGGGCCCCTTAGCACAGTTAGGGTGCAAAAAAGTGTCACACATGTGGTATCGCCGTACTCAGGAGTAGTATACTGTGTTTTGTGGTGTATTTTTAAATATAACCATGCTGGGTAGGACCACATGTGTGACACTTTTTTGCAGCCTAGGTGCGCTAAGGGGCCCAACGTCCTATTCACAGGTCATTTTGAGGCATTTGTTTTCTAGACTACTCCTCACGGTTTAGGGCCCCTAAAATGCCAGGGCAGTATAGGAACCCCACAAGTGACCCCATTTTAGAAAGAAGACACCCCAAGGTATTCCGTTAGGTGTATGGTGAGTTCATAGAAGATTTTATTTTTTGCCACAAGTTAGTGAAATATGACACTTTGTGAAAAAAACAATACAAATCAATTTCCGCAAACTTTTGACAAAAAATAAAGTCTTTTAAGAACTCGTCATACACCTAACAGAATACCTTGGGGTGTCTTTTTTCTAAAAAGGGGTCACTTGTGGGGTTCCTATACTGCCCTGGCATTTTACGGGCCCAAAACCGTGTGTAGTCTGGAAACCAAATTTCTCAAAATGACTGTTCAGGGGTATAAGCATCTGCATATTTTGATGACAGGTGGTCTATGAGGGGGCAAATTTTGTGGAACCGGTCACAAGCAGGGTGGCCTCTTAGATGACAGGTTGTATTGGGCCTGATCTGATGGATAGGAGTGCTAGGGGGGTGACAGGAGGTGATTGATGAGTGTCTCAGGGGGTGGTTAGAGGGGAAAATAGATGCAATCAATGCACTGGGGAGGTGATCGGAAGGGGGTCTGAGGGGGATCTGAGGGTTTGGCCGAGTGATCAGGAGCCCACACGGGGCAAATTAGGGCCTGATCTGATGGGTAGGTGTGCTAGGGGGTGACAGGTGGTGACAGGTGGTGATTGATGGGTGTCTCAAGGTGTGATTAGAGGGGGGAAATAGATGCAAGCAATGCACTGGCACGGTGATCAGGGCTGGGGTCTGAGGGCGTTCTGAGGGTGTGGGCGGGTGATTGGGTGCCCTAGGGGCAGATAGGGGTCTAATCTGATGGGTATCAGTGACAGGGGCTGATTGATGGGTGATCAGTGGGTGATTAGATGGCAGAACAGATGTAAACAATGCACTTTGGAGGTGATCTGAGGGTAGGTCTGGGGCAATCTGATGGTGTGGGTGGGTGATCAGATTGCCCGCAAGGGGCAGGTTAGCGGCTGATTGATGGGTGGCAGTGACAGGGGGTGATTGATGGGTGGCAGTGACAGGGGGTGATTGATGGGTGATTGATAGGTGATTGACAGGTGATCAGTGGGTTATTACAGGGAAGAACAGATGTAAATAATGCACTGGCGAATTGATAAGGGGGGGTCTGAGGGCAATCTGAGCGTGTGGGGCGGGTGATTGGGTGCCCGCAAGGGGCAGATTAGGGTCTATTCTGATGGGTAACGGTGACAGGTGGTGATAGGGGGTGATTGATGGGTAATTAATGGGTGTTTAGAGGAGAGAACAGATGTAAACACTGCACTTGGGAGGTGATCTGATGTCGGATCTGCGGGCGATCTATTGGTGTGGGTGGGTGATCAGATTGCCCGCAAGGGGCAGGTTAGGGGCTGATTGATGGGTGGCAGTGACAGAGGGTGATTGATGGGTGGCAGTGACAGGGGGTGATTGATGGGTGATTGATAGGTGATTGACAGGTGATCAGTGGGTTTTTACAGGGAAGAACAGATGTAAATAATGCACTGGCGAATTGATAAGGGGGGGGGGTCTGAGGGCAATCTGAGCGTGTGATTGGGTGCCCGCAAGGGGCAGATTAGGGTCTAATCTGATGGGTAACAGTGACAGGTGGTGATAGGGGGTGATTGATGGGTAATTAGTGGGTGTTTAGGGTAGAGAACAGATGTAAACACTGCACTTGGGAGGTGATCTGACGTCGGATCTGCGGGCGATCTATTGGTGTGGGTGGGTGATCAGATTGCCCGCAAGGTGCAGGTTAGGGGCTGATTGATGGGTGGCAGTGACAGGGGGTGATTGATGGGTGGCAGTGACAGGGGGTGATTGATGGGTGATTGATAGGTGATTGACAGGTGAGCAGTGGGTTATTACAGGGAAGAACAGATGTAAATAATGCACTGGCGAATTGATAAGGGGGGGGGGGGGTCTGAGGGCAATCTGAGCATGTAGGCGGGAGATTGGGTGCCCGCAAGGGGCAGATTAGGGTCTAATCTGATGGGTAACAGTGACAGGTGGTGATAGGGGGTGATTGATGGGTGATTGATGGGTAATTAGTGGGTGTTTAGAGTAGAGAACTGATGTAAACACTGCACTTCGGAGGTGATCTGATGTTGGATCTGCGGGCGATATATTGGTGTGGGTGGGTGATCAGATTGCCTGCAAGGGGCAGGTTAGGGGCTGATTGATGGGTGGCAGTGACAGGGGGTGATTGACAGGTGATTGGCAGGTGATCAGGGGGGATAGATGCATACAGTACACGGGGGGGGGGTCTGGGGAGAATCTGAGGGGTGGGGGGGTGATCAGGAGGGAGCAGGGGGCAGTTTAGGGTTAAAAAAAATAGCGTTGACAGAAAGTGACAGGGAGTGATTGATGGGTGATTAGGGGGGTGATTGGGTGCTAACAGTGGTCTGGGGGGTGGGCAGGGGGGGGGGGTCTGAGGGGTGCTGTGGGCGATCAGGGGGCAGGGGGGGGGAATCAGTGTGCTTGGGTGCAGACTAGGGTGGCTGCAGCCTGCCCTGGTGGTCCCTCGGACACTGAGACCACCAGGGCAGGAGGCAGCCAGTATAATAGGCTTTGTATACATTACAAAGCCTATTATACTGTTTACATGCGGCGATCCGGGTGCTAGTAACCCGCCGGCGCTTCCGAACGGCCGGCGGGTTACAGCGTGAGGGGGGCGGAGCCAGTCGCCGGCGGCTGATCGCATCACAAATGACGCGATCGCCGCACAACCACGCCTGCCGCCGCCTCCGCCGATGGGCGTATTGCGGTCGTTTAGGCCCAGTCTTTGCCGCCGCCCATCGGCTGGGGGTGGTCGGCAAGAGGTTAAAGCACACCTAAACTGATGAAGCAGGTTCTTTTGGCGCACGGCGCTATCTGCATACTGCCTGATTTGGGCGCCGCTATAGCACTAGGCATATAGTACAAACCCTGTGCACTTGTAATTCGGGGTAGTGTTGGGCGAACATCTAGATGTTCGGGTTCGGGCCGAACAGGCCGAACATGGCCGCGATGTTCGGGTGTTCGACCCGAACTCCGAACATAATGGAAGTCAATGGGGACCCGAACTTTTGTGCTTTGTAAAGCCTCCTTACATGCTACATACCCCAAATTTACAGGGTATGTGCACCTTGGGAGTGGGTACAAGAGGGGAAAAAAATTAGCAAAAAGAGCTTATAGTTTTTGAGAAAATCGATTTTAAAGTTTCAAAGGGAAAACTGTCTTTTAAATGCGGGAAATGTCTGTTTTCTTTGCACAGGTAACATGCTTTTTGTCGGCATGCAGTCATAAATGTAATACATATAAGAGGTTCCAGGAAAAGGGACCGGTAACGCTAACCCAGCAGCAGCACACGTGATGGAACAGGAGGAGGGTGGCACAGGAGGAGAAGGCCACGCTTTGAGACACAACAACCCAGGCCTTGCATGAGGACAAGAAGCGTGCGGATAGCAATTTGCATTTTGTCGCCATGCAGTCATAAATGTAATACAGATGAGAGGTTCAATAAACAGGGACCGGAAACGCTAGCCCATCACAGATGTTCATTGTTCATGTTACTTGGTTGGGGTCCGGGAGTGTTGCGTAGTCGTTTCCAAACCAGGATTTATTCATTTTAATTTGAGTCAGACGGTCTGCATTTTCTGTGGAGAGGCGGATACGCCGCCGATCTGTGACGATGCCTCCGGCAGCACTGAAACAGCGTTCCGACATAACGCTGACTGCCGGGCAAGCCAGCACCTCTATTGCGTACATTGCCAGTTTGTGCCAGGTGTCTAGCTTCGATACCCAATAGTTGAAGGGTGCAGATGGATTGTTCAACACAGCTACGCCATCTGACATGTAGTCCTTGACCATCTTCTCCAGGCGATCGGTGTTGGAGGTGGATCTGCACGCTTGCTGTTCTGTGTGCTGCTGCATGGGTGTCAGAAAATTTTCCCACTCCAAGGACACTGCCGATACCATTCCCTTTTGGGCACTAGCTGCGGCTTGTGTTGTTTGCTGCCATCCTGGTCGTCCTGGGTTTGCGGAAGTCAGTCTGTCGGCGTACAACTGGCTAGAGGAGGGGGAGGATGTCAATCTCCTCTCTAAAGTCTCCACAAGGGCCTGCTGGTATTCTTCCATTTTGACCTGTCTGGCTCTTTCTTCAAGCAGTTTTGGAACATTGTGTTTGTACCGTGGATCCAGAAGGGTATAAACCCAGTAATTGGTGTTGTCCAGAATGCGCACAATGCGTGGGTCGCGTTCAATGCAGTCCTAGGCCGAAGAGGTCATAGCCTAGGGTCACAAAACCTGTTTATTTGGGCAATTTCAATGGTGGCGAGTCTGACGTACATAAATCGCAGCAATGGCCGTTAGCAACGTCTGAATCTCACTAAATGTCTCATGCAGGTAGAAGACATATTGTTAGACTTGGGCTCCAAAGATGGGTTCCCTACATCTCTGCAAACCAGAGTTACAGGGCTCCAAATTTGGTAAAATCCCCCATAGGCTTTCATTGGGCCTCCTATTTACAGTTCCAAAATCTCACATCTTTTCAAAGGGCAATTACTCAGCAGTGGCAAATTTTCTAGCATTGTAGGGACCCTTAGGGGGAACATGACTGGTGAGTTTCGGGCCCCTAGGCCAAAGAGGTCATAGCCTAGGGTCACAAAAACCTGTTTATTTGGGCTATTTCAATGGTAGTGATGGTGACCTACATAAATCGCATCAATGGCCGTTAGCAAAGTCTGAATCTCACGAAATGTCTCATGCAGGTAGAAGACATATTGTTAGACTTGGATTCCAAAGATGGGGTCCCTACATCTCTGCAAACCAGAGTTACAGGGGTCCAAAATTGGTAAAATCCCCCATAGGATTTCATTGGGCCTCCTATTTACCGTTCCAAAATCTCACACCATTTCAAAGGGCAATGGCTCAGCAGTGGCAAAACTCACCAGTCATGATCCCCCTAAGGGTCCCTACAATGCTAGAAAATTTGGTACTGCTGAGCCATTGCCCTTTGAAAAGATGTGAGATTTTGGAAAGTGAAATAGGGAGGCAATGAAATCCTATGGGGGATTTTACCAATTTTGGACCCCTGTAACTCTGGTTTGCAGAGATGTAGGGACCCCATCTTTGGAATTCAAGTCTAACAATATGTCTTCTACCTGCATGAGACATTTCGTGAGATTCAGACTTTGCTAACGGCCATTGCTGCGATTTACGTACGTCACCATCACTACCATTGAAATAGCCCAAATAAACAGGTTTTTGTGACCCTAGGCTATGACCTCTTTGGCCTAGGGGCCCGAAACTCACCAGTCATGTTCCCCCTAAGGGTCCCTACAATGCTAGAAAATTTGCCACTGCTGAGTAATTGCCCTTTAAAAAGATGTGAGATTTTGGAACTGTAAATAGGAGGCCCAATGAAAGCCTATGGGGGATTTTACCAAATTTGGAGCCCTGTAACTCTGGTTTGCAGAGATGTAGGGAACCCATCTTTGGAGCCCAAGTCTAACAATATGTCTTCTACCTGCATGAGACATTTCGTGAGATTCAGACGTTGCTAACGGCCATCGCTGCGATTTATGTACGTCAGACTCGCCACCATTGAAATTGCCCAAATAAACAGGTTTTGTGACCCTAGGCTATGACCTCTTCGGCCTAGGACTGCATTGAACGCGACCCACACATTGTGCGCATTCTGGACAACACCAATTACTGGGTTTATACCCTTCTGGATCCACGGTACAAACACAATGTTCCAAAACTGCTTGAAGAAAGAGCCAGACAGGTCAAAATGGAAGAATACAGCAGGCCCTTGTGGAGACTTTAGAGAGGAGATTGACATCCTCCCCCTCCTCTAGCCAGTTGTACGCCGACAGACTGACTTCCGCAAACCCAGGACGACCAGGAGGGCAGCAAACAACACAAGCCGCAGCTAGTGCCCAAAAGGGAATGGTATCGGCAGTGTCCTTGGAGTGGGAAAATTTTCTGACACCCATGCAGCAGCACACAGAACAGCAAGCGTGCAGATCCACCTCCAACACCGATCGCCTGGAGAAGATGGTCAAGGACTACATGTCAGATGGCGTAGCTGTGTTGAACAATCCATCTGCACCCTTCAACTATTGGGTATCGAAGCTAGACACCTGGCACAAACTGGCAATGTACGCAATAGAGGTGCTGGCTTGCCCGGCAGCCAGCGTTATGTCGGAACGCTGTTTCAGTGCTGCCGGAGGCATCGTCGCAGATCGGCGGCGTATCCGCCTCTCCACAGAAAATGCAGACCGTCTGACTCAAATTAAAATGAATAAATCCTGGATTGGAAACGACTACGCAACACTCCCGGACCCCAACCAAGTAACATGAACAATGAACATCTGTGATGGGTTAGCGTTTCCGGTCCCTGTTTATTGAACCTCTCATCTGTATTACATTTATGACTGCATGGCGACAAAATGCAAATTGCTATCCGCACGCTTCTTGTCCTCATGCAAGGCCTGGGTTGTTGTGTCTCAAAGCGTGGCCTTCTCCTCCTGCGCCACCCTCCTCCTGTTCCATCACGTGTGCTGCTGCTGGGTTAGCGTTACCGGTCCCTTTTCCTGGAACCTCTTATATGTATTACATTTATGACTGCATGCCGACAAAAAGCATGTTACCTGTGCAAAGAAAACAGACATTTCCCGCATTTAAAAGACAGTTTTCCCTTTGAAACTTTAAAATCGATTTTCTCAAAAACTATAAGCTCTTTTTGCTAAAAAAAATTTCCCTCTTGTACCCACTCCCAAGGTGCACATACCCTGTAAATTTGGGGTATGTAGCATATAAGGAGGCTTTACAAAGCACGAAAGTTCGGGTCCCCATTGACTTCCATTATGTTCGGAGTTCGGCCATGTTCGGCGCGAACCCGAACATCTAGATGTTCGCCCAACACTACACGTGACCCGTTCGGCCAATCACAGCGCTAGCCGAACGTTCGGGTAACGTTCGGCCATGCGCTCTTAGTTCGGCCATATGGCCGAACAGTTTGGCCGAACACCATCAGGTGTTCGGCTGAACCCGAACATCACCCGAACAGTGGCGAACACTGTTCGCCCAACACTAATTCGGGGTTTTGGCGATCCCCAAATTACTTTTCCCTCCAAAGTTGCTACGACTCGGAGGGGGAATAGTATAACCGAGCCCAAACATACGCTAAACTGACACTAACACTTACCTGTTTCCATGTTTGGATGGGCTCCCCTCTGTCACGCTGCTCTCGCCCCCCCCGTTTATTGTGCCTCTGAATTGAGCCAGTCTCACAGAAGAGGAGTGTGCAGTGCATTGCTGCAGTGGGAGTGTAAATTTACATGGAGCACGCTACTTCTTTATCATAGGGAGGCAGAGCAGTGCAACAGAGTGGAGCCCATACAAAGAGATCCACCATAGGGTATTAAGGCACTACATACAGAATACAGGCATATATAATTTCAGCAGTATTTGGTCACTTCAGGTGAGTTTTAACAGTACAAATTCATGGGCAACACACATTTACACAGTTCTTCACATTTTTAATTTAAAAAAAATCTAAAAAAACACTGAATAACTAAATGAATTGCAGAATAAAATGCTTTATGTGTAATAAGGGGGTACTACTAAGAAAAGTGCCACGTGGTGTATGGTGTTCTTGTGAAAAGCTTGCTTATGTCAGGAGGTAGTTAGCCCAATCAGGCTTTTATAAGGGGATGTATACCAAAATGCGTACGTTAAAAAAGGGCGCCGGGAAAAAAGGGCGCAGGGTTTTAAACGATAATCATGAATAACGTTTAAAAAAAATTGTGCTATATTTCGTTTAAAAATAATGTTTTATAAAGTTATAAATCATTAAATAATGTGTATGAAATCAGCAATTTAAAAAAACGTTATTCTTCCCTGTTTAAAAAGTGAAATTTATAAGAACGTTTTATAAAACATTAATAAGAATTTTACTAAAGCTATACCTAACCCTACTCTCACACAGAACCCTCCCTGTACCTATCCCTAACCCCTAGACCCCCCTGTTGGTGCCTAAACCTAAGACCGCCCTGTTGGTGCCTAAACCTAAGACCCCCCTGTTGGTGCCTAAACCTAAGACCCCCCTGTTTGTGCCTAAACCTAAGAACCCCCTGGTGGTGCCTAAACCTAAGACCCCCCTGTTGGTGCCTAAACCTAAGACCCCCTGGTGGTGCCTAAACCTAAGACCCCCCTGGTGGTGCCTAAACCTAAGACCCTCCTTGTGATGCCTAAACCTAAGACCCCCCTGTGATAAGCATTAATAACGTTTAAAAAAAAATATGGTGCGGTTTTTCGTTTAAAAATGTTTTTTTAAAAAAAATTGTACGGTTTTTCGTTTAAAAGTAATGTTTTAAAAAAAATTGTACTGTTTTCGTTTAAAAATAATGTTTAAAAAATTATAAATCATTAAATAATGGGTAATCATGAGAAGCAGTTATAAAACATTAAAAGTCTCCGGGCGCCGCTTTTAAAACGTTATTTTTCTCCAGCGCCCTTTTTTCCTGTTTATTATGGGAGTGAATGGCGGCGCCCTTTTTGTCCACCTGCCTCATGTGCCCAAATTTCCTGCTTCCTACCAAAATAACGGTGAGATACACTATCTTTGGCAGGAACGTGACAGTAATGGAAAATCATAATTAACTTGAATGTGGATTTTCTCCAACACACTCTTGGCCAGACCTCAGGACTGGTAGGTACATTTTAATTGTTTCCTGGATTTATTTAGTACCAGTATATTACACTGTGGTTTACAGAGTAGATAAAGCTATTCATTTCTGCACCTAAAAAAAAAAAAAGATAATCTGTTGTCTCGGTTATTCCAGTCATACATACTGAACAGTAACAGCAATCTGATCAGATGTCAAGTTGCTTAGCAGAACCTTTCTGAGCGAAGACTCCTGCAAACGTGAGGGCATACAAACACCATGCAGATAGTGGGACAAATCTACCAAAACCAGGGAAAGTAAAATTGGAGCGAAAGTGGTACAAAACAGATGCAAACTGGAGCAGCTACACAGAGCAACGAATCAGAATACTTGATCTGGGCACCAGTTTTAAGGAGCTCATCAACAATCCAATTTCAATAGTCCGATCCAATTGTTGCAAACGATAGGAAACAACTGTTTGGGCCCACCAAACCAAGGAAGGGGAAAATGATAAGTAATCCGATCAGTCCAAAATAATAATTTTGAAGAATGGATCAACAGAACGGTCAATAAAACAATTGTTCGTCATAGATTTGATTAATGGCACCCAATCTGATTGATCGGAAGTTGTCCATTAATGATCCAATTTTTCTGGGTCCACCAGGAGGGGAAGATGATAAGCAATCCGATCAGACTACAGGAATTGTTCCGATAGAACGATTGTTCATCATGGATCGCCACCATTACCAGTACCCTATCTGATTGATCATACGGATAGGAGATTGTACTGTTAATAGACTGTTTGGCTCACTGCCATGCAGTATGTTTTGTGCTGTGCAGAGAGAGAGGCGGGCAGCATCATGCAGAAGGGGTCACACTGCAGCCATGGGGAAGAAAAACATTATAGAAACTGGCTGAGAATTTTCCATCTTAGTAGACTGGACAAGAAGATGCAGCTAGAAACAGTAACTCCAACCAAACTCAACCTTTATAGAAGAATTTTCAATTTTGTATGGTTGCATATTCACATCGCTTACATGGCACATAATTTGATACATCTCTTCAGCTTTGACGGTAGCTGTGTGCATTTCCCATTCCGGCAGATTCCCAGTATAGATGAGTGCATGATTAAATTAAAGCCTGGGCAATTGGTAGTTCTTCCAAGTCATACTGGAATTATAACAGTGTTAGATATTTGAAGCATGTACATCTAAAAGGGGTGCCTCCTAAAAGGAGCACAAGATGTTTCCTATAGTAGAATATTGGTAACTAGCGGACCTGCGGCGTAGCATACACCGCATAAGAGGGTAGCGGGCAGGATGGGGGTATTGGGCACAGCGGCGGGGAGGGAGGTCGGACCCCCCTCCCTCACCTGGGTCCCCCATCTGCGCTCCCCCTCCAGCTTAAGCGGCAGGGAGGGGGGGGGGGTCGGACCCCCCCTCCCTCGCCTGGGTCCCCCATCTCGGCAGCCCCCCACCCACGGCTGGGTGGGGGGCGGCGAAAAGTCTAGGACCGGCCCTGGGGGCAGGGCACTACTTCTTCTTCTTGCTTGAAGGTTGAGGCACTTAGCCTATTATATATATAGATGTTACTGATAGTGTACTATTACCTTGTCTAGCCTGACCTAAACCTCACACTAACCCTTGCCTGTCTACACCTAACACTAAGGCTGCCCCTACCTGCACCTAACACTAGCTAGTAACCCCATAACACTAGCTAGTAACTATTCCATATGCCTAGGTGCCCACTGTAGCTGAATCCTGGAGCCTATACTAACCCACAGCATTTGGCTATACCATAGTCGAACACATACAGTAATTTAGAAAGGTGAAAGGACTCATGTACAGCAGTATACTGACTGTTGGGGTGCATAACACTGTTTACTCATACTACAGACTTTCAAGATAAAGCCACAAGCCACATTCCAGTACTGTCCCTTGTTCAAATTCACCACCTCTGGAAGCACTCCCATGGCTTTGGAAGCACTTCCCAAGTGCTTGTGAAGATGGGCGGCCCATACTGCGCATGAGCGAGCGCACACGAGCACATGTGCATTACAGAGTGGCCTGTCATCAGAAGCACTTGGTAACAACCAAGGATTTATACAGGAAAATCATGACCATTAACAAGATTGACCAAACTTTTGCATCCCACTGTATTCCCAAATGCTGAACTGCTGTAGCCGAGCGGTGTTCCGCTATGATATAGCTAAACATGTATTATTGGTCAGCTGCTAACTGTAGCCAAATCCTGGTGCCCAAACTAGCCCCAAATCCCCGAAGCGCCGCACACTATAGCTGAGCACCACTTAGGGATAAAGCACTGCTAGCAGGGCACCCCGCGCCACTAGCCATAACTGCATATTGCATTGCGGGGATATGGAGCCCCCCAAATTGGCAGATGTGCCTCATGTTCATTACATCTGTTCTGCTTTGAAACGACCATAATTCAGAAAATAATTCATAAAACCTAAAAAGAGGTTAAAATATGTTTGAAGTAACAGTCACCTAGAATGCATTTGATTCCAGCATTCATACTTAATACTGAGGGCCTGATTTGCTCTACTAGCGGAAGAGGACAGATCAGCCCTAACACCCCCCACCTGATCCATCATCATTTAGACAGAGCCGGTCATGACAGCCTTGGTCATTTTTTGCCTTAAGTACTCTTTCACTAACCATTCATCTACCCTAGTGATGATCAGATTATTCAGGTGAGGGTTGCAGGCTTTAGCCACTTAGTATCAAATAATTATTAACAAATTTATTTTAGGAAAAGACTTGATGTACATTATATTTCAGCTTAGTGTCTGTTAATGTAGTTATAAGCATAGCATACAGTAGTGATGACTACTACTCATATTGAAAACAAACTGCTGTAAAAGATGCTTAACAAATGCATACATTTATGCAATAATATGTAAGACATTCAGAACACAGCTATTAAACTGAATACAAGTGACCTGCGCAAATAGTTAAACATACTTTTAAGATGTGAAAATTAGTTGAATACCTCCATTGGCTACATTGAACTTGATTCCAAATTCTCCACCAGGCCCTCCAGGGTTGTGACTAGCTGTCAGGACAATTCCACCGGTTGCCTTGATTTTTCGAATAATACATGATACAGCAGGTGTGGACAACAATCCATTCTGACCGATAACTAGCCGTCCAATCTAGATTCAAGAAGAAAAAAATCAATTACGTTTTTTTTCCAGGTCAGTTACCCAGACTTTACAGCAAAGCTTCTTCTCCCAAAATCCAGAAAACTTTTCTTAGCATTAAAATGTTTCTGAGTGGCAGCTTAAAAATCTACAGATTTAGTAAAATGTGTACCATTCTGTAAGGAAAACAGGAGCAATCAGGCAAAACACATCTCTACTGCGTCTGGCCACCCACATCCTCACTCCCGCTCACGTCCCCTGGACGACCCACGTCCTCGTCGCCGGGAGCATCCTACACAGACGCAGTACGAGGTTTACTCATACTGCACCTGCGCAAGACACTCCTGGTGACGTGAGTGGGAGCGAAGATGCATGCAGCCAGGGCCGCGCAGGCACAGTACCCATCGACTTGTAAGTCAGTGGTGAAGAAATGGAGCCACGGCAGGGGACTGGAGGACCCTTTGGTAACGTTGTGGGCACCGGACGGCTTCAGGGGGTTGGCAGAAGCCCCAGGTAAGTGAAACTCTTTTTTATCCCCCAAAACTTCAGGTCCGCTTTAACTAATATGACTTTTATAAATGAGACTTATTAGTGCATTTGAAATACTAATACCCATAGCTGGCCTTTGACCTGAGCGGTTGCTCAGGCGCCGGCTTTCAAGGGTGCACCTATAGCTGGCTACCTATGCTGAGGGCACCTACACCTGACTTCCTATACTGGGGGCACCTATAGCTGGCTAACTATACTGAGGGAGGGCACCTACTCCTGGCTACCTATACTGAGGGCACCAACACCTGGCTACCTATGGAGGGAGACCTACAACTGACTTCCTATACTGGAAGCACCTATGCTTGGCTACCTATATTGAGGGCACCTACACATGAGATCCTATACTGGGGCAGCTATACCTGGCTATCTACCTATACTGAGTCTGATGGCAGTTTTTTTGGGGGGCGCACATAACGCATGGTGAAGATTGTCGGTGCTGTGCTATCATTCCAAATTGGGGGTGGGAGGCTAACTGTCCCACTGATTGTTTTAACTACTTGAGGACCCACCCTTTACCCCCCCTTAAGGACCAGCGTTGAATTCTGTGATCTGTGCTGGGTGGGCTCTACAGCCCCCAGCACAGCTCAAACACCAGGCAGAGAGATCAGATCACCCCCCTTTTTTCCCCACTAGGGGGATGATGTGCTGGGGGGGGTCCGATCTCTCCTGCCTGCGTGTGGCTGGCGGGGGGGCACCTCAAAGCCCCCCTCCGCGGCGAAATTCCGCTTCCCCCTCTCCTACCTGGCCCCCTGGTGATCGGGGCTGCACAGGACGCTATCCGTCCTGTGCAGCCTGTGACGGGACGTCCCCTGTCACATGGCGGCGATCCCCGGCTGCTGATTGGCCGGGGATCGCCGATCTGCCTTACGGCGCTGCTGCGCAGCAGCGCCGTACAATGTAAACAAAGCGGATTATTTCCGCTTGTGTTTACATTTAGCCTGCGAGCCGCGATCGGCGGCCCGCAGGCTATTCACGGAGCCCCTCGCCGTGAATTGACAGGAAGCAGCCGCTCGCGCGAGCGGCTGCTTCCTGATTAATTAGCCTGCAGCCGGCGACGCAGAACTGCATCGCTGGTCCTGCAGCTGCCACTTTGCCGACGCGCGGTATGAGTGCGCGGTCGGCAAGTGGTTAATTAATATTCCTGAAAAAAGTTCTAGCCTTCATGTTTAAGTTTATTCAGGATAATGCACTCTTTCTGTTCATTTCGTGGTTATTAACTACTTTCGCCTCCTGGACGTACTAGCTACGTCCAGGAGGCCATGTGCGCGTGCGCACGCTCCCGCGGCCGATCACGCCCGTGCACGCGCGCTCCCGGCCCGCGGTTCATTAGCCAGGCACTCAGTGAATCGGTGAATCGGGCTATGGTGCCCAATCACTGATTCCTCTCCCCCGCAAAAAAAACCTCTAGCTCTAGCGTCCCCATGCGTCCCTCTAAGTGTACATGTTACGCTTAGAGTGACATCATGTAAACAAACTCATGGCTGCCATCTTGTGGCCAAAAAGAAAAACTACAAGTAAATGTAAAAAAAAAAAAAAAAGATCAACACATATATAAATAAAAAAATTACTGTTTACATCCCACCCTCCCAAAAATACCCAAATAAAATGTTTAATATAAAAAAAAAATTACAACAACAAAAAACAAAAAACATGTAAATGTTTACCTAAGGGTCTAAACTTTTTAAATATCATTGTAAAGATTAAATATTTCTATTTTTTTTTTTTAATTTTAAACTAGTAAATAGTGATGGATGCAAAACGGAAAAAATGCACCTTTATTTCCAAATAAAATATTGTCGCCATACATTGTGATAGGGGCATAATTTAAACAGTGTAATAACCGGGACATATGGGCAAATACAATACGTGAGTTTTAATTATGGAGGCATGTATTATTTTAAAACTATAATGGCTGAAAACTGAGAAATAATGATTTTTTTTCCGTTTTTTTCTTATTCTTCCTGTTAAAATACATTTACAGTAAAGTGGCTCTTAGCAAAATGTACCACCCAAAGAAAGCCTAATTAGTGGTGGAAAAATCAAGATACAATTCATTGTGATAAGTATTGATAAAGTTATAGGCTAATGAATGGGAGGTGAACATTGCTCGGATGCATGAAGTAGTTAATAGTATTTTCTATTATACAAATGTGATGTGTCACGGAGATCTGAGCATTTGGCATGATGTGTCACGACTTTAAAAAGGTTGGGAACCCCTGTCCTAGGAGGTAATACACTATCCGAGAGGATACCAGGGAAAATGTAACATACACTTAAGTCCATAGGACCAGCCCTATAGGTATAGTTCAATAAGCAATAAGCTTAGCATAAAAGTGAATACAGAATTGCTGGATCTTTTGTGATATCACCAGCACAGATACAGGCATGTATATATACTGCTGCAGCCTCTATGTAGAGGCTGGATGCAATTATAAATGGAGGTCCTTGCTCATCCCCCACATTTGTGAAGCGTGGTGTGGCTATTCCATACAATTGCAAAAACCTGTAAATGTCAATTGTGGGGAGTCGTACAGGCTGTCCTGGTCTGCCCTTAGGCTGTATCTGCCAGGGAGCCCTAAACGTAGTACCCACTCAGCCCACAATAAGGAGGAACATATACATATATACAGTGAGAGTGCCTATTTACATAGTGCTTGATATATGAGTCTCGACATGTTTCACCTAGACGGCTTTTTCACAGAGTGCTATACATATATACAATGCTAAGTGCCACCCACACCAATATAATGTCCCCCCGCAAAAGCCCCAGTCAGAGCTGCAGCTCTGACTGGGGCTTTTGCGGGGGGACATTATATTGGTGTGGGTGGCACTTAGCATTGTATATATGTATAGCACTCTGTGAAAAAGCCGTCTAGGTGAAACATGTCGAGACTCATATATCAAGCACTATGTATGCACTCTCACTGTATATATGTATATGTTCCTCCTTATTGTGGGCTGAGTGGGTACTACGTTTAGGGCTCCCTGGCAGATACAGCCTAAGGGCAGACCAGGACAGCCTGTACGACTCCCCACAATTGACATTTACAGGTTTTTGCAATTGTATGGAATAGCCACACCACGCTTCACAAATGTGGGGGATGAGCAAGGACCTCCATTTATAATTGCATCCAGCCTCTACATAGAGGCTGCAGCAGTATATATACATGCCTGTATCTGTGCTGGTGATATCACAAAAGATCCAGCAATTCTGTATTCACTTTTATGCTAAGCTTATTGCTTATTGAACTATACCTATAGGGCTGGTCCTATGGACTTAAGTGTATGTCCTAGGAGGTAACTCAGGAGAAAAGGTGAATTGCATATGGGCGTGTGTGTGTGTGTGGATGCGTAAAGGGGGGGGGGGGCACAAAAATCAGGTTTCGCACAGGGCGCTGTGAAACCTAAGGCCGGCCCTGCTAATACTGAAGGATATATAATTGACAATACATATGGGTAGGTTTGCAACATATCTTTAATATCAGGAATCATGTTCTGAGTTTAGATTTCAAAAGTTTTTATGGTAATTATAATGTAAATGACAAGCCTTTTTGTGGTGTTAGAACAGGCATTGGCAAACTACAGCCCAGGAGCTATGTCCATCCCCCTTCATTTTTAATTTGCCCCCGCAAATGCCTAAATCATTTCAGTAGCAACATCAGACACTTACATTTGAGTCTGTTGCACCCGAGATTCTCCATCTACCTGCTCCAATATTTACAGCAACTCAGCTGAATCGCTGGCACCCTTCTGGAAGAAAGTGTCTGGCACATACTCTCTCTTCTCAGTCTGACCATGCTCCAGATCCTCCATATGATCTTGCTGTGCATGGTTATTATCACAACCAATAAACTGTGAGGAGGGAGCATACACCAGATGTCTTCTTATGGAAGGATGCTGGTGACTCAGAGTTGTTGCAAATACTGAAGCATGCAGCGGAGAGACGGAGCATCCAAGGCAGCGGCAGATACAAAAGAAAGTGTAGTTGTTACTGAAATGATTTAGGCATTTGAGTCTTCAGAGTCATCTCAGGTCTACTTTAAACAACTTTCAAATGCATTGCAAAAATAATTAGTACAATAAGCTTTACGTTTTCATGCTTTACTACCTTTTAAACCATTAGAAGCTTCAAAGGAGTTATCTCATTTGAGATAAGTGCACTGCTTTGACCTCAGTTGGCAGAACTCGTGCTGTAAATCCTTGGAATGCTTTGATTTCTCTCTACTAGTAAAGAGGACGTAGAAACTAAAAGCAAAAGTCCTCTTTTATTGTCTCACACTGCCCCCTAGTGACAAGTGGCCATAAATACACATTGCAGCATTACTAAATTTGTAGCAAGGAAATGTAACAAATAAGAAATAAAAAAATATGCTAACATAAATTGGTGTAAGGCCTGGCAGATCTCTTGTCTTCCTTCAGCCTCTATACCCCAGCAGCAAAGAGACATGATGAAAAAGCTTGACACTGCTGACAGTGATTTAATTGCAAATGCACTTACATTCAATTCTTGTCAAAAAAGTTTATCTTGTGCAATGACATAAAAACAATGAAGATAATACTTATCGTGTGCAGAGTGGGGGGGATGTGGGATTGGCAGTGGGTGACGTCTGGTGCACGGCCTGACAATCGTTTCACTTCAATAGCTTCTTCTCATCATGAACACATAGTTGTCCGAAAGTAAATCATTTATTCTCATGTCAACATATTTAACACAGGACACAACTTAAAAACAAATTCTACTTACAATCTCCCAGAATAGACCCTGTTTGTAAGTAGGGGACCGCCTGTAATAGGAAAACCCGGTTGCCAATTGCAGTAAGAAAAGTTTTCCCTTTTGATAGCTGAGTTATTCACAGATGAGAGCCTAATCTAGCCTGCAGCTGCAGTTCTAGATGCCTTTACTGATAATCTACAGAATAAAGTATATGAGGAAGTCTCACTGCTACTGTATCAGGAGCATCGCAGGAAAAAATCACTTAAATCCTTCTGTGGTTGCTTTTTGAAGTGCATTGTTTTGTTTATATCTCTGCAGCTGCCAAATGTCCCTTTCCTTCAACATTGTGCATCCCTGAGAGACTGCACTGGGCTCTGCTGTACACCCTCTGGTTCCTTCCCCCTCCTAATATAATATTAAAACGCAAAAACAAAGCTATGAGCCTTGTTCTTCTTTGTTGAAGTATAAGGCTGTGTAAAGCCTGCCTTGTATGGTAAATATTCAGCCTCAAATAAGCAGCTGTCAAAGACATTTACCAGTTGTTAAATGTGTTTGGAGGACTGAAAGCAACACAGAGTGGAGAGAGACAAGTAAAAGCACAGCAAGGGACAATGCAGGTGGTTCCTAATCTACACAAGGATAGTGTCATGGGGGGGAGTGGCCATAGCTGCAGGTGAGCCGTGCCCGTGAACCAGCTTGGAGGGTTCTTGGGACCTTATAAGGAAATTCCTCCACTAATAAATCACTTTAGCAATTGTACATGCAGAAAAGGTAAAAAGCGTGTGAACATGACATTTACCCCTCATTTCACTTTTTGGCTAAATGCAACAGCCTCCTTTAGTGCTGTGAAAATGACATTTAGCCTCAGACATTCAGTTAATGTTGCTCAGTATAGCCATTGACACTTTAAATTGGGCAAGAAACTGAAGTCAGAAGGTACACGAAACCACTGTCCTTTTGTCATTATCACCAATAATAGGGAATAAACCAATAATACATGCATAGCGGAGATCTCCCTGCTCTATCCTCACTGTGTTCATCAACAGCAGGACGATTCCTGCATCCCTGTCCCTCCCCTGTCCAGGTAAAGATGAACACAGACATCGCTTGAATTATATTTTTTTGTGTATGATCCTTGCAAGCACAATGTAGTAGTAGTAGTAGTAGTAGTAGTAGTAGTAGTAGTAGTAGTGGAGGCAGTAATAGCAGGAGTAGTAGTAGTAGTAGCTTAAGCTTCGTACATCCATCTTCCTCTAAAGGTTGCCATATAGATTGATATAATTTAGAAAGGTGAAAGGACTCATGTTGCAGCAGTCTACTGACTGTAGAGGTGCATAACACTGTTTACTCATTGTAATGATCGGTGTAACACAGAGAGGGTCTAATTACCGGTGATCTGCAGTATCACCGAGAATACAGATATATACCCGATTATTGATGATCTGCAGTATCACCGATAATCAGATATATCTCTAACATCTGGACACCTGGGTAATAAGAGTGTTTGGTGTAACAGAAATACTTAGAGGACTGCACCTGAGGAGCAGGTGCACAGCAGTAAGGAGTATTGCACAGTAACACGTTCCTTCCGCAAGCCTGAGACTCTCCCGAGGGAGGGTTCAGGCTAGGAGTAGGAAGGACAGAGTGTGAGTGACACCAAGGAAGGGTGTCACCCACAGGTCTGTGAGCTATCTCTTGACTGAGGAGATGACTCTCGAGGTCAGGCAAGCCAGGTCAGCAACAGACAGACAGATCAGGGACAGAGACAGGAGACAGATGCGGAATCCTAAGACTAGCAGAGTTCGGCAACAGAGTATCAGATATAGCGAAGTACCTAATCAGAGATCAGAAGAGTAGTCAGGAAAGCAGAAGGTCATAACAAATAATCAACAATGCCTAGTCTTGGGTGTGAGCTCCTTGATCATCAACACCCTGGAACTGGTCTGAGTATAACTAGATGGTAAAGCTAATTCCTAGTCTAAGGTGTGAAGTCCCTGGTCATCAACTCCTAGGAACTGGTCTAAATATAACACAGATAATATACAATTTTCCCTAGACTGAGGTGTGAGGTCCTTGATCATCAACACCCAGGAACTGGTCTAGATAAAGAGACAGATAATATCACAGATACTGACAAGGTCTGAGTGCTACCACGTAGTGATCGCAACGCCAGACACCAGAGAAATGACCAGCACCCAGTATATATACACAAGCGCTCTCCAGCGCCTCCCCTAAGTGCTGGACCAATGAAAACTGATAGAATTGTCAGCTGATCGGCTAGATCAGCTGACACCTTTCTGACTGCCATAAAGGCTCTGCCTCTCAGCGCGCGCGCGTCCTTCTGAACCTGTGTGGACTATCAGTCCCAGCCACACCAGACATGTGTTGTAATGCATCTGTTGGTTTGAACGCGGGGCCAGCCGCACCGCTGTCAGAGCATGCGGCGGTTTCCCCACGTTCAGCCATACTGCTAGTGGTAAGCCCATGTGTGCAAACGGATGCGGAATCCGCCGTCTTGTTCACTGGGCATGCGGCGGTTTCTCCGCGCTCCGTCAGGCTAGTGGATGCAGGCCCCTGCGCGCAAGCTGCCATGTTGAACGCGGAATCAGCCGCCTTACTCTGAGTACTCGTGGCGGCTTTTCCGCGTTTTCTCACACTCATACTACAGACTTTCAAGAGAAAGCCATCAAGTCACAAGCCATGTTTCAGTGCTGTCCCCAATTTAAATTCACCACCTCCGGGAGCACTCTGTTGGTTCTGGAAGCACTTCCCAAGTGTTTGTGAAGATGGTTGGTCCCGTACTGTGCATCAGGGCCGGGCCGAGGCATAGGCTGGAGAGGCTCCAGCCTCAGGGCGCAGTGTAAGAGGGGGCGCAGAATTCATTCAGCTGTCATTTCTAATTGTGTTTGAAGCAAATAGAAATAAGAAAAGGAGATACATGGCAGTGACTGCAAGCCATATAGCTACATATTAAGGTATTGGGGAGGTTGTGGGCCCTGTGGCGCCTCTTAGTCTACTAGCAATCAGTGTGTGACAGCTGGGGTTGGAGGGATAGGGGGGCGCACTTTGGTGTCTCAGCCTTGGGTGCTGGAGGACCTTGTCCCTGCTCTGCTGTGCATGAGCGAGTGCACATGAGCACATGTGCATTACAGAGCGGCCTGTCATCAGAAGCACTTGGGGACACAAGTGCTTCTGAAGCCATCCAAGGATATTTGAAGGTGTATTCAACCAATTGTTTGAATACCTGCAACAAGGGTGCAGATCTGGAATGAGGACACAGAGAGAGGACCAGAAAGGCTTTATGAGACCCAGAGGGAGCATCTGATTTTTCTGTAGTTTGTTTCAGTGTTAATAAAAGCATGACATGACGTAGATTTTACTACACCGGTTACCACACTCCTTATGCAATTGTGCACACCTGACACCACTAAACTCAGCTGAGCTCCGTGCGCAGGTCAGGAGACAATTTTATTGGCTCCTGTCCATATGACCACTGTGAGCCAATCACAGTCATCACAAATGGAGAAAAAAGGCTTTTGTCTCTAAAAGGCCAGAGCCGCATTGTCCCCAAGATGTTACTACCATGCATATGGATGTCTCTGAACTAAATAATGAATGAGTAATATAATTCTGCCTTAAAAAGTTCAGCTGTATTTGATTCTAGCATTGCCACATTTTTCATTTTAGAGAAAAACATAATGCTGTGTAATAAAGTGAAAATCCTGTACATTGATGGATGTATTTACCATGGAATATTTTCATAGATGCTTTCCTGTTCTGGATTTCTCCCCACTTCAATGAGTGAATGTAGACCCAGTAAAAGGAAACAGCATATGGAAAGTTATTTTGCACAGGATCCATGAAGTAGCCGTGCCAGGATCCTTTGTGATAATTTACCTTAAAGAACTAAATTACATTTCCAGACATAAAACCTATGGAATCATGCCAGCCTATTTTCTGTTTTTGTAAAAAATGAAAACAATTGCTTGCAAACATCCTACAATGCTTTTCGGTAGAGATGTTTAGAGAGCGTAGTTACTGTATTGTGAAATCATGTCAGCATTCAGTTACCCACACTAATGTGAGACAGGAGATAACTCCTTACAAGTGATGAGTGCATTTTGGTACACTTAACTGGATTCATCAGCTCACTTTTTGTATGGCCCCGTTCTAAAGCAAGTTAATTAAAAAAAAAAAAAAAAACTGTCCAAAATTAAAACAATGCTTAAAGGATACCCAAGGTGATATGTGACATGATTAGATAGACATGGGTATGTACAGTGCCTAGCATACAAATAACTATGCTGTGTTCCTTTTTTTCCTTTCTCTGCCTGAAAGAGTTAAATATCAGGTTTGTAAGAGGCTGACTCAGTCCTGACCCAGACAGGAAGTGACTACAGTGTGACCCTCACTGATAAGAAATTCCAACTATAAAACACTTTTCCAGCAGAAAATGGCTTTTGAGAGCAGGAAAGAGATAAAAGGGGTCAATAGTTCGTAGATTTTCGCTCTGGCATACTTCAATAAGTGTGTGTCATTGAGCAAAAACAATAAAACAGTTAAAAACTTAAAATGTAGATTTAAACATAAAATAAAACTGTGAAATATCTTCAAAAGTCATTTTTAGGAGAAGGAAGATAGATACAATTGTTTATTTCATTAGTTTATTTTCGCTTCGGGTGTCCTTTAAACATATCTTTGGACACCATCTTCCCGTGACCAATTGTTAGGAAGGAGTTTAGGGAATGGGGTCCCAATGATCAGTTTGAGGGTGAGAGAGAAAGAAGGTTGCAATTGAGCTTTCCTATCAGTGGCGTAACTACAAATCATGCCCCCCCCCCCCCCAGCACAACGTTGATGCCCCCCATGTTCTCCTCTATTCCCTTGCCTTACCCTGGTGACCCTCAAACCTAGGGGGGGGGGGGGGGGCATCTTGCAAGGGTCATAAAACAAATGTGGCCATCATAATATTCACACCCATAACAAGTGTAGCCACAAAACACCTGATCTAGAGGATGGATACCTTTATTGGAGGTAATGAAGTAGAAGTTGGGGACCGGCGTACAGCTCTGGGCCCCCCTGTGGTCGCAGAGGATGCTCCCTTGTAGTTATGCCACTGTTTCCTATCTATATAGCACTTTTACAGCACAAGGCTAGCAACACTAAGAATGCACTAAGGTATGCTGAACACATAATATATAAATAGCTTCAAACGTTATTAAAAACTCATACATATACAGGAAGGCGTTTAGGGCCCATGTTATATTTTAAGGAAAGACTTAGAGGAATTTTGCTAAATATAACTTAACCACTTTACCCCCGCGCGTACGTATTTCTCCGCCCCTTTTTCCATCCTTTAAAAACCAGGGACGGAGAAACACGTACTTTCCGCGTTCCCGACGCTGCCCGCGCTCCCGCTCGTAAACACGCCGCCCGCCGCTAGTAAACACGCCGCCGCCCGCTCGCCCAGAGATCAATGAACGGGAAAATCCATTCCCGTTTGTTGATCTAAGCCCCGCAATGATCAGCTGCTCTCCTATGGGCAGCGCGATCATTGTGAGCAAAAACTCACGTGTCCAGCCTCCTTATTCTTCCTCCAAGCTTCCGGAAGGAAGCTTGGAGGTCGCATTAAAACAAAAAGTTACTGTGGCCATCTTGTGGCCAAATAGTAAACTACACCCTACACATTTTTCACATACAAATAAGTGACTTTTACACATAAAATTAACTCATTACCTCCCACACTCCCCATTTTTTTTTTTTTTGTAATTAAAAAAAAATTAAAAAATTTACAATTAAAAAAAATACATAAATAGTTACCTTAGGGACTGAACTTTTTAAATATTTATGTCAAGAGGGTATAACACTGTTACTTTATAAACTATGGGCTTGTAATTAGGGATGGACGCAAAACTGAAAAAAATGCACCTTTATTTCCAAATAAAATATTGGCGCCAAACATTGTGATAGGGACATAATTTAAATGGTTTTATAACCGGGACAAAAGGGCAAATACGTTTCATGGGTTTTAATTACAGTAGCATGCATTATTTAAAAACTATAATGGCCGAAAACTGAAAAATAATTATTTTTTTCCCCACATTTTTCCTATTTTCCCATTAAAACACATTTAGAAAAAAATAATTCTTGGCATAATGTCCCACCTAAAGAAAGCCTAATTGGTGGCGAAAAAAACAAGATATAGTTCATTTCATTGCGATAAGTAATAATAAAGTTATAGACGAATGAATGGAAGGAGCGCTGAAAGGTGAAAATTGCTCTGGTGCTCAGGGGGTAAAACCCCTCAGTGGTGAAGTGGTTAATGTATATAATTGCTTGTGTTTTTACAGTATTACTTTACAAGTTATTTAGTCAATGTTTGCCGATTGTTACATCTTTCTTCACTCTCATTTACATTTTTAAATTTATCACAGATGCCGACATCTTTATTGCTGACAAAGTGCATCAGTGCAGTTTGTTTGTTTGTTGTGAAGTGAGCAGAAACAAAACTTGGTCTGCCACAGTCCTATGAGGGAGAATGCTATGACATCATAGCCTAGGCTAAGCATCATTGGGTGGGTGGGGTTACATAGAATATACAGCAATATACACATATAGGAAGTATTTCTGTTGCTGGCACCAGCGTAATTAACCACTTGAGGACCCACCCTTTACCCCCCCTTAAGGACCAGCGCTGTTTTAGCTGATCTGTGCTGGGTGGGCTTTGCAACCCCCAGCACAGATCAGGGTGCAGGCAGAGCGACCAGATCGCCCCCCTTTTTTCCCCACTAGGGGGATGATGTGCTGGGGGGGGTCTGATCGCTCCTGCCTGCCGGGTGTTGCGGGGGGGGGCACCTCAAAGCCCCCCTCCGCGGCGAAATCCCCCCCCTCCCTCTCCTACCTGGCCCCCCTGGTGATCCGGGCTGCACAGGACGCTATCCGTCCTGTGCAGCCAGTGACAGGCTGTCCCCTGTCACATGGCGGCGATCCCCGGCCGCTGATTGGCCGGGGATCGCCGATCTGCCTTACGGCGCTGCTGCGCAGCAGGGCCGTACAATGTAAACAAAGCGGATTATTTCCGCTTGTGTTTACATTTAGCCTGCGAGCCGCGATCGGCGGCCCGCAGGCTATTCACAGGGCCCCCCGCCGTGAATTGACAGGAAGCAGCCGCTCGCGCGAGCGGCTTCTTCCTGATTAATTAGCCTGCAGCCGGCGACGCAGAACTGCGTCGCTGGTCCTGCAGCTGCCACTTTGCCGACGCACGGTATAAGCGTGCGGTCGGCAAGTGGTTAAAGTGAACCGAGTACCATTTTTAACACCCAGGTCAGCATTTTTTGCACCCATAGCAAATGAAAAATGCATGCCAACAATATGTCTCATCATTATTAAAAATAAACGTCCATTTTACCTTTTAATTTTCATTTAAAGTTTAGCACTTAAGATTTATTAGCCTACTTCAGCCGGTCCACAGGGATTTCAGGAAGCTTTGTTGAGATTTCTGGCAATTGTTTTATTATACTCGTTAGCAAAAAGTAAAACAAAACAATACTTTTTCATCAACAGAGTGGGTGGGGAATTAGGACAAATTCCTCAAAACTTATCTAGAGGAAATGTGTGAAGATAGGTTGCTGGGTACTCTAATAGCATCTGTAATTTCTGCAAAGGAAGGCGAGAAAGGGGGGGGGGAGGGTCATAGCAGCTCCTATAGCTATTACAAGTATTACAAGGAGAAATTCCAGTGAAAGAAAGGGTATTTAGTTCCCTTTAACCACTTGAGGACTCACCCTTTACCCCCCCTTAAGGACCAGCGCTGTTTTAGCTGATCTGTGCTGGGTGGGCTCTGCAGCCCCCAGCACAGATCAAACACCAGGCAGAGCGACCAGATCACCCCCTTTTTTCCCCACTAGGGGGATGATGTGCTGGGGGGCAAAACCAAAAGTAGCTGGCAGCAGGAGAACAGAGGATTACGGAGGACCGGTGCGGGACAGGACAGCTGCTGGGGGCTTGCAGAAGCCCCAGGTAAGTGAAACAGTTTGTTTTAAAACTTACTTCAGTTCCGGTTTAAGATGTTGTTACTAAAGATGTATCTGATATATGCTGAGCTGATTTCTTTATGCAACTTAAGGTCTGCCTTTAAAAAAATGCACTGATTTGTGGTAACTAGAGATGTCGCGAACCTCCGATTTTCGGTTCGCGAACCTTCGTGGAAGGTTCGGTTCGCGGAAAAGTTCGCGAACCGCAATAGACTTCAATGGGGATGCGAACTTTAAAAAATAGAAAAAATTATGCTGGCCACAAAAGTGATGGAAAAGATGTTTCAAGGGGTCTAACACCTGGAGGGGGGCATGGCGGAGTGGGATACATGCCCAAAGTCCCGGGGAAAAATCTGGATGTGACGCAAAGCAGCGTTTTAAGGGCAGAAATCACAATGAATGCTAAATTGCAGGCCTAAAGTGCTTTAAAACATCTTGCATGTGTATACATCAATCAGGGAGTGTAATTAGAGTTCTGCTTCACACTGACACACCAAACTCACTGTGTAACGCACCGCAAACAGCTGTTTGCGTAGTGATGGCCGTGCTGGACTGATGCGCAACATGGCCAGAGTGCAGGCCGTGGCAGTTTTCCAGCCCATATGGTCGCCGGGCTGTAGCTTGTAGCTCAATGATAGAACAACAGTGACTGTCCAGCTGATCAAATTTGGTCTGTCCACAATGAAGCAACGACCTTATTATCTTCTTGTATGTAGGTAGGCATAGGTAGGAGTCCCAGTATAGGTAGGTAGGCATAGGTAGGTGTCCCAGTAGTTAGCTAGGCATAGGTAGGAGACCCAGTATAGGTAGGTAAGCATAGGTAGGTCCCCTAGTATAGGTAGGTAGGTGTCCCGGTATAGGTAAGTAGGTGCCCCAGTAGTTAGGCAGGCATAGGTAGGTGTCCCAGTATAGATAGTTAGGCAGGGCCTGGCTGGCACAGTAATAACAATTACCAAGGTCCAGCTGCAACAAATAGGGCTGTATAATGTCAGTGAGCAACGCACACAAAAAAACACATCTGGAAAACATTAGCTCTCAAAAGAGCTGTTGAGGGGTGCTATTTTAGCAATAACAATCAGCCAGGAGCAAGCCAAGAGCCTAACTACTCTTTCCCTAGGAGAACAAGTCTGCAGCAGCTGTCCCTAGTCTGTCTCTAGCAGGCACACGAGTGAGTGTAATGGCCGGCAAGCCTGCCTTATATAAGGGGTGGGTGGGGCTTCAGGGCTTAGTGTAGCCTGAATGGCTACAATGTGCCTGCTGCCTGTGATTCAGAGGGTCAAAGTTGACCCTCAGTGCATTATGGGGCGAATCGAACTTCCGCAAAAGTTTGCCTGGTCCAGGCGAACGCGAACCACCGAAGTTCGCCTGGAACCGTTCGCCGGCGAACCGTTCGCTACATCTCTAGTGGTAACAACACAAAATCTGACCATCAGCTTTATAAAAACCTAACATAAAAAGGATTGAAAATAAGTCTGTCTGTGCTGATAGAGAGCAGACCTCCTTGTCCTGTTCTGGAGGCTGCTGCATTATCAGTGCCAGATTTGTCAGTAAACATGGTAGGCACGTGCCTACAGCTGGCTGCATCCATAAACTTCTCACCAAGCAAGCTACAACTGCTCTGATAAAAGAATGGTGAATCTCCAGGGAGATGATTAGCAGTTTATGCAGCACCACCCACTGAAAAGGAAAAAACTGTTGACGCATGCTTGCTGCGCACACTTTGCAACCTTGTCTGGCCACGGCCTGTCCCGCTCTCTGCTATATGTGCAGAGAGGTGAACAGCTGGGGCAAGATATTTCAAAAATAAAAACGAGAGTAGGAGAACCTCTCTCCTTAAAGGACCTCTGTCGCAAAAATCTTAAAATGTAAAATATATGTAAACATATACAATTAAGAAGTACGTTTCTTCCAGAGTAAGATGAGCGATAAATTACTTTTCTCCTATGTAGCTTTCACTTACAGTAGGTAGTAGAAACCTGACAGAACCAACAGGTTTTGGACTAGCCCATCTTCTCATGAGGGGTTCACAGGGATTTCTTTATTTTTAAAATGCACTTAGTGAATGGTAGTTGCTCCGTCCAACTGCCAAAAAAGTGTACGGTGAGCACAGAGGCTGGCCAGCATCGTTGTATAAATCATTTTCAAGGAGTGTCTTTATGAAGAATAAAGGCCATGCTGAGAATCCCCTATGGAGAGATGGACTAGCCCAAAACCTGTCGGCAATGTCAGATTTCTACTACTTACTGTAAATGCCAGCAGCATAGGAGAGAAGTAATTTATGGCTCATTTTACTCAGGAAGAAATGTACTTCTTATTTGCATGTGTTTTAAATTTTAAGATTTTCACGTCAGTGTGTGTGTGTGTGTGCGTGCGTGCGTGCGTGAGCGCCGCTCACCTGCTGGGGTGGGAGGAAAGGGTTAATGACTTGTATAAGGAGGCATGTTGAAGGGCATGTTGAAGTGCATATTGGAGTAGATATTGTGGAGAATTTCAGTCCGAGCTAAGCATAATAATAAGTACCTAAATAAAATAAAAAGGGGTTGGAGGAGACTGTAATAAATTACTGTTAGAAGAGTGATTATGTATGTTGCAATGCATTGCTGTGGAGGAGAGAGATTTTAATAAATTGCTTCTTGGGGGTTATTGCTGCATGCATGGGATAGGTTTTAGTTAAATGCTATTTGGATGCTAAGATTAAAATTTGGTTGGAGCCCAGGCACATTTCTATTTACATGTCTCTAACCCCAACCCCCTTTCCAGGACAATTTAGAAACACATTACCAGCAAGAAACAAGTATTGTACCATCTGGAAAAGCAAGAAGTTTTGAATCAGGATGATACCATGTATTGGCTAGCTTAAAAAATACACGAGTAAGCTTTCGGCTATTGTGCCTTCATCAGACTGAATCCTTATACAGGATTAGCTGAAAGCTTGCACTAATATTTTTTAAGTTAGCCAATAAATGGTATCATCCTGATTAAAAATTTCTTGTTTTATAAAAAAAAAAAAAAATCTCCTCAAATACTTTTGTAAAGCCTAACTACTTGTTGCACGCCATGCAGTACATTCACGGCCCTGCAAAATTCACAGGATGCACCAGGGCTGTGAATGCAAGTCTGCAGCGGCGTGCAGCCGACGCTCGCTCCCGTTCGCCCGCGCGCACCGCCGTTACTGCCGCATAGAGGAGAGGTTAATGAATGGGACTGCAGTTCCCATTCATAAATCTAAGTCCCCGGTTGTAACAAACTTATCTGATATGGTCTCTGGAGGCTGTTCTGATAGTGTGGAGCAGCTGGAGGAAGCTTCCTCTTCCTCTCTGGTCAAACGCATCCCCGGCTCCCCTGTAAACGTGAATCAGCATGGCATCCCTGGCTCCCCTGTAGATGTGGGTCGGCGTGTTGGTTCTGGCAGGACGCACGCAGCTCAGAGCTGCCTTTATAGGCTGAGGAGGCGTGTCTGATGGGGTGTCAGCTGTGATGTCATCAGCTGACACTAATCAGTTCGCTGGTTCTTGGCCCTAGCCAGTGAGAAATTGAGAGCTACATTTCATATATTGTGCATCAGCGCGATATATATGTACTCTAGTCAGTCAGTTTTATTATTTTGTAGTATTATATATTTGTAAAATTATCATATCGTAATATTGTATATTATCTATGTACCGACCTTTGGCCTGCCTCTTGACCTCGCTCTTGCCTAGCCCTTCTGTACCACTGCCATCTGATATATGTGTATGACTCGGCCTGACTTTGCTACTGTTTGATCCTTCCAATACGACTGACATCTGACTTATGTGTATGACCCTGCCTGGTAATTGACTACGATTTTGCCTAACTCTATTGTACTTCACCCATCTGCTCTTGTGAACGACTTCGGCCTGACTCTGACTACGCCTTTCTCACTAGAACTGAGATTTATACTAGTTACGGTAGATCTCTTCACGTATCAGCGTAAAACCGATTCAATGAATACCGGCATCTACGAGACACCGGCATTCATTGTATCTTCCTGTTGTTACAATGCTACACATTACTTCCGATTCACGTGCTTGTGGACAAATAGTATATTAGGCCAAAAATCATTTTTATTTAATAAAAATCCCGACACTGACTTTTATAATTAACTATTTCCTTCCCACACCCTCCCATAGTACCCAAACTTTTTTTTAGATATATGGGGGGGCGGGGGGGGGGGGGGGGGGGAATGTACATAAAAAAATATATAAGTAGTTACCTTAGGGACTAAACTTTTTTTTAAATTTATGTCAAGGCGGTATATTACTATTAATTTTTAATTTATGGGCTTGTAATTGGTGATGGACGGAAAACTGAAAAAATGCACCTTTATTTCCAAATAAAATATTGGCACCATACATTGCAATAGGGAAATTTTTTAAACGTTGCAATAACCAGGACAAACGGGCAAATAAAATGTGTGGCTTTTATCCACAGTAGAACGTTTTATTTTAACACTATAATGGCCAAAAACTGAAAAATAATGCATTTTTTAAATTTATTTCTTATTGTTCATGTTAAAATGCATTTAAGATAAAATAATTCTTGGCATACTGTACCTCCCAAAGAAAGCCAGCCTAATTGGTGGTGAGAAAACCAAGATATAGATCATTACGCTGTGATTAGTAGTAATTAAGTTATTGGCAAAAGAAAGGGAGGAGCGCTGACTGGTGAAAATTGCTCTGGTACACAAGGGGGAAAAACACTCAGTCATCAAGTGGTTAAAATGTACGACGACAATGTGATCATTGCTGCAATGCTTCCCTTTCCTTTACCCTAAATGCAATGCTTCAGCTGGCACAAAGGATCTTTTCAGGAGCTGGAAGGCTGTGTACAAACAAGGGGGTCTGTAGTCATAGGTGGCCCCAAGCACATATCTGCATGCATAGGCAGCCCCCAATATCCACCACCAATTATATTTGGCCTCCAATCTCATTTGACACCCACATAGGTTTCCCGGAATCATATTTTGCATTTTCACATGTGTAGTAAGTGCGAAATTAGGGATTATAATTATGGTTACAGGCGAAATTAATTAAGAATTTGTATAGTAATTGCAAACATTGATGTGAAATTACAATTATGCGAAATTCAAACTCAACACTAGAGAGGACCCAGAGCTGAACTTACTATCACCATATGGCTCCTCCTAGCAACAAAGTGCTGTATGTGCAAGCCTCATCCTACCCATATCACAAGCCACAGTCACCACATTCCCACATCAATATCCACAGCCTCTTGTACACGCATAATCTGATCATTTTTACTCATTGTCAATCTGGAGTAAATATTGGATGTTCGTACAAACCCTAAAGTAGGGTTCAGTAACAAGGAGGGATGGATCTGAGGAGGCCATGGCAGTAAAGGTCATGTTACTATTTCTACAACAATGTGTGAGGTAATTGAAAAAGGATTTGTGTTATTATTTTAGTTTATTTGAAAAGTAAGCTGGGAAAATAATGTGATTAAGGGGATGTGGGTCAGGTATTAAGTTTTATATTTTGGTGGGGTGTGTTATTAAATTAAATTGGAGTGGTGAAGCAATGCATTAAAAAAAAGTAATATACTATATAATAACATGCACAGGTGTATCAAATGAGGAATGGCTAGTCTTCACGGGTAGAGCTTGAGGTGTCATCTTTGAATCAGAATAATTTACTTCACCAAGCATGATTGGGTCATGCCTGGAATTGGGTTTGGTACATACATAGCTCAGTACATCATATATACAATATACAAAGCAAACCAATAACAATAAAAGTCCATGGAGATAAAACACCAAAGAGGTAGTGACACAATAGAGGTACAGAGCAGTTACAGTGCCTCACAGACAGATAACCATAACCTAAGGGGTGGGGGCACTGGTGGGGGGGAAATGCGTGAATGGAGTTCAAGAGGTTGACAGCAGTGGGGAAAAAAAGAGTTCCTGTGCCTTGCAATCCTGGCCAGATGTATACCTGGCCCTACAGAAAAAAACAAAAGCCAAAGGGTTCACCTTTGAGGACAGCACCAACCAGTTTATTGTATAAATAAGTATAATCTATAATGTAAGCCTGTATATATTAGTCAGAAAAAGAACACCGCAAGATTTCATCAGTATAAACTTTCCTTCACTCTTTGTACATTATTAGCTCGCTGTTGAAATGAATAAACTTTCCACAGAGACATATATGTAAACTATTCCACGAGACCAAACACAGAACAGTAACGTTAGGAAACAAGTTGCAGCTAATTTTTACTATGAATGATATTGTACTGCTTGGGTTTCCACCTTAACCCTTTAGAGCCACACAAGTATGAGCTACACAGCTTTTACCCTCAGTGCCTAAAGCTGTGCACACAAAGGTCATAAATGTCACCTGAGGCAATCTTTACTGATGGCTTATGGTGATTTTTGTGCCCAGATCAGTGTATAGAAAAGCTGATTGGTTCTCTGTTAAAGTGGACCTGAACTCAGAACTTCCTCTCTGCTCTAAAAGATACACAACTGCATAATAATATTTAAGGAAAAACATTTCTTTGTTACAGCTGATACAAATTCTAAAATAAATCCCCAGTGTTTCTACAGTACTTCTCGCTTTCATGGAAGCAGACAGATTGTTAACTTGCTGTGCTTTCAAATGAAATGAGCGTATCTGACTTATCTGCCATGGCAGCCAGCTGACCCAGGGGAGAGATCAAACTGCAACTTGTGATTAGACACAAATGAGGGGGAATAAGACAGGCTAAACTCTCTAAATACATACAGGGTGCATTTCTCTATGGTCCTTCTGTCTTATGCAAGAGTTCTGGTCCACTTTAACCACTTCAGCCCTCAGTCGTTTTCACTTTATGCATCCGAGCAATGTGCACCTCCCATTCATTAGCCTATAACTTTATCACTACTTATCACAATGAACTGATCTACATCTTGTTTTTCTGCCACCAATTAGGCTTTCTTTGGGTGGTACATTTTGCTAAGAGCCACCTTACTGTAAATGCATTTTAACAGTAAGAATAAGAAAAAAACGGAAACAATTCATTATTTCTTTCTCAGTTTTTTGGCCATTATAGTTTTAAAATAATACATGCTTCCATAATTAAAACCCACGTATTGTATTTGCCCATTTGTCCCGGTTATTACACCGTTTAAAATATGTCCCTATCACAATGTATGGCGACAATATTTTATTTGGAAATAAAAGTGCATTTTTTCCGTTTTGCACCCATCACTATTTACAAGCTTATAATAAAAAAAAGAGAAATATTTCATCTTTACATAGATATTTGAACAGGTTAGACCCTTAGGTAAATATTTATGTTTTTTTTTTAAATTGTAATGTTTTTGCTTTTTTTATTATTAAACATTTTATTTGGGTATTTTTGGGAGGGTGGGATGTAAATAGTAATTTTTTTAATGTAAATATATGTTAAATTTTTTTTTTTATTATTTTTTTTTATGTAGATGTAGTTTTACTTTTTGGCCACAAGATGGCAACCTTAGGCTTCCGAGAGAAGCTGTTGCTTTTTCTGCGGGGGAGAGAAATCAGTAATCGGGCACCATAGCCCGATTCATTGATTCCTGGGCTAACGATCTGCAGCCAGGAGCGCGCATTCACGCGCGCGATCGGCTGCGGGAGCGCACATGGCCTCCTGGACGTAGCTCTACGTCCAGGAGGAGAAAGTGGTTAAAGCAAACTTGTAATGAAAATAGACTTAGGAGATAATGCATTGTATGTGTAGTACAGGTAAGAAATAGAACATTTGTAGCAAAGAAAAGAGTATCATATTGTTTTCCAGTACAGGAAGAAAAACATCTGATTTCACCTATGCAAAAGAGCTTCTCTGAGCTATTCGAACCACTGCGTCAAATACAGTCCTGTTGTCAGGCTCTGCCTCTGCTGGGGACATCTCTGTGAATATGCTCATGAACTTCCTCTCTTCACCAGCAGATGTCAGTATGAACTAATCTTGAATCATGATGTTTCTCTGCCTGCCAGCAGAGGGCTCACTCCTCCAGAACTTGTACTTCTCTACAGACTATTGTTGGGAGGAGATTTGGATGATCACCTGATGTCTTTGCACAAGGATATAAGCCAAGCCTGAGCACTACTCCAGTGCTAGCTCATCGTATCTGTGACCTGGCCCTCCTAGCCTGAGTTACCGGCCCTTGTAGCTTGTGTTCTGTTTATCCTGTATTCTTGCTATCCTGCGTATGATCTCTAGCCTTGCTCTTGACGATTCTTTGTCTAGCGACTACATTGTATGGTTTTATATCCTGGTTCATGTCTTGCCTGTATGACTGCCCGTTAGCTTGCTCCTTGTGCACTGTGAATTATCTCCTGTATATATTTGTAAATATTTACTGTGTATATTTAACCAGGTTCCGAGGGTCTGTGTGCACACAGTAGTATATATACACTGGGTTGCTCTGCATTACTCCTTATGCAGGGAGATCTATTTGTATATACTCTGGATGGCATGTGTATGTCAATCTAAATACATTTGCCTGCAGAGTTATTATCTTGTATATATGTCTGACTATCTTTGCATTTATTGCCATTGCTGTGCATGAGATTTATCATTGCATGTATTGCCATTGCTGTGCATGAGATTAATGTACATTGCCGGTCATGTTCCTTTATGTTCTTAGTTAATAAACTCTCATTATTCATTTACTCCTTGTCTCAGTACTTCAGTAATTTCCTGAACAGTGACATTTCCATTTGGTTGCAGCATTCATGCATTGCTCATAAAGTGTCTTATGCTGGATATGCAATGCATAATTTGTATGCAACCCTTACACCTGTTTCCTGAAGCACGTAAACAGCCAAGAAGCAATGAGAGACAGCCTAAGATAAGGTTTTACTTCAGGAAAGTTCAAAGGGTCATTATTTCTGCTTTGTTTTAGCGATTAAAAGACAGACTGTGAAAGTATGATGCAATGTTATAATACAAAGCTATATAATAAAAATATGATATTCTTTTCTGTCTACCAATGTTCTATTCATTTGTACTACACATACAATTCATTATATCATACGTTTGTTTTTTGTTTTGTTTTTTTGCTTCAGGTTTGCTTTAAGCAGTCCATTTTGTCCAATAGTGAGGAGGGGTGGTGGTCGGGACCAGGGGCGTAACTAGAAGTCCCTGGGCCCCCCTGCAAGAATTTAAGCGGGCCCCCCCACCCTGGGGCCTGCTCATGGCTGTTTTGGGGGGGCAGGAGGGGTCGCAGCATGAGGGGAGAGCTTTGCACATCAGCGGGGAGGGGGGACAGTCCCCCCTCCCTCACCTCGGGCTCTCCCCTCCTGCATATATCTAAGTGTCAGCAGCAGCGGCAGCAGCGGCGGCAGCAGCTATAATTACCTCCATACACCACCAGAGGTCTCCAATCTGCAAGGGCTTCTCCGATCTGCAAGGGCTTCACATTACTTCCTGTTTTAACAGGAAGTAATGTGAAGTCCTTGCAGATCGGCAACCTCCGTGATGAATGGAGGTAATTATAGCTGCTGCCGCCGCCGCTGTTGACACTTAGATATATGCAGGAGGGGAGCGCAGAGGGGAGAGCCCAAGGTGAGGGAGGGGGGGGACTGTACCCCCTCCCCGCTGATGTGCAAAGCTCTACCCTCATGCTGTGACCCCTCCTGCCCCCCCAAAACGGCCATGAGCGGGCCCCAGGGGGCCCCAGGCCCCCCCACGGTGGCAGGGGCTGCTTCCCCTATTGTTACGCCAGTGGTCGGGACAAAAGGAGATTTTCTGCTGCAGGTTGCAGCAGAAACTAGAGTAGTAGTTGGCCAAGGAGCATCTAACTCAGTATGTCTTTGGAAGGAAGGCCATCGATGTCAGGGGTACCTGTACTTACAACAGATTTTCTTCCAAAACAATCACAAATTCACAAATGACTGTTTAACATGATGAAAATGTGTGAGTGTAGACAACTTTAGCCTTTGACAGGTTCTTAGCTATCCGATTTTAAATATCACTTATTTTATTTTCAGTACTTTTTTCCTTGTTGGGTGCTTGGAGTGAAGAGAATACCAGCAATTTTACTTAAAAGATACATTTATAGGAAAAAAGCTCGGGAAGAGGCTGTACTAATACACAATGATACGCACCATCTCACAACTACTCAGAAATTCAGAAAGCAATTTGTTTTGAAGGAACATTTAGCTACTGAAGATATAACTTGCAAGCCACATTCACAGTGTAAAGTCGCTATAACGGGTTGCGGTATGGTAACCACCCATTAGCAGTAGCAGGAAAGCATACTGTTCATTGACTGTATGCTTCACTCTACCAGACACAACACATGGATAACATGCAGCACCACTGTCCTGATCCATTACATTGCATTCCTGCTATCAAAGGGAACTCAATGCAATGACCACTGTGAAAGTGCTCATTAGGTGTCAGTGATCATCGACAGACAACGCAGGATATATTCTTTAAACAAGTGAATAACTTGATGGAGTGAAATCACCATTCTTATGGAACTGTGGCAGGCATTTTCTGTAGGTTGTCTAATCCATAAACATACGAGTCATAGTTTTTTCGATGCTAAATCCATTCCCCAGAACTCTCACAAATGACATGTGTACAATATATTAATATATGGAGAGTACAAAATTTGAACAGTGGAAAATACAGTATACTTATTACTGCTGTCCTAAAAATATCTATGCCAGATTAGATTAGGGCCCATATGCAGGTCACTTTTTCTCCCGAGTTTTCTCCTAAGAGATAATTTTTTATTGAAAATGTACAAAAAGTACGTGAAAAAGTCCTGCAAAAAAATATTCTGAATATTTTCTTGCTTGTTTGTGATTTAAAAGACATTTTATTGACAAGTTGTGAAAATGTCATCTTGGAGAAAACTTAGAAGAAAAAGTGAATTGCATATGGGTCTATGTCTTTTTGTCATCTTTATTTGCAGCAGGTTCCACAAATTCATTGCTAAAGTTTTGGTTAGCATTTCAGCTCTGGCATACTTTAATGAAGGTGTCTTTGAGCAGAGACAATGAAACAGTAAAAACGTAAAAACTAGATTTAAATATAAAATAAAATGGTGTAATAGCTAAAAACAAAACAAAAACATAAAAAAAAATCATTTTTAGGAGAAGGAGGATAGATACAGTTGTTTTCCTCATCAGTTTATTTTCACCTCAGATCTCCTTTAAAGTGAATGGGAGCCGCATTTAAAAAAAAAAATGAAGCAAATACTTACCTAAGGAGAGGGAAGGCTCTGGGTCGTATAGAGCCTTCCATCTCCTCTCTCGGTGCCCTCTATCCTGTGCTGGCTCCCCCCCCCCCCCCCCCGTTTCAATCCCCCGCTGAAAGGGTATTTGGAAGTCTTCGGGAGCCGTGTCCTCCCGAAGGCGTGCAGCTCCATACTGCACAGGTGTGAGCGTGCAAGAGAGCGTGCTTGCGCAGGTGCGGTACAGGGCCGCCCTTCTTCAGGAGCACTCGGGCTCCCTGAAGACTTCTGAGGCCTCCTTCGGCCGGGTAAAGCAGTATTTGACTAAATTAGTCAAATACTGATACCGGGCAAGCCAGCACTGGGAATGAGGGGACCAGGAGAGGAGCCGGAAGGCTCTATAGGACCCAGAGCCTTCCCTCTCCTTGGATAAATATCTGTCTCATTTTTTTAAATGCGGTTCCCATTCACTTTAAGTATTCCAATGTGTTTCTAATACATGCTGGCAAAAGTGTCAAAGTTTGCTGCCAATTAATGGATTAATGCAGGTGCCGAAAATAAGGTAACAAAGGCTCTTGCCTGTGCAGTTAATTACTCCCTCAGGAAAAGGAAAGTTTCTAAACAGTCTGCTTTCAACAGAAAGGATACAGATCTGATTCACCACTTTTTCTCCGAGGTTATATTTTTACACCTCATCAATAAATTGCCTTTTCAGAATCAGAATCCTAGGTGATATTTTCATGGCTTGTTAATTAAATGCCTTTTAACCTGCCAGCAAGCAAGAAAATACTCCAAACAATTTTGATACCACTTTAACTAATTCTTGATGCTTTTTCAATTGCAAAGTGCTGAAAATTTATTTTAAAATGAACATGAACAATTATCTCCTAGGAGAAAACTCTGGAGAAAAAGCGAATTGCATATGGGCCAATTTGTTAATCAATTTTTTTCTGTTATCAAAGTGGTTAAATGCTGACTTTACCTACACATTCCTATGGAATAAATTTCAGGAAATCCTAGGTTATCATTTCTTGGTTTCCCCACCTTTCTACCAGACTGAGAAAGAACTAGCTCTTAGCTGGTGGAAATGCCCTGATGTAAAGCATGGTAAACACATTGCGCAAGAGGACGCATATATTTCCTTTAACTAGTTTACATTTCTGAAAGGTTTAGATAATGCCAGATTAAAACTTGTTTTTATGTTTCACTTTACTTCCACTGCAAACAGTACTTATTTGTCATGTATACATACTGTTTTTATGCAGGTCTCCTAACAGTGGCGTAGCTAAGGAGCTGTGGGCCCTGATGCAAGTTTTACAATAGGGCCCTCCAAGCACTCTATACATAATCAATTATACAACGCACAAAACCTGCCAATGGCAACTACAGTGTCTGAGGGCAAGAAGGGGATGGGGAACAGCTTGTTAATGATTACTACTATTCAAAGTATCTATAAAGTGATTATTATGAGCACAGGACCAATAGAGAGCTAATTCTGCAGTTGAGGGAGGGCCCCTTGGGGCCCCTCTGGCTCAAGGGCCCGATGCGGTCGCTACCTCTGCAACACCTATTGCTACGCCCCGGTCTCCTAAGGATAATAGTATTATCTCAACAACATACAGACAGTTGATGGATATTAAATGCAAGGAGAAAACAATACGCAGGGTAGATGATAAGATTTGGAGGCAGACTAGGAGGTTTGAGTTAAGGAGAAAAGTTGGAAAAGGAAATTACAACTATAGCAAATATATCTTAATTCATGCTTATTAAAGAAACCATAATTAACCTATTCATGTAGTGGTATTATGCTCCGACCAACTATAATAAGAATGTTTCTGTCTGTTCTGAATGTTTGCTTTAGGGATGTGGTGACATTAGCACCTCAAGGCACATTTTGTGGGATTGTAGGATAGTTGAGCAATTTCAGGAAAGGTGGGTGGCTTAATGAAGAAGGTCTTTACACTCTGTGTTAAAAAGGATAATGCTCAAGCAAGCTTTACTATAGGTTCCAAACCTGGAAATTCCCATCATTTATACAGCTTTATACATTTGGCTGCCAACTGGATCTTGGTGTACAGTTGGAAGAAAAATGCAATTCAGTTCAGTTATTTGAAAATGTAATATGATGAACAGTCAGGGATCTTGAATCAAGTACACAAATAGCTAGTATTAATGGGAAGCTTAAGTGAAATAAAAAAAAATAAAAAACGTTTTGAACTTACCTGAGGCTTCTTCCAGCCCCCTGGACTCGTACTGTGCCTACAACAACCTCCTGATCCACTCCGGGCAGCAGCCACGATCCCTGCAAAGCTGGCCTTTCATTGCCAGTCGGTGGCTACTACAACATGCGAGGCCCCGAGCCTTGCACACCCTGATTGCACACCCGCCTCTGGGAGCTTTCTGCATGTACCTTTTAGTAATATAGGCATACTGCGCATGCGCAGAATGCTCCCGGTGGTGGGAGAGCGACCAGGGTGCTCGCAGCTTGGGGCCGCACAGGCTCAGTAGCCGCTGTCTGGCGGCAACAGGCCAACTTTGCGGGGATCGCCGCTGCTGGCCAGAGGGGAGCAGGAGGACGACGTGGGCACTGTATGAGTCCTCGAGGATGGAAGAAGCCCCACATAAAAAGTGTTTGGCTGGATAACGAAATGGTTCGGATGGATAACAAAATCTGATAACGATAAACATCATTGTCAAACTTGGTTAACGATAAATACTATTGTAATTACAGACAGGAAATAATAATGAAAAGATATTAACGTTAAAAATCATTACCTAATTCAACAATACAGCTTAACCCAACCCTACTCTCACGCAGAACCCTCCCCTGATGGTGCCTAAAACTAACCACTCCCCTGGTGGCACCTAACCCTAGTTACCCCCCCGGTGGTGCCTAACCCTAACCCCCCCCCCCCAGTGGTACCTAACCCTAACCACTCCCCTGGTGGTGCCTAAAACTAATCGCTACCCGGGTGGTGCCTAACCCTAACCACTCCATCTGCAGAAACACCCTTTTACACATAGAAACGCTAATATCTTTCATAACGTAAAATCTGTACATACAAACAAAATAATAAGACAAAAACTATAACGTTGCGAGCTTCTAAAACGATAGCTACTTCAAAAACTGTAATGTTCTAAGGTTGTTAACGATATTTTTGCGGCGCCCTTTTTTCTGCTTTTTTTTCCGTATTAATTTTATTTATTTATTGTATTTATAAAGCGCCAACATATTACGCAGCGCTGGACCTTTTAGTAAGGATAATTGCATTAAAGTTTATGGCGGCGTCCTTTTCATCCACCCTCGTCCTGTGCCCTTTTTTCCTGCTACCCTAATTTTATTCATTTTTTTAAATTACCGTACACTGCATTTTAAAGACTAGCAATAGTCTAGCATATGCAAATATATATGCATAATCATGTAAAATTAAGAGATAAGTGCAAGGTGGGAATTATCAAAGCAAATTAAAGAGGTCTGCATTATTTTGGATTGCTTAGCTTTTTATGTATAAGATAAAAAGGCATGTCATTATTTTTAATTGGGTGTGTTACTAAATTAGTGCAGGTTTTGAAAATGAATAAGAAAGCCTCCCTCCTGATCGCTGATAGCTAATTATTCATGTAGGAAAAAAAAATTCTAGACAGTCCACCTTCAACAGGTTCTATAATTGAAAAGAGGAGCTACACAAGCTACAGTAGCTGCAAGCTGTAATGTTGTTAAAAAGTATCTTTCCAATAAAGCCCTGGTTCAGTCTCTCATCTTTTTAGGTGATAGTGAATTTGCATTCAGATTCAATGCACTTTGTTTTCTGTATCTTACATACGTACTTTTTACAGAAAAAGACACATATTATGACCTAATTCTTGAACGCAACAGTCCCTGAGGCTATATAATTGCAGTGGTATATAGCCTAAACACGTGTAACAATTAAAGGAAACCCAAGGTGAGAGGGATATGGAGGCTGCCATATTTATTTCCTTGTGGCCTGGTAGCCCTGTTGAGTCAAAACCCTGGAACAAGCATATTGCTAATGCAGTAAAACCTGACTCATCTGAGTCAGCCTACCTGATCTGCTGCATGCTTGTTCAGAGTCTATGGCTAAAAGTATTAGAGACACAGGATAAGGAGGACAGCGAGGTAACTGGTATTGTTTAAAAGTAAATCAATATGGCAACCTCCCTATCCATCTCCCTTCGGGTTCCCTTTAACCACTGTACCCCCTGCGGTACGGATTTCTCTGTCCCTTTTTCCACCCTTATAAAACCAAGGGGCGGAGAAATCCGTACCTCCCGCGCTACTGCCGCTGTCCACGCTCCCGCCGCTCGTGCACGCCGCCGCCCGCTCGCCCGGAGATCAATGAATGGGAAAATCCATTCCCGTTAGTTGATCTAAGCCCCCGCAATGATCTTCTGCTTCTACGAGAAACAGCGCGATCATTCTGATTTTCCCAGCCTCATAGTGCTTCCTTTAACGTCCTTCCGGACGCTTACAGGTCGCATGAACAAAGACTCACTGTGGCCATCTTGTGGCCAAATAGTAAAACTACACCCTAAAGCATTTTACATTCAATACAAGTACATTAGTTTTACACAATAAATTAACTCATTACCTCCCACACTCCCCAATTTTTTTTTTGTAATTAATAAAATTAAAACCATAAATAGTTACCTTAGGGACTGAACTTTTTAAATATTTATGTCATGAGGGTATAACACTGTTACTTTATAAACTGGGCTTGTAATTAGGGATGGATGCAAAACTGAAAAAAATGCACCTTTATTTCCAAATAAAATATTGGCGCCAAACATTGTGATAGGGACATAATTTAAACGGTTTTATAACCGGGACAAATGGGCAAATGCATTTCATGGGTTTTAATTACAGTAGCATGCATTATTTAAAAACTATAATGGCCGAAAACTGAAAAATATATGGAATTTCCCTTAAAAAGACAGGCAGTAAGGATGTTTGCAGATATTTGACAGCCAAAACTATCACTAAGGGCAGTCATATGTTTGTACAGGCTTCACTTGCCTTCTGTGCCTATCAAAGTATCGGTGACAAGCTTTGTCTTTGCACATGGCAGGGAGCCTCTTGCTTCTCTTCCTTCTCTACTTGCCATAGGGATTTACATACAGGTCACCCAAGCAAAGTGTGCATGAATTGTCCCTCTCAGCTTGCAGAGAGATCACAAACAGTTGTTTCAGTAAGCAATACTTTACTGCTTGTATCGGGAACTGGTGCATTCAAGTTTTATTTTCATTAAAAAAAAGGATAAAAGTTGTACTTACAAGATGCAAATGTTTTTCAAGCATATCTCCCATACAGGGTAATTAGAAGTCCCTTCTCCTCTCTCCGATTCCCGTTGCTGTGGCCAATAGCAGTGGTGTCCCAGTGTTACTCAGACTGTCGGGGCGGGGTGGAGTGGAAGGGGCCTCATCCACAGTGCCTGCAGCATCATAATGATGAGAGGAGAAGGGACTTCTAATTACCCTGTATGGGAGATATGCTTGAAAAACATTTGCATCTTGTAAGTGCAACTTTTATCCTTTTTTCATGAAAATAAAACATTAATGCACCATTAGAGCGCTCCTCTTTTATCTTGTTTTTTTAGCACACTTGACCCACGAGTTGTGGAGCTTGCTAATTGGTGACATTTATTGCAGTATTATCTCCTGGATCCTTCACTGTGTTGGAGCGCTGTTATATCATTTTTGGGGCATTAGTAAATCAAGCCCTGTGTGTCAAGGTTTTAGTTTAAAGTGACACTGAAGTGAATCAAAACTTATGATATAATAACAACAATAATAATCCTACCTAATAAAACCCCTTTTTCCCTGCATCCTCCCCCTGTGTCCATGCCTTTTCGCACTGTGTATGCACGGCACGTGGCGGTTGTTAGAGCAGCAGAAGGAAGGGGCCAGGGGGGGGGGGGGGGGGGGCGTGTGCAGGCACGGTGCGCACTGACATGCGGCGGTGATCACCAGGCCGGGAAGGGGGTTGTGAGGGAGGCCTAGAGCACATTATGGTAACGGGCTTAGATCTACTAGTAATACTAATAATTTTATAGCACCTCTCTCCCTGAAAATTAAATTAATATTATGTGTAGTATGGATAATTAATAGAACATTAGTAGCAAACAAGAGATTCTCATATTTTTTATTTCAGTACTATAGTTTTTTTGTTTGTTTGTTTGTTTTTAAAACATTGCATCATTGTTTAATATTTGCAATTACAAACTACACTCTGTATTTTAAATTATGAAACAGAGCAGAGCTAATGAACCTTTGAACTCTCCTGCAGTAAAACCTTATCTGAAGCTGCCTCTCACTGTTTCTTTGATGTATAAGTGCTTCAGAAATTTGGACTGTCTAAGACCCAAGTTGGGTCAGAGAGCTCAGAGAAGCTCTTTTCCATAGATAACAACTGAAGTTTCTTAACTCTTTTTGGACTGGAAACAATATGATAATCTTTTCTTGGCTACTGATGTTCTATTTCTTAGCTGCACTACACATACAATTCATTCTATCATAAATGCATTTTCACTTCAGATTCCCTTTAAACTAAAACTTCAGAAAGTGTTTTGCAGTTCTTGCTGTAATAGGCAATTTTTTGCAGGTGTTTCCAGCCTTTGTGTTGTTTTAAAGATAACCACCATTTCTGGAACACTACATCGAGCAAACCTGAACTGAAAATGAACTGAAGACACAAGCAGCTGTATACTCCTAAATGAGATTCTTAGAATCTCTGTTTTATTTTGTCTTTAAAAGCTAAAAAGTGGATTTAATTTTTTTTTTATTGTTCCATGACCACAATCTATGAACTGCTGTACTTTTTTCTATTCCCTGCACTCAAAAGTTGTTCTCTGCAGGCATGAGGTTTATTGTCAGTTGCATACCTGAATGCTTAACCCTTACAGTAAGGAAACGAAAAAAAGGAGCACAGGCTGGTTCCATGCATGATTGGCACTGTACATACATATAGCGCAAATCGGGAAACTGAAAGTGTTCATACATTATGAGGAAAAAAACAAAGTCATAGTTTATCCAGTGGAAATTGAATGTCACAACACTCAGTAGATTTGGGGGAGGAGCAGTGAATAAGTGAATCATACTAAGCTCTCCAGTTCCTGGTTCTCTGCATCACATAATGCAATATAACCCCAATGAAGTGGGAAGTAAATCTTAGTAGTACAATGCCCATGGCAGGCCACAAGTTACAGATGTCATTGCTCTTCGATGCCCAGTGAAACTTCATAGAGTTATTCACAGAACAATTAGACATTTCTACAGTCATGTCAGATGTTAGATGGAACAGCATGCTCTCCTGTGCTTTATTTGCCTTCCACAACCAGGAAGATTATTCCAAGAGTTATCTGACCCAGTTCTGTATCATGTCTGAAGAAGAAAGCTTTCAAGAAAACCACCTACAGATAGTCATGGAAAGTTTTACCTAAAGCAGCTTTTGTTATTGTGTTTATGGATCTTCTCCACAACTACCACCAGATCAAACCTTGTATATAAGCTCTTCAGTGAACTCCAGCCCAAGAGATCATTGGTAAAAAAAATGCCTGATGTAATTAAATGCTGCATGCTAATACCAATGGTATGTATCTGACATGCTTCTGAGCGCTATGATGCTGAGCTAAACTATGTAAAAGAAGGATTATCTATTGCTGGTAATACTCATGTATCCTGGTCCTGTCCAGCCACTCCTTATCTGATCATCAGAAAAACTTGTATATGCATTTGCAAAACCAAAAACAAGGAAATAATTCGCACAGAAAAGACATTGGCTTACAAAGCAACAATGACAGAGTAGGATGGGATAATAACTAATTATAAGGGTGAGAACACAAATTAAATATGGTGGTCAGGACACAGTGGCGTAACTAAGTAGCTAGGGGCCCCAGTGCACATTTTACATTGGGCCCCTCTCAAGCAATTGATATGGAGCACCAAAATTTGCCCAAAACAGCTGCAGTGACAGAGTTGTAAGCAGAAAGAGAACAGTTAGCTAATGATAACTGCTATTCAAAGCACATATAGAGGTGATCATTTCCAGCATAGAACCAATGAAGAGCTAATGCAGTAGTTGAAGGAGGCCCTTGATTGGCCCCTTTGGCCCAGGGGCACCAGTACGGTCACTACTTTTGCATGTATTGCTACACCACTGTCAGGACAGGAGACAATGTGAAGGCCAGCTCCAAACATTTTTACTTTTGTGGTTATAAGACGGCATCTACTTTATGATTTATGGCTGTCTGCACCCTGATCAATGGGACAGATTAGACAAACAAGGGCGGGTCGGGCACAGGCAGAATAAAAAAAAACATTATATGGGAAGAGTAAGAACCTGTTAGTTTCTATTTGATGCCCCTCACTGTACAGGGGACCAATCAGGAGTCAGTAGGACAGGAAGTGAGGGATAATGTTCCCAAGAGGGACACTAGCAAGGTTGCCAACCTCTTCTACTCCTTGTGCACTCAAGAATTAAATAACAAACAAACTGAATCCCTTTAAATGGTTGGGATCTAAAAGGAATTACAATATATGTGCGTATACCAGCATGCAGCATAAACAATTTGCTCCTTGATACATTCAGGATAGCCATAGCAAAAATAAATGGTTTGCAAAAAGCTCTAATTTGAGGCAATGCATCAAATTTCATATCACAGGAAAAAAAATAGTGAGAAATAAACCCAACTTGCTCTGGATTACCGTGCACTGGAGAACATTCTTTACCTTATTCAGGCTAGATTCACTCTAGCGTTGGCACCAGCATTTCCATGTGTCCCTGTTGCAGGGTGAGTGATGGGGAAACACCAACAAAAATGAAGACACAGGAATTCAGTTGGAGTGGTCAGACTAGCAATGGATGTTGTCATTTGGTCAGCATCACATTCAGCTGATGCTACTTAACGCAACTTTTGGCCATTTCATGGGTGTCCCATAGTGATTTCTCTTTGGGAACCATGCAACATGAACACTGCACTACTGCCACACTTTACAGTGTAGTGGACTGTAACGGAACCGACGAGAACGGATGCGAACAGATCAAATGGTGACCAATCGATCCGTTCACACTGGTCTGTTAGAACGGACCGAAGTTTGGGTCTGGAGCGATTTTTATGGACCGATGGATGTGTCACACTGACCACGCGCTAATCGAGGGTCACGGATGAAAAACTGATGCCTTTAAAAACTGATCTGTTCCATGGATCAGTTTTCCATCCATGCCAGTGTGAACCAAGCCTAAACACCAGAGTCCAGCGAGCAGCAAAGACGATGCAACGTTCATTCCCAATGTTTTTTCAACACATGTGTGAACCTAGGCCTAACCCTCCTGATAGCTAATGCAGAATATTGTAAACGCAATGTCATTGTAAGTCTATGAATCATAGATCTTTATACTGCTCACCAACACACAAGCAAAACGAATACAATCCCAATAGTGAAAACATTATAAAAAAGGAAAATTTCCCAAACTAATCTTAAGCACAGCATGCTTGCATTTGTAGTTTCACATCATATGTCAAGATAAGTGTGCTGTGTTGAGATTCTCTAGCATATACAGCAAACAATCTGCACTCATTCTTACCCCATTAGCTGCTGCCATCTGCACAATGACCTCTGTGGCTGTCTTACTGAAGTACCTGCCATCGCTGCCCACCACCATGGTACAGCCTTGGCGGTCCCGCAGGTCTATGGATGACAGAACACTCTGGATGAAGTTCTGGAGGTAGTTCCTTTTACTCTCAAACACTTGTGTTGGCTTTCTAAATCCATTGCTGCCTGGCTTCTGGTCATCATAGGGGACAGTCTGAACTGTGACTACAGGAATAGGATTTATTTCCATGGTCAAAACTCCCTTCCAAGGTCTCCCTGGCTTCTTCTCACTACCCCACTGCTGTAAAGCGGACAAACAGCGCACCAACTTTCAGAAGAATATATAGGGTGATCCCAGGAGATAGGGGGAATTCAGCTCCTCCCTGCCAAAGCTTCCACTGCAGTAAACGGTTTCCTCTGAACTCCTGATAGTCCTGGAAATCTCAGTCTTCAAGTTTGTCAAGTGTTTCCTCTTGTCACTATCTGTCAGTACATTAAAAATCCAGCAGCACACACAGTTGTGAGTGAGAGAATCACTTTGTTTAGGCTGAAAGAAGCAGAAGATCCAATTTGTCTTCTATCTTTCCTTTGAACTGCAGTGGAAACTTACATGTGTCAGACTGTAGATCTGCAGTGGAGTCTCCTGTACATGTGTCAGACTGTAGATCACTGAGTGATGATGAGAAGCCTCTCTGCAGCCCCCTCTGCAGTTACTCTACCTCCTCCCAAGCCTTATCATGATTCCCTCTAGGTCTCCCTCCCTCTTATGAATCATGTGCCTATACAATACATAACAAATGGAAGTCTTTGAACAAGGACAGGGGTTTGCCCAAAAAACTGGGAGGGTTAAACCTTGCAATCAACAGAAGCCTCTGCCAAAAATAGCCCAGCGAATAAAATGAAGCTGAGAATTGTTGTCCTTTGACTGTGTAACTGGATGCTGTTTTGTGTGCTCAAACATTTGTTCAGGGGGATCAAGCCCTGTCAGCCTCTATGCAGAGCATATTTCACACACCAGAGTACTGGACAACTGTGTGAGACCGATTCATGTTCAACATAGTAAAACAATGTGTGTGAATGGCATCGTTCATATCATTCAAAAACATATTTTTACATTGATTCTCTAAGTATCATGTCCCATCAGTTATTGATTTATGCAGTGCCATCATCTTCCATTCAGCAATATGACTCACCATAATAAAAATGTATAGTGTATTTATGCACTGCACATCTGTACCTTGTACAGTAGATATACTGAAAGAGGGACTGTAACGACATACAGTAGACCCCAATAAATTATTCAGGATACCAACTTCATAGCTCCCAACTTTCTTTAGGAGGGACAGTCGCTCTTTGGGAACCAAATCCCTCTTTCTTACTTATTTGTCCCTCTTTTAGGACTTATGAACAGATCTGTGTTACTATATGTATTTTTCTACAGAAAATGTGATTGACTGTAAACTTTATTCCTATCAATTAAATTGATAAATATGAAGAAAAACAAATGGTGATAGAAAGGACCAGGTAGTTTGAGTGCTAAAACTACATATTTTGCTTCTGAACTCTTTGAGATATGCATGACAAGGGTTATGGTGGGGGCGTGGGTAGAGATGTGACAGGGGTGTGTCTTAAGACTCATACACACGTACCACAATCTGTCCAACTATCTTCCAAACTTGTCTGTTGGGGGCGTGTGACTGTGTATGGCTGGCAAACAACCAGATGACCAACTGATAACAGGTTGTTTGCCAGATCCAACCGGTGGATTAACCTGCACAACTATCATGCAGGTTGGACTATGAGTACAAGTCTTTTGAACACATTTTTTGCTTTTGAATGTGGACATGTTGTGCAGTTTGTCATTGTATTTAAATGAGTTGGTTGTTTAGTTGGTTGGCATGTGTGTGTATTTACTTGTCAGGTAAACAACTTGATGTATGGTTGCTCAGATTGTTCAGTTGATTGTGCATTAAGTTGGACGTGTGTATGAGCCTTAAAAGTGTCCCTTTTTCTTATCTCAAAAAGTTGAGAGGTATGCAAAGTTTACCTTAATTGCCCTGGTTTCAGCATCAGAAACACTTACAATATCTATATATTGTTGTATATTGCTATATGCAGCCCTCCCTCCCAGCAATGTCAAGCATAGGCTGATTAGCTACGCACCCTTTAACTCCCAGTGCACTTTGGGGGACCAGGTGTTTTTTCTATTCAGCTCAGCTCATCCTGCCTTGACCAAGAGACAAATCTCTTTCTGATAAACTCTGATTAGAGAGAGATCTGTTGGCTGCCCCTATAATGCAGGCCAATACACGATCGATTTCAAAGTCTCTCAGGAATCAGCCGCGTCCGCCGCCCCCCTAGCATATAAAATGTACCCCCTGTGTGTGCTTTTATACATTACCTGTCCTGTGTTGCCTACTGCGCGGTGCTCGTCCATCTCTGGGACCCCTGCTCTTCCATTAGCGGACCAGTACACATGTGATATACACTGGCTGCAGGTATACTGCTGATGAAAAAACGGCAGATAATGTATAAATGCACACACAGGCTACATTTATACAATGGGAGAACAGCACCGGGGGTTTTGTCGCTCGTCCCGATACTGCCCGCCGTCACCTCCACACACCCAATCGACCACAATGGCCTGACATCTTGTAGAATGTTAGCCTGATCGACCATGACGGCCTGACATCTTGCAGCATGTCCGATTGATACATGTGACCAATTTTGGCCCAAAATTGGTTGTATCGTCGATCAAGCATGCTCTTGGCAGCACCGATTCTCATCCAATTGAATAATATTTATGGATGGTCGATCAGCCGCCAAGTCGAGTAGCGTATTGGCCAACTTTAGTTTACATAGTAAAGTAGGTGATCAATGAATGACAATGATGTTTATGATAATGACAATTATAGGGTGCCATCATAACTAAAACCCCTCTAATAACTCCCCCCCCCCCCCCCAAAAAAAAACTGCTTTAATAGCTTGTTCTGCAGTACCCTGCTCACCTCACCACTCTCTGCTGCACTTTATATAATGTAGCAAGGAGTGCAGCCTTCTCCTCTCCCTGATGCCTGTCATGCTGCAAGCTAAAACTGCACAGCTACTGCCTAGTTTGTGCTCTGCCTAGTCTTTGGGAGCTACAAACTAGCATAAATCAGTGGGATCTACCAGTAGGTGCTGGATACCAGCCTGCCATGGAAGGAAGGAGGCCACACACTACACTAAAGTACGGTAAGGCCAGCATAGGGTGGGAAGATTAACACAGCAGTGTTGAACTAGTCCCCACAAGTCCTGCTATATCTATATGCAATTCACATAGTACAAACAAGATATAGGCAATTCACAGGCACATAGCAAACCTACAATTAAGTGAATATGGGTGACTGCTGTACATGGAAGTGGAAGGCTGTGGTACATGGACAGAAGTGGACAAGGTCATTTAGCAGTTGGGGGCCTCCTGATTTACTCTCGATTATGGGAACACCAGTGAGTGCCATAAACATGTTGTCTGCCTATGATTGATGAGAAGATAAAGGCAGCCTGTGATTGTCAGGGAGACAGAGACTGCCTATGATTGCTGAGAAGATAAAGGCTGCCTGTGATTGCCAGGGAGATGGAGGCTGCGTGTGATCACCAGAAGATGAAGGGCTTGTTAGGGAAATGGGGGCTCCCCGTGATTGTCTGGAAGAGGGAGGCTACCCATGATTCCTGGAGAGATTGCCTGTGATTGCTGTGGAAATGGAGGATACCCTTGATTGCTGGGGAGTTTGAGGCTTCCCTTGATTGCCAGGAAGATGGAGGCTGCCCAAGATTACCGAGGAAATAGATGCTGCTCGTGATTGTCACGGGTAATGGAGGCTGCCCATGATTGCTGGAGGGGATGAAGGCTGACCGTGATTGCTGGGGAAATGGAGGCTGACCATGATTGCTGGGGAGAAAGAGGCTGCCCATGATTGAGGGGGAGATGGATGCTGCACATGATTGTCAGGGAAATGGAGGCTGCACATGATTGTCAGGGAAATGGAGGCTGCACATGATTGTGTGCATCGTGGGGCGGGGGGGGGGGGGATTGCCAGGGAGAAGGAGGTTGCCTGTAATTGCCAGGAGTTGGAAGCTGCCCGTGATTGCCGGGGAGATGGTGGCTCCCTGTCGTTCTGGGGAGATGGAGGCAGCCTGTGATTCCCACCTGCTGCACATCATACAGTGCTTCTCCCGTTTGTCAGAAAATTACACAAAGAGTGCAGTCTCCATCAATCCCACCTTTTCCACCAATGTCCAATCACTGAGGACATCATTTTTTTTTTATATATTTTAAATTCAATTCAATCTGGATTACCCACTTCTATTTCAATTGCATTACTTACAGCAAATTATGCTAAATCATTATTAATAGTAATAATAAATATAATTACTGATTGTCAATAAAAATCACTTTGCCTCTGAGTCTACTTAATAGCATGCTTGTGATTTCTTCTATTTGCTGCGTGCTGATGCACAATGCTAAGTCAGTTGAATAATATTTGTCATTTTCGTGTACGTTGCACATGATTAGTTAAAGAATCCCCAGGAGAAAGCTCAGGGTACAATGTAGCATCTTATAATGCGTGCTAGTGTTGGGCGAACAGTGTTCGCCACTGTTCGGGTTCTGCAGAACATCACCCTGTTCGGGTGATGTTCGAGTTCGGCCGAACACCTGATGGTGTTCGGCCAAACTGTTCGGCCATATGGCCGAACTAAGAGCGCATGGCCGAACGTTACCCGAATGTTCGGCTAGCGCTGTGATTGGCCGAACGGGTTACGTGGTTCGGACCCGAACGCGCTCTGATTGGCCGAACGGGTCACGTGGTTCGGGTAAATAAATACCCGATCCACGTCATTTCTCCGCCATTTGTCTGTGGGTTTAGCTTTGGGTAGGCAGGCAGGGTAGTTCTCTCTCCAGCCAGGCTAGCCAGGGTCCCCCGGTCATTGTGTCGCTGCTGGGAATAGTAGTACACCGCTCAGCCACAGTATATAGCATTGTGTTTACTGCCACTCTGTGTGTCTGCTGGGAACAGTAGTACACCGCTCACCCTGTATAGCATTGTGCTCTGTGTCGCTGCTGGGAATAGTAGTACACCGCTCAGCCACACTATATAGCATTGTGTTTACTGCCACTCTGTGTGTCTGCTGGGAACAGTAGTACACCGCTCACCCTGTATAGCATTGTGCTCTGTGTCGCTGCTGGGAATAGTAGTACACCGCTCAGCCACACTATATAGCATTGTATTTACTGCCACTCTGTGTGTCTGCTGGGAACAGTAGTACACCGCTCACCCTGTAAAGCATTGTGCTCTGTGTCGCTGCTGGGAATAGTAGTACACCGCTCACCCACACTATATAGCATTGTGTTTACTGCCACTATGTGTCTCTGCTGGGAACAGTAGTACACCGCTCACCCACCACTGTATAGCATTGTGTTTACTGCCACTCTGTGTCTCTGCTGGGAACAGTAGTACACCGCTCACCCTGTATAGCATTGTGCTCTGTGTCGCTGCTGGGAATAGTAGTACACCGCTCAGCCACACTATATAGCATTGTGTTTACTGTCACTCTGTGTCGCTGCTGGGAACAGTAGTACATCGCTCACCCACCACTGTATAGCATTGTGTTTACTGCCACTCTGTGTCTCTGCTGGGAACAGTAGTACACCGCTCACCTACCACTGTATAGCATTGTGCTCTGTGTCGCTGCTGGGAACAGTAGTACACCGCTCAGCCACACTATATAGCATTGTGTTTACTGCCACTCTGTGTCTCTGCTGGGAACAGTAGTACACCGCTCACCCACCACTGTATAGCATTGTGTTTACTGCCACTCTGTGTCTCTGCTGGGAACAGTATTACACCGCTCACCCACCACTGTATAGCATTGTGCTCTGTGTCGCTGCTGGGAACAGTAGTACACCGCTCAGCCACACTATATAGCATTGTGTTTACTGCCACTATGTGTCTCTGCTGGGAACAGTAGTACATCGCTCACCCACCACTGTATAGCATTGTGTTTACTGCCACTCTGTGTCTCTGCTGGGAACAGTAGTACACCGCTCACCCACCACTGTATAGCATTGTGCTCTGTGTCGCTGCTGGGAATAGTAGTACACCGCTCACCCACCACTGTATAGCATTGTGCTCTGTGTCGCTGCTGGGAACAGTAATACACCACTCAGCCACACTATATAGCATTGTGTTTACTGCCACTCTGTGTCTCTGCTGGGAACAGTAGTACATCGCTCACCCACCACTGTATAGCATTGTGTTTACTGCCACTCTGTGTCTCTGCTGGGAACAGTAGTACACCGACACCCACCACTGTATAGCATTGTGCTCTGTGTCGCTGCTGGGAACAGTAGTACACCGCTCAGCCACTCTATATAGCATTGTGTTTACTGCCACTCTGTGTCTCTGCTGGGAACAGTAGTACATCGCTCACCCACCACTGTATAGCATTGTGTTTACTGCCACTCTGTGTCTCTGCTGGGAACAGTAGTACACCGCTCACCCACCACTGTATAGCATTGTGCTCTGTGTCGCTGCTGGGAATAGTAGTACACCGCTCACCCACCACTGTATAGCATTGTGCTCTGTGTCGCTGCTGGGAATAGTAGTACACTGCTCACCCACCACTGTATAGCATTGTGCTCTGTGTCGCTGCTGGGAATAGTAGTACACCGCTCACCCACCACTGTATAGCATTGTGCTCTGTGTCGCTGCTGGGAATAGTAGTACACCGCTCACCCACCACTGTATAGTATTGTGCTCTGTGTCGCTGCTGGGAATAGTAGTACACCGCTCACCCGCCACTGTTTAGCATTTCTGTACTGCCACTGTACTGCTGCCAGTCAGCGTGTACTTTAAGGATAAGTGAAATGAAGAAGAAATCCTGTGAAAGAGGGAGGGGCAAGGGAAGAGGTGTTCCCCCTGACGGTTCACGTACAGGCCACAGTGGAGCACCGAAGAAAACCCACTCAATACCGCCCATGTTGTCCAGGAAATCAACCCTCACAAATCCAAAAGAACAGGACCAGATAATTAATTGGATGACCTCTCAAGCGTCCAGCAGTGGGTTAAGCAGCACCAGCACATCACGCATGAGGTCCGAGTCCTCAGCCAGTTACAAGGAGCCAGTGGGCACAAAGCTGACACAACTGGCAGCGACACCACGCACACAACTGCCAAATAACCAGTCCGAAGAATTTCCTCAGGACACAATAGGGTATTCGCAGGAGCTATTCCCAGCCCAACAAACTTCCACCTTTCAAAGGTCAATGGAACAGCCAGAAATTTTGTGCCCGGATTCACAATTATTGACTGTGGGAAATGCACCGCGCACTGAAATGCCAGGCGAGTCCAAGGAGGACTTTGAAACCCAAATCCCAGAGCAAGTTGGGCAGGAGGGGTTTCAATTGCAGGAGGTCGGGCGCGAAGATCTTGAAGACGACGTTGGAGTGTGCTGCGCAGAGGTTGTTGTGGGGAGCTCTACTCCACGGCGGCGGCCCACAATCACATATGACGAGTTTGAGGAGATGGAAGAGGAGGAGGGTATGGACAATGTTGACAGAGACCCAGATTTTGTATGTGAAGGAGAACATCGCCGTCGTACCAGCAGCACAGATGAGTCTGTTGAAGAACCCACTGCTGCACGAGTTCGCCTTGTGCCACAAGGTAGGCGGCGCGAAATTTCAGGCACCACAAGCGTGGAAGTTCAAGTGAGCCGCAAAACAGGCGCAAACAGAAATCGCCAGCAAGGCAGGTGCTCCAAAGTCTGGCCTTTCTTTGAAGACTGCAGTGAGGATGGTACCATGGTGATTTGCAAGGTGTGCAAGACCCGCCTGAGCAGGGGGAAACATATTAACAACCTCTCCACCACCAGCATGACCCGCCACATGGTATCCAAACATCCCACTCTGTGGCCGCCAGGACAGGGTACCAGCAGCAACACTGCCTCCCTTGGGGTCACCAGACTCACCACCAGACCCTCCTCAGCAGCAGCAGTAGCCCAGCCATTGCGTGGTTCACAACAACATTCACAAACATCAGACGACGCTGACACTGTCACTTTCCAGAATAGTGCTCTTGAGGTCTCCCAGTCATCAAACACAACAACCAACAGCCGTTCAGTGTGCAGCCCTACGGTTCAGTTGTCTGTCTCGGAGATGCTTGAGCGCAAGAGGAAATTGCCAGCAAATGACCCCCGGGCCGTGGCAGTAACAGCCAGCATAGCCAAGCTTCTGGCCTGCGAAATGCTGCCATATCGAGTGGTGGAGACAAACAGCTTCAGGGGAATGATGTCAGTGGCCATCCCACGTTACGTGGTTCCCAGCCGCTACCACTTTGCACGCTCTGCAGTGCCTGAGTTGCATGAGCACGTGGTCAGCAAAATAACCCGAAGCTTGAAGAATGCCGTTGCCTGCAAGGTTCACCTCACCACTGACACCTGGACGAGTGCGTTCGGCCAAGGTCGATACATCTCCCTTACCGCGCACTGGGTGAACCTTGTGGAGCCCGGCAGCGATTCCTCACCTGCTACGGCGCGGGTGTTGCCCACGCCGCAAACAGCTGCACCGCCGTCCCTTCCACTGGATAACAACAGCAGCACCTACCTCTCTGACTCCTTCTCCTCCAACGCATCTCAAAGCTGTACCTCATCCGGAAACGCTAACCCAGCAGCAGTAGGATCGTGGAAGCAATGCAGCACAGCTGTTGGCATGCGTCAGCAAGCGTTGCTGAAGCTGATCTGCCTTGGGGATAAGCAGCACACAGGGGAGGAAATTTGGAGGGGAATAAAGGAACAGACGGATTTGTGGCTGGCACCGCTGGACCTGAAACCGGGCATGGTTGTGTGTGATAATGGGAGTAATCTCATTCGCGCTTTAAGGTTGGCTAAGCTGACACACATCCCTTGCCTGGTGCACGTGATGAACCTAGTAGTTCAGCAGTTCCTGAGGACATACCCAGGCGTGGCCGATCTTCTGTTGAAGGTGCGACGAGTGGCCAAACATTGTAGAAATTCCAGTACTGCTTCGGGGGCACTCGCCAAGATGCAGGAGCGCTTCAATCTCCCCCACCATCACTTGCTGTGTGATGTCCCTACGCGCTGGAATTCTACGCTGCACATGCTAGCCCGCTTTTGCGAGCAAAAGAGTGCAGTGGTCCAGTACATGACGGCGCAGTACCGAGGCGCATCCGGACACCTGCCAAGCTTCTGTGGATCCGATTGGGCCAACATGTTGGACCTCTGCCAAGTCCTCCAAAATTTTGAGCAATCCACGTTGCTTGTGAGCAGTGACAACTCTTCAGTCAGCAATAACAAACCACTGCTGTGTTTACTGAAGAAGTCAATGTTGAAAATCAAGGACACAGCTGTCATGATGCAACTGGGGGAATCTGAAGGAGAAAACGATCAGCGTGATGGTACCAACATCAGGCCATCTGCCTCAGGAAACGCTGGCCCCAGCAGCTATGACGAAGAAGAGGAGGAACAGCTGGAGTTGGAGCAGGAATTTCATGCCACCACTGACGAGGGCCAGAGCGGTGCACGTTGGACTTCCACAATTCAGCGCGAATGGTCAGCAGAAGCAGACCAGGAAGAAGGTGACGACTATGATGCAGCACAACAACTATCACAACGCTCACAAGAGGATGAGGAGGATTCTGGCAGGACTCTGGCACACATGGCTCAATTCATGCTAGACTGCATTGAACGCGACCCACGCATTGTGCGCATTCTGGACAACACCAATTACTGGGTTTATACCCTTCTGGATATATATATCCACAACCAACTACAGCGCTTAAGATCCTATTGGACCCAACCACAAAAAGCTGACTGCATGCAACAGGAACTATGGGGTTACCACAATGTAGAGTCACCTATAAGGGAAAACAAAGTTCAAAGTCTGTCTATGTGAGGATTGATAGATCAATATGATCAAATAATGTCCATCAATATGATATATTCCAGCGTCCTAAGAACAATACATGTATGTGCACATATATAGGTGCGCTTCTGCCAAAGAATGAGTTGTTTCTTCACATAAATGCCTTAATATCAGATCAGCGCTTCCTATAACAATCTGTTGGTCTGCTACACCTCCACCGATATCACCCTGTGAGATCCTCACTCACCAACGGTAGAGGGCCTGGATTACAAAGGCCAAAGACGCTTTTGGGGCATTAATGGGTTCCCCTCACCCTCGATCCTCCTTATCCTCTTTCCCACCAGCAGCTTCTTCAAAGGTTAGACTGGATACTTGCTTCACACAATGTACCTCAATGAATAATGATAAAACCTCATTGCGCAGCTTGTTAAAAACAACAGTACTTTATTGGGCTATTGCACTCACGTTTAGGAGGTGTTTCAGAAAGCTTTTGGAGTACATAAACGTGAGTGCAATAGCCCAATAAAGTACTGTTGTTTTTAACAAGCTGCGCAATGAGGTTTTATCATTATTCATTGAGGTACATTGTGTGAAGCAAGTATCCAGTCTAACCTTTGAAGAAGCTGCTGGTGGGAAAGAGGATAGGAGGATCGAGGGTGAGGGGAACCCATTAATGCCCCAAAAGTGTCATATGGCCTATGTAATCCAGGCCCTCTACCGTTGGTGAGTAAGGATCTCACAGGGTGATATCGGTGGAGGTGTAGCAGACCAACAGATTGTTATAGGAAGCGCTGATCTGATATTAAGGCATTTATACCCTTCTGGATCCACGGTACAAACACAATGTTCCAAAACTGCTTGAAGAAAGAGTCAGACAGGTCAAAATGGAAGAATACCAGCAGGCCCTTGTGGAGACTTTAGAGAGGAGATTGACATCCTCCCCCTCCTCTAGCCAGTTGTACCCCGACAGACTGACTTCCGCAAACCCAGGACGACCAGGAGGGCAGCAAACAACTAGAGTTGGGCCGAACGGTTCGCCGGCGAACGTGGTTCGCGCGAACTTAGGTGGTGCCGCACGCGAACGTTTTGCGGAAGTTCAGTTCGCCCCATAATGCACCTGAGGGTCAACTTTGACCCTCTACATCACAGTCAGCAGGCCCAGTGTAGCCAATTAGGCTACACTAGCCCCTGGAGCCCCCCCCCCCCCCCCCCTTATATAAGGCAGGCAGCGGCGGCCATTACGGCCACTCGTGTGCCTGCATTAGAGAGAGTAGGGCGAGCTGCTGTCTGTCTCTAGGGAAAGATTAGTTAGGCTTAGCTTTTCCTGGCTGCATACCTGTTCTGTTCAGTGAGCCCTCAGCCCACTGCATACCTGTACTGTGATCCTGCCACTGCATACCTGTTCAGTGATCCTGCCAGTGCATACCTGTTCAGTGATCCTGCCACTGCATACCTGTTCAGTGATCCTGCCAGTGCATACCTGTTCAGTGATCCTGCCACTGCATACCTGTTCAGTGATCCTGCCAGTGCATACCTGTTCAGTGATCCTGCCACTGCATACCTGTTCAGTGATCCTGCCACTGCATACCTGTTCAGTGATCCTGCCACTGCATACCTGTTCAGTGATCCTGCCACTGTATACCTGTTCAGTGATCCTGCCACTGTATACCTGTTCTGTGAACCCGCCACTGTATACCTGTTCTGTTCAGTGGACCCGCCACTGTATACCTGTTCTGTGAACCCGCCACTGTATACCTGTTCTGTTCAGTGGACCCGCCACTGTATACCTGTTCAGTGATCCTGCCACTGCATACCTGTTCAGTGATCCTGCCACTGCATACCTGTTCAGTGATCCTGCCACTGCATACCTGTTCTGTGAACCCGCCACTGTATACCTGTTCTGTTCAGTGGACCCGCCACGGTATACCTGTTTAGTGAACACGCCACTGCATACCTGTTGTGTTCAGTGAACCTGCCACTGCATACCTGTTCTGTGAACCCGCCACTGTATACCTGTTCTGTTCAGTGGACCCGCCACTGTATACCTGTTCTGTGAACCCGCCACTGTATACCTGTTCTGTTCAGTGGACCCGCCACTGTATACCTGTTCTGTGAACCCGCCACTGTATACCTGTTCTGTTCAGTGGACCCGCCACTGTATACCTGTTCAGTGATCCTGCCACTGTATACCTGTTCTGTGGACCCGCCACTGTATACCTGTTCTGTTCAGTGGACCCGCCACTGTATACCTGTTTAGTGAACACGCCACTGCATACCTGTTGTGTTCAGTGAACCTGCCACTGCATACCTGTTCTGTCAACCCGCCACTGTATACCTGTTCTGTTCAGTGGACCCGCCACTGTATACCTGTTCTGTGAACCCGCCACTGTATACCTGTTCTGTTCAGTGGACCCGCCACTGTATACCTGTTTAGTGAACACGCCACTGCATACCTGTTCTGTGAACCCGCCACTGTATACCTGTTCTGTTCAGTGGACCCGCCACTGTATACCTGTTCAGTGAACCCGCCACTGCATACCTGTTCTGTGAACCCGCCACTGTATACCTGTTCTGTTCAGTGGACCCGCCACTGTATACCTGTTCTGTGAACCCGCCACTGTATACCTGTTCTGTTCAGTGGACCCGCCACTGTATACCTGTTCAGTGATACCGCCACTGCATACCTTTTCTGTTCAGTGGACCCGCCACTGTATACCTGTTCAGTGAACCCGCCACTGCATACCTGTTCTGTGAACCCGCCTCTGTATACCTGTTCTGTTCAGTGGACCCGCCACTGTATACCTGTTCTGTGAACCCGCCACTGTATACCTGTTCTGTTCAGTGGACCCGCCACTGTATACCTGTTCAGTGAACCCGCCACTGCATACCTGTTCTGTGAACCCGCCACTGTATACCTGTTCTGTTCAGTGGACCCGCCACTGTATACCTGTTCTGTGAACCCGCCACTGTATACCTGTTCTGTTCAGTGGACCCGCCACTGTATACCTGTTCAGTGAACCCGCCACTGCATACCTGTTCTGTGAACCCGCCACTGTATACCTGTTCTGTTCTGTGAACCCGCCACTGTATACCTGTTTAGTGAACACGCCACTGCATACCTGTTGTGTTCAGTGAACCTGCCACTGCATACCTGTTCTGTGAACCCGCCACTGTATACCTGTTCTGTTCAGTGGACCCGCCACTGTATACCTGTTCAGTGAACCCGCCACTGCATACCTGTTCTGTGAACCCGCCACTGTATACCTGTTCTGTTCAGTGGACCCGCCACTGTATACCTGTTCAGTGAACCCGCCACTGCATACCTGTTCTGTGAACCCGCCACTGTATACCTGTTCTGTTCAGTGGACCCGCCACTGTATACCTGTTTAGTGAACACGCCACTGCATACCTGTTGTGTTCAGTGAACCTGCCACTGCATACCTGTTCTGTGAACCCGCCACTGTATACCTGTTCTGTTCAGTGGACCCGCCACTGTATACCTGTTCAGTGAACCCGCCACTGCATACCTGTTCTGTGAACCCGCCACTGTATACCTGTTCTGTTCAGTGAACCCGCCACTGTATACCTGTACTGTTCAGTGAACCCACCGCATCAGTGCGCATACCTGTGCAGTTAAGTGAACCCACCTACCTACGTGAGTGCACGCAGTGTGATATACCACTCCGTGCATACCCGATATGGACAAAACAGGTAGAGGAAGAGGTAGTGCCAGAGGCAGAGGAAGGCCACCCGGCAGGTCTGCGCGAGGTCGTGTAAATGTAATTTCGTGTGGACCTGGCCCACAGTACAGTGCTCGGAAGAAGGCACGTCCCATCACCTCCCAAGATTGTCAGGACGTGGTTGAGTATTTAGCGACACAGAACACCTCATCTTGCTCAGCCACCAGCGCTACTACTAGCACCACTTCCGCTGCATTTGACGCTTCGCAAGAATTATTTAGTGGTGGTGAAATCACTGATGCACAGCCATTGTTGTTACAGCCAGATGAATTTTCGCCAGCTCATATGTCTGCGTTACGCGGCAACACTATGGATGTAACGTGTAAGGAGGATGAAGGACCTACACGTTTGGATTTTTCTGAGGCAAGCGAAGCTGGGCAGGATGATTACGATGATGACGATGATAGGGATCCTCTGTATGTTCCCAATAGAGGAGATGAAGAGGGGGACAGTTCAGAGGGGGAGTCAGAGAGTAGTAGGAGGAGAGAAGTTGCTGAAAGAAGCTGGGGCAGCTCTTCATCAGAAACAGCTGGTGGCAGTGTCCGGCACCATGTATCGCCACCTATGTACAGCCAGCCAACTTGCCCTTCAGCATCAGCTGCTGAGGTCCCCATAGTGTCCACATCCCAGGGTGGCTCAGCGGTGTGGAAATTTTTTTATGTGTGTGCCTCAGATCGGACCAAAGCCATCTGTTCGCTCTGCCAACAAAAATTGAGCCGTGGAAAGGCCAACACTCACGTAGGGACAAGTGCCTTACGAAGGCACCTGCAGAAAAGGCACAAACAGCAATGGGAAGGCCACCTGAGCAAAAGCAGCCGCAGCACACAAAAGAAAAGTCACCCTCCTTCTCCTCTTCCTCCTTCAGGTGCATCATCTGCTTATGCCGCTTTCTCCCTTGCACCTTCACAGGCACCCTCCTCCACTCCGCCTCTGCCCTTGAGCGGTTCCTGCTCCTCTGCCCACAGCAGCAGTCAGGTGTCCGTGAAGGAAATGTTTGAGCGGAAGAAGCCACTTTTGGCCAGTCACCCCCTTGCCCGGCGTCTGACAGCTGGCGTGGCGGAACTGTTAGCTCGCCAGCTGTTACCATACCGGCTGGTGGACTCTGAGGCCTTCCGTAAATTTGTGGCCATCGGAACACCGCAGTGGAAGATGCCAGGCCGCACTTATTTTTCGAGAAAGGCCATACCCCAACTGCACCGTGAAGTTGAGAGGCAAGTGGTGTCATCTCTTGCGAAGAGCGTTGGGTCAAGGGTACACCTGACCACGGATGCCTGGTCTGCCAAGCACGGGCAGGGCCGCTACATTACCTACACAGCCCATTGGGTGAACCTGGTGGTGAACGATGGCAAGCAGGGTGCAGCGGACCAAATTGTGACACCTCCACGGCTTGCAGGCAGGCCTCCTGCCACCTCCTCTCCTCCTGCTACATGCTCTTCGCTGTCCTCCTCCTCCTTGGCTGAGTGGCAGTTCTCCTCTCCAGCTACACAGCCCCAGCTCCGCAGGGCCTATGCTGCATGCCAGGTACGACGGTGTCACGCCATCTTAGACATGGCTTGTCTCAAAGCGGAGAGTCACACTGGAGCAGCTCTCCTGGCTGCTCTTAAGAAACAGGTGGATGAGTGGCTGACCCCGCACCACCTGGAGATAGGCAACGTGGTGTGCGACAACGGCAGCAATCTGCTTGCCGCTTTGCATATGGGGAAGCTGACACACATATCCTGCATGGCACATGTCATGAATCTAGTGGTTCAAAGATTTGTGGCAAAGTACCCTGGCTTAGCGGATGTCCTGAAGCAGGCCAGGAAGTTCTGTGGGCATTTGAGGCGGTCTTACACAGCCATGGCACGATTTGCTGAAATTCAGCGGAAAAACAACATGCCGGTGAGACGCCTCATTTGCGATAGCCCCACTCGCTGGAATTCGACCCTGCTCATGTTCTCCCGCCTGCTAGAACAGAAGAAAGCCATCACCCAGTACCTCTACAACTGGAGTAGAACGAAACAGTCTGGGAAGATGGGGATGTTCTGGCCCGACAACTGGACACTGATGAAAAATGCATGCAGGCTCATGCGGCCGTTTGAGGAGGTGACCAACCTGGTGAGCCGCAGTGAGGGCACCATCAGCGACTTAATTCCCTACGCTTACTTCTTGGAGCGTGCTGTGCGTAGAGTGGCGGATGAAGCTGCGAATGAGCGTGACCAGGAACCGTTACGGCAGGAACAGGCATGGGACCAATTTTCATCAGACCCAGCTGTTTCCTCAACACCTGCGGCAGCACAGAGGGGGGAGGAGGAGGAAGAAGAGAGGTCGTGTGCAGAAGACGAGTCAGACTCAGAGGATGATGAGCAAGGTGTTTCTTTGGGGGAGGAGGAGGAGGAGGGGATGGCGGCAGGAGAACAACCGCAGCAGGCGTCGCAGGGGGCTTGTGCTGCTCAACCTTCCCGTGGTATTGTTCGCGGCTGGGGGGAGGAGGTTGACTTACGTGACGTCACTGAGGAAGAGCAAGAGGAGATGGAGGGTACTGGATCCGACTTTGTGCAGATGTCGTCTTTTATGCTGTCCTGCCTGTTGAGGGACCCCCGTATAAAAAACCTAAAGGGGAATGAGCTGTACTGGGTGGCCACACTACTAGACCCTCGGTACAGGCACAAAGTGGCGGACCTGTTACCAACTCACCGGAAGGTGGAAAGGATGCAGCACATGCAGAACCAGCTGTCAACTATGCTTTACAATGCCTTTAAGGGTGATGTGACAGCACAATGCCAGCAAGGTACCACTGCCACTAATCCTCCTCCCGTGTCCACGCAGTCAAAGACAGGACGCTCCAGCGATCTCATGGTGATGTCGGACATGCGGACGTTCTTTAGTCCAACGCCTCGCCGTAGCCCTTCCGGATCCACCCTCCACCAACGCCTCGACCGCCAGGTAGCCGACTACCTGGCCTTAAGTGTGGATGTAGACACTGCTGTGAACAGCGATAAGGAACCCTTGAACTACTGGGTGCGCAGGCTTGACCTGTGGCCAGAGCTGTCCCAATTTGCCATCCAACTTCTCTCCTGCCCTGCCGCAAGCGTCCTCTCAGAAAGGACCTTCAGCGCAGCTGGAGGCATTGTCACAGAGAAGAGAAGTCGCCTAAGTCACAAAAGTGTTAAGTACCTCACCTTTATCAAAATGAATGAGGCATGGATCCCGGAGGGCTGCTGCCCGCCCCAAGACTAAGTCAGTCCCCGCACACACAGCATCTCTGCCTGCACGCCGTGTGACTGGCTGCCTGGCCTGCCCCAAGAAGACTAAGTCGCTCCCAGTCCCTCCACACAGCATGTCTGCCTGCAGGCCGCTTCACTACCTTCTCCGCCACCACCAACAGGGTCCGGGACTCCAGGCGGATTGCTGAATTTTTTAGGCCGCTGCTAGCAGCGGCCGCTGTAATAATTTTTCGGGTGCGTGTACATGACTGCCTAATTTTTCTGGCTGCACTGCGGGCAGCTGCAACAACAAAAGAAAAGGCATGTACATGCGCCCATTCCCCTTCGTGAGCATTACCTTGCCGTGGTGAAGGGGCTTGCGTATCACAATGAAGCAATGACCGGCGCCTAGATAAGTGTCTCGGGGGGCACACAAAAGATATTAAGGTCGTTGCTTCATTGTGGTCAGACCAAACTTGATCAGCTGGACAGTCACTGTTCTGTCATTCAGCTACATCAGCCAGGCCGACCATATGGGCTGTAAAGCCACCAAAACCTGCACTCTCGCCATGGTGCGCACCAGTCCAGCACGGCCGTCACTACACAAACAGCTGTTTGCGGTGCGTTACACGGTGAGTTTGGTGTGTCAGTGTGAAGCAGTACCTTAATTACACTACCTGATTGATGTATACACATGCAAGATGTTTTAAAGCACTTTAGGCCTGTCATTTAGCATTCAATGTGATTTCTGCCCTTAAAACGCTGCTTTGCGTCAAATCCAGATTTTTCCCGGGGACTTTTGGCATCTATCCCACTCCGCCATGCCCCCCTCCAGGTGTTAGACCCCTTGAAACATCTTTTCCATCACTTTTGTGGCCAGCATAATTCTTTTTTTTTCAAAGTTCGCATCCCCATTAAAGTCTATTGCGGTTCGCGAACTTTAACGCGAACCGAACGTTCCGCGAAAGTTCGCGAACCCGGTTCGCGAACCTAAAATCGGAGGTTCGGCCCAACTCTACAAACAACACAAGCCGCAGCTAGTGCCCAAAAGGGAATGGTATCGGCAGTGTCCTTGGAGTGGGAAAATTTTCTGACACCCATGCAGCAGCCCACAGAACAGCAAGCGTGCAGATCCACCTCTAACACCGATCACCTGGAGAAGATGGTCAAGGACTACATGTCAGATGGCGTAGCTGTGTTGAACAATCCATCTGCACCCTTCAACTATTGGGAATCGAAGCTAGACAACTGGCACGAACTGGCAATGTACGCAATAGAGGTGCTGGCTTGCCCGGCAGCCAGCGTTATGTCGGAACGCTGTTTCAGTGCTGCCGGAGGCATCGTCACAGATCGGCGTATCCGCCTCTCCACAGAAAATGCAGACCGTCTGACTCAAATTAAAATGAATCAATCCTGGATTGGAAACGACTATGCAACACTCCTGGACCCCAACCAAGTAACATGAACAATGACCATCTGTGATGGGTTAGCGTTGCCCGTCCCTGTTTATGGAACCTCTTATCTTTATTACATTTATGACTGCATGGCGGCAAAAAGCATGCTATCCGCACGCTTCTTGTCCTCATGCAAGGCCTGGGTTGTTGTGTCTGAAAGCGTGGCCTTTTCCTCCTGCGCCTCCTCCTGTTCCATCATGTGTGCTGCTGCTGGGTTAGCGTTGCTGCTCCCTGTTTATGGAACCTCTTATCTTTATTACATTTATGACTGTATGGCGGCAAAATGCATGCTATCCGCACGCTTCTTGTCCTCATGCAAGGCCTGGGTTGTTGTGTCTCAAAGCGTAGCCTTCTCCTCCTGCGCCTCCTCCTGTTCCATCACGTGTGCTGCTGCTGGGTTAGCGTTGCTGGTCCCTGTTTATGGAACCTCTTATCTTTATTAGATTTATGACTGCATGGCGGCAAAAAGCATGCTATCCGCACGCTTCTTGTCCTCATGCAAGGCCTGGGTTGTTGTGTCTCAAAGCGTGGCCTTCTCCTCCTGCGCCTCCTCCTGTTCCATCACGTGTGCTGCTGCTGGGTTAGCGTTGCCGGTCCCTGTTTATGGAACCTCTTATCTTTATTACATTTATGACTGCATGGCGGCAAAATGCATGCTATCCGCACGCTTCTTGTCCTCATGCAAGGCCTGGGTTGTTGTGTCTCAAAGCGTGGCCTTCTCCTCCTGTGCCTCCCCCTGTTCCATCACGTGTGCTGCTGCTGGGTTAGCGTTGACGGTCCCTGTTTATGGAACCTCTTATCTTTATTAGATTTATGACTGCATAGCGGCAAAAAGCATGCTATCCGCACGCTTCTTGTCCTCATGCAAGGCCTGGGTTGTTGTGTCTCAAAGCGTGGCCTACTCCTCCTGCGCCTCCTCCTGTTCCATCATGTGTGCTGCTGCTGGGTTAGCGTTGCCGGTCCCTGTTTATGGAACCTCTTATCTTTATTACATTTATGACTGCATGGCGGCAAAAAGCATGCTATCCGCACGCTTCTTGTCCTCATGCAAGGCCTGGGTTGTTGTGTCTCAAAACGTGGCCTTCTCCTCCTGCGCCTCCTCCTGTTCCATCACGTGTGCTGCTGCTGGGTTAGCGTTGCCGGTCCCTGTTTATGGAACCTCTTATCTTTATTACATTTATGACTGCATGGCGGCAAAATGCATGCTATCCGCACGCTTCTTGTCCTCATGCAAGGCCTGGGTTGTTGTGTCTCAAAGCGTGGCCTTCTCCTCCTGTGCCTCCTCCTGTTCCATCACGTGTGCTGCTGCTGGGTTAGCGTTGCCGGTCCCTGTTTATGGAACCTCTTATCTTTATTACATTTATGACTGCATGGCGGCAAAATGCATGCTATCCGCACGCTTCTTGTCCTCATGCAAGGCCTGGGTTGTTGTGTCTCAAAGCGTGGCCTTCTCCTCCTGCGCCTCCTCCTGTTCCATCACGTGTGCTGCTGCTGGGTTAGCGTTGACGGTCCCTGTTTATGGAACCTCTTATCTTTATTACATTTATGACTGCATGGCGGCAAAATGCATGCTATCCGCACGCTTCTTGTCCTCATGCAAGGCCTGGGTTGTTGTGTCTCAAAGCGTGGCCTTCTCCTCCTGCGCCTCCTCCTGTTCCATCACGTGTGCTGCTGCTGGGTTAGCGTTGCCGGTCCCTGTTTATGGAACCTCTTATCTTTATTACATTTATGACTGCATGGCGGCAAAATGCATGCTACCTGTGCAAAGAAAACAGACATTTCCCGCATTTTAAAGACAGTTTTCCCTTTGAAACTTTAAAATCGATTTTCTCAAAAACTATAAGCTCTTTTTGCTACATTTTTTTTCCTCTTGTACCCACTCCCAAGGTGCACATACCCTGTAAATTTGGGGTATGTAGCATGTAAGGAGGCTTTACAAAGCACGAAAGTTCGGGTCCCCATTGACTTCCATTATGTTCGGAGTTCGGCGCGAACACCCGAACATCGCGGCCATGTTCGGCGAACGTTCGCGAACCCGAACATCCAGGTGTTCGCCCAACACTAATGCATGCATCACGCCTTCACCTATAAACATATTACAAAGAATAAACACTGGGGCATTAAGGAGTATGAAAGCAGTACATTAAAATTTAAGCAGAGCTAAACCAAGCATATTTTTAACCTCTTTAATCCCAGCCCATTTTATTAAACAGAAGTAGTGTTGGCTGGAAGTGATGTGTTTGTAGAACTAACTTTTAGCATTCCTCCCTGTACAACCTCTAAATCTGGCTAATTTCAACTGTCTACCTTTCCTTGCAAACACTGAGGAGAGAAGCTTATAGACCAGCCCTCCTGCATCTTCTCTGTGTCTCTCTCTGGATCTCACATACCAACTTGCCTGAAAGAAGAACATGCCACTTACAACACTCAAAGACACCCATCAAACACTGCTCTGCAAAAACAAACTAGTAACTGACACTTTTACAAAGTCTTGTCAGCAGCAGGATTTAATTAATTTATTCATTCCCAACAGCATACCTCCCAACATTTTGAGATAAGAAAGCGGGGCACTTAGGCCACACCCCCGACACACCCCTAATTATGCCCCGACACAACCCTAGTCGCGCATACCATAAAGATTTCATAAGAAAAATATGTTGTTTTATAATTCAACCAACACTGGTTCTTTCTACCCTGGTTCATTTCCCTTCATATTAACTCTTGAAAATAACAAATATATAAATTTAAATGATATAAATAACATGTAGAGTATATTAAATAAATTTTTTATGTACAAAAATACATAGATTTACATAGATCTGTACATGAGTCCTGAAAGAGGGACAAATGAGGTAGAAAGAGGGACAGAGGGACAGGGGCTCCCAAAGAGGGACTGTCCCTCCAAAAGAGGGACAGTTGGAGCTATGCCAACAGGACAGAGGTGCATAATGTACATCACTTTTGGCATTTTAGACACCAATCACCTCTTCTTTTCCACCTCCTCTCTCTGCTGAGAGATTAACTGTTTGTGGCCAGCATTACAGCTACAGCAAGGTTTCAGAATGGAAAGACTATGATGAGCTGCAGTGATGGCCACAAAGAGTTATTCTCTCAGCAGCACAGTATAGAAGTGGACAGCAAGAAACTTAACCGGTAGCATATTGGTTATAAACCTTTTACAAAGGGAACACAAACATACATCTAAATCAATTTCAAGAAGTAATGAACTTTCACACAACATTATGGCCGCACTCCCATCTGTGTACAACTGTGGCCGTACTGCACATGTGCCAGTATGGTTCACACCTGTGCAGTAGTATCAAGCAGCTCATGCCAGTGGGCCACTTTTGAAAACACTCTGCACAAACATACCCATGAGCTTGTACACTGTGTCAAAAAAACTGTATACAGTTGTGTTCAAAATTATTCAACCCCCAATGCTGTAATGGGTTTTAGGGAATTTAGTGTACATTTGTAATTGTGTTCAGAATGAAATCTTACACGGACTTTTTAAAGAACCAAATGCAACTAAAATGACATCAATTGTTTTTGTAATACAGTATTAAATGTTTTTTTTGTGATTTCTTCATTAACACAATTATGCAACCCCTTAAAGACTATCACTCTTAACTACTTGCCGACTTTTTCACGCCAATTGGGCAGCCCCAGGACCGCTCCACACCGATTGACGTGAACGGTCTTCTATGGGCCTAGCAGGAGATTGCGTGCAGGCTGCGCGCGCATCTCCTGCTCGGGGGTGGAGCTCCGCCCCGCCTTCAGTTTCCGAGCGGCAATCACCACTCGGAGACTGTACACGGTGAAGCTGCCGTCTACTAGGGCAGTACAGAGCTGTGATCTAAGGCAGCGCTGTACTGGGGACAGCCGTGTGACACGGCTGTCCTCTCCAGAGTGTCGGCGGTGATCCGCTGTCATGGGCTGAATTGAAAAAAAATTTTATTTAAAAAATAATAATTAAAAAAAAAATAATAATAATAATATTTATAAAAATAAATAAACACTGGAGGGGGGGATCAGACCCCACCAACAGGAAGCTCTGTTGGTGGGGGGAAAAGGGAGGGGGGATCATTTGTGTGCTGTGTTGTGCGGCCCTGCAGCTTGGCCATAAAGGGACTCCGAGCAGTGCAGAAACTATGGAAAGATGCAAATCATTTTAACCTCCCTGGCGTTCTATTAAGATCGCCAGGGCGGCTGCGGGAGGGTTTTTTTTTTTTAAAAACTATTACATGCAGCCAACTGAAAGTTGGCTGCATGAAAGCCCACTAGAGGGCGCTCCGGAAGCGTAATTAACAAGGAAGGCCGCAATAAGCGGCCTTCCTTGTTTCGCTTACCTCGTCACCATGGCGACGAGCGGAGTGACGTCATCGACGTCAGCCGCCTCCGATCCAGCCCTTAGCGCTGGCCGGAACTGTTTGTTCCAGCTACGCTAGGCTCAGGCAGCTGGGGGGACCCTCTTTCGCCGCTGCACGCGATCAGGTAGCACATGCGGCTGGCAAAGTGCCGGCTGCGTGTGCTCCTTTTTATTTGACGCGAATCGGCCCAGCAGGGCCCAGCAGGGCCTGAGCGGCAGCCTCCGGCGGTAATGGACGAGCTGAGCTCGTCCAGACCGCTCAGGAGGTTAAAGCTCTCTTTCTCCTCTTTCCAATGATATATAAACCACCGCCCTACGCCTTTTAGTTTTCACTATTTTCGCGGTTGAAATTGCAGCGGCCGCGATTTCAATCGCGAAAATAGAGAAAACTAAAAGGCGTAGGGCGACGATTTAGGTGTCACCAGAAAGAGGAGAAAGAGAGCTTTATAATGATATCTATCTTTCCATAGTTACATTGTATTACACAGGGCGACTTTTTCCTAAAGTCAGCAGCTCCATTCTGCTTAATGGAGCTGCTGACACTGGGGAAAGTGTCGGCCTGTGTAATACAATGTAACTATGGAAAGATGGATATCATTTTAAAGCTCTCCTTTCTCCTCTTTCTGGCGACACCTAAATCGTCACCCTACACCTTTTAGTTTTCTCTATTTTCGCGATTGAAATCGCGGCCGCTGCAATTTCAATCGCGAAAATAGCGAAAACTAAAAAGCGTAGGGTGGCGGTTTATATATCATTGGAAAGAGGAGAAAGAGAGCTTTAAAATGATATGCATCTTTCCATAGTTTCTGCACTGCTCGGAGTCCCTTTAAAGCTGCAGTGGCCCGATTAACAAAAAATGGCCTGGTCACTAGGGGGGTTTAACACCGCGGTCCTCAAGAGGTTAAGAACAGAGGTTCATTCAAGTGTTTTCGATCAGGTATTGAAAACACCTGTGGATGTTAACGGGCAGCAATCAAGCATAATAAGCACCAATTAGGCAGATTTAAAATGACTGTGATACTCGGCTCCTTCTAGACATTTACTGGTGTGTTTACAAACATGGTGAAGTCAAGAGAATGGTCCAGGAAGACAAGAGAAGAAGTGATTTTCACAGGAAGGGCAATGGCTATAAGAAGATTGCAAAGATGTTAAACATACCAAGAGACACCATAGGAAGCATCATTCACAAATTCAAGGCAAAGGGCATTGTTGAAACGCTACCTGGTCATGGCAGAAAGAAGATGCTGACTTCGACTTCTGTGCGCTACCTGAAGCGCAAAGTGGAGAAATGTCCGCGTGTGACTGTTGAGGAGTAGAGATGGCCTAGCCTCGGAGAACTCATGGAGAAGCATGTGATCAGTTTGATCAGCTGATAGATTTGCAAGGCTCTGATTTGCTGGTCATGAAACATGTGTTAAACCAGGAAGTCATCACAGCAAATCAGAGGCTTACAAATCTATCAGCTGATCAAACTGATCATGTGCTTTCCGAGTTCTCCAAGGCTGGGCCATCTCTACTGAGGAGCTGAAAAAAGATTTGTCAGATGCGGGTACTGAAGTTTCAGCTCAGACAATAAGACGCACACTGCGTAATGAAGGCCTCCATGCCAAAACTCCTAGGCGCACCCCCTTGCTGTCTCCAAAGAATAAGAAGAGTGGACTGCAGTATGCCAAAAGTCATGTGGACAAACCACAAAAGTTTTGGGATAGTGTTCTGTGGACTGATGAAACAAAATTAGAACTGTTTGGGCCCATGAATCAATGCTATGTTTGGAGGAGGAAGAACAAGGCCTATGAAGAAAAGAACACCTTGCCTACTGTGAAGCATGGCGGGGGTCAATCATGCTTTGGGGCTGTTTTGCTTCTGCGGGTACAGGGAAGTTTCAGCGTGTGCAAGGTACCATGTCTGAATTACAAGTGCCTCTTTGATTTAATTGTAAACAAGATGACTGAAATGATCAAAATCAATGTCAAACTGGCCAAAACACTCAATTTCAGTGGGGGTTGAATAATTTTGAACACAGCTGTATATGTCATGTGTGTCTGTTGGGAAGGGAAGGGTGACCATGTATTTTTGTTTATGTCTAGTACATGACTAGCTCTATTTATGCAGACTGATTTCTCCAGTGTTCAGCAGGGGCAAGGGGACAAAGGAGGAGATACTGGAGACCTGCACAACTTTAGTCCACCTCTCCATCTGTAAAAGTATCTCTTGGAACCTAGACCTCTGTCTCACAGGATCTTACACAAAATCAAAGACTTAGGTATGGAAGTTCATGCACCTTGCTCATCTTCCAGTGCAGAGGCATGGCCGGATTTCTGGCAAGGCCTCATAGGCCATGGCCTAGGGCACCAGATAAAAAAGGGGCGGACTGCAGACAGCCAGTGGGCTTTATTTGCAGATTAAGTGTCCAAACAAATGAAAAGGGTTGGGCCAACTGCACTATTTGAACCAGCTTTCAATCCTACCCCCCACCCCCCCCCCACCCCCCAAAATCTGGCAACATTCAGCCGGGTGGTAAACTCCGGGGAAGGAGCTTCCCACTGCAGGCTAAGGAATGCCTGCACAATGCCCCTTCCCCGCCTATCAGAGCCTTCTAACAGGCTCTCCGCTGCCTGTTCCCCTCCTCTTACCTGCCCCCTCCACGTCAATCAGCACTGTGCAGAGCACAGGATCTTCCTCTGCAGCGTTGTGACCACTAAGGTCACCAAAGTGAAAGTGATGGATGGCAGCAGATAGGAGCGGTGGGGAGAGGAGGTAATGAGCGCTGCCCAGACCAGCAACCCCCACGGACCAGGCAGCATGTTTTGTTTTTTGTTTTTTACTTGCAGACCCGCCTTGGGTTCTCTTTAAATCATTTTTTATGGTATAACAGTTTTATGGACAATTTTAGGACCAGAGGCGTAACTGTAGGGGTAGCATCCCTGCAGCCACAGAGGCAATCATGAGCTTTTGGGGGCTCCAACGTCTTAACTTCCTGCCAATACAGGTGCTATCCCTCCAGAGCATTTTATATATTATACCTGGGTCACCACAGGGGAAGGGAGTGTGAATGTTGCCAGGGGGCTGTAATTTGCTTATCAGTGAGGTGTACTATATTCCCCACAAAGTACCCGACAAGACAGAAGCTGTCACTTGCCTAGAAATTAACTCTTTAGGTACCAAAATAAAACAAGTAAAACAGCCTGGTTATTAATGTTTTGCACTGTACATACATGCTTATCTCATCATGTCACATGTCGCCTTCAGTACACTTTAACATTTTATGAATTTTCATTAAAAAAGTATAACACACGATATATAGTGCGCTCTTCCTTCTTTTTGCCACAGGAACAGGTTCACCTACATTACAGTGACCAGATTTTTCGTGGTCCAACCTGTGACGGGGTGGTGGGGGGTTCCATGTTCCATGAACAGACGCCGCGCCAGTTCATAACCCGCAGTCTTGCTTCAGCCTGCATATTCTTCTGGGCCCGGTAGGCATAGCAGGGCTACGGAAAGATGGCGCCCGAAGCCCTGTACTGGAGACATAAATAGTCTCCAGTACAGGGCTTCGGACGCCATCTTCCCGTAGCCCTGCTATGCCTGCCGGGCCCAGAAGAATATGCAGGCTGAAGTGGGGCTGCGGGTTATGAACTAGCGCGGCGTATATTAGACGCCGTGGCCAGTTCATGGAATAGTACGCTGGCCAGAGACCCGAGGCCGGGATGTCCCGCGGCTAAAAGCAGGACGTTTCCTGGGACCTCATGCAGCCTGGGATAGGGGACCCCGAATCCGGGACCTGTCCCGGGTAAAGCGGGACGTATGGTCAGCGTACCTACATTCACATCAGGATTTACGAGTTAGCAATTTTTTTTAATATCCTAAAAAGGTATTTTGTACTTCTCCAAAATTGTATTTCTCATAGCTGTAAGCTTATCCTAATGTATATGATGTATATGTATTGTATATGTATTGCCTACATCTTGCTTTACCTCAATCTGTGGTTGTATTGCTGGGACTAGTAACTTAGCAACACACACACGTAAAGAGAAGGGGGCTGCAGGTAGCCATGGCAGGGGTAGAAGCTATAGAAAGTTGCAGTAGTTAGCCATGGCACAATCAAACAAAAGTAGACCCTCAAAAAGCCTGTCATGCCTGAGATTTACATTACGCACATTGCACTATTTGAACCAGCTTGCAAACCAACCCCCCCCCCCCCCCCCCCCCCCCGAAATCTGGCAACATTCTGCCAGGTGGTAAACTACGGGGAAGGGGCTTCCCACTGCAGGCTAAGGAACGCCTGCACAATGCCCCTTCCCCGCCTATCAGAGCCTTCTAACAGGCTCTCCGCTGCCTGTTCCCCTCCTCTTACCTGCCCCCTCCACGTCAATCAGCACTGTGCAGAGCACAGGATCTTCCTCTGCAGCGTTGTGACCACTAAGGTCACCAAAGTGAAAGTGATGGATGGCAGCAGATAGGAGCGGTGGGGAGAGGAGGTAATGAGCGCTGCCCAGACCAGCAACCCCCACGGACCAGGCAGCATGTTTTGTTTTTTGTTTTTTACTTGCAGACCCGCCTTGGGTTCTCTTTAAATCATTTTTTATGGTATAACAGTTTTATGGACAATTTTAGGACCAGAGGCGTAACTGTAGGGGTAGCATCCCTGCAGCCACAGAGGCAATCATGAGCTTTTGGGGGCTCCAACGTCTTAACTTCCTGCCAATACAGGTGCTATCCCTCCAGAGCATTTTATATATTATACCTGGGTCACCACAGGGGAAGGGAATGTGAATGTTGCCAGGGGGCAGGGCCGACTCTAGACTTTTTGCTGCTTGAGGCAAACTTGTGAGGATGCACCCCCCCATTTGGAATCATCGCACAGCACCCAACAATTCACTCTGCTTCATTTAATGTTCTCAGTCAGCAAGGGAGAATATGCAACAACTTAAGACATGACATGCTGCAGCTCAGCACGATAGCACATTGCGAGTCTGTGACAAACAAACTGCTCACCCTCAGCCAGTTGTCTGTCCTCCATTCCTCCTTAGTCAGGACAGCAGTGCCACCTAGTGATGAGCGTAATGACATAATTAAGATTACACCAAATTTTGTGTAATTCACAAAATTACGAAAATGGCTGTAATCGAAAATTTGTCATTTCACTAAATTACGTGAATTTTCATTTTATGTAGAATTTCGTAATTGTTTTTCGCAATTATCATCATTTTCTTAAAGGAAACAAATCGGAATTTTGTGTTTACCTTGGAAATTCAGCCGTTCTCGAAATTGTGTTCCAGTCCAGAGCCTCCTGATACATTTAAAGCGACAGGACGTGCAGGGGCCTTTGCATTATCAGATATTGCAAGGCCCAAAACCAAGTGTCTCAGCATGCATGACCGCTTAGGGCACCTTGACAAAGAGCACCTGTCTAAGAAGTGGCTGCAGGTAGAGCCTCCGGATACATTTAAAGTGACAGCATGTGCAGGGGCCTTTGCATTATCAGTAATTGCAATAAGTAATTTCAATCAATGAATGACTTTCCTGAGTTTAGTAATTACTTAAATTTGCATAATAACTATTAAAAACGAAATTACTTCCATTTTCGTAATTAAAATAACTGTTGCTATAGAAAACCTGAAATTACGAAATTTCGCGTTACACACAAATTTTGCGGCGAAACGCGAAATTACATTACATAAATTTCACTTACAGAATTCCGAATTACTGTTTGTATAGCAATTCCGAAATTACAAATTTGCGACGTGGCAAAATTCGCACGACGAAAACACGAAATTACGCAAATTTTCGGCTCAACACTAGTGCCACCTGCTCCCTTGTACTGTGCAAGTTAAATGAAAGCTGCTGCTCTCCTGTCCCCCCCCCCCCACACACACACACACACACACAACACACACACACTCACTGTCAGACTTCTCACACAGCACAACAAGCTGCTTTTCCAAAGTGATGACCTCTTCACCTCGCTCTCCTCTCGCTTCTCCTCCAACTGACTGTATGCTGTTAGTGTAAACACAGTACAAACATGCTGCCCCTGCAATATCTGTACCTGATACAAGTGTTCCACCTTGCTTCATGAGAGAACCGGCCGGGGGGGGGGGGGGGGACATGATTTTAAGCAAAACTTCAAGAAAGTTGGAACATAGGCAGGCAGGTCAGCCTATAATCGCAGCCTGCAACTCAGAAATTCTATGCTACCTATCTTACATAAAGATAAACATGAGTTCTGTCACCTGAATATCTGCACAGGGCCTGGAAACATTTGTGCCTGCAGTTCAAATTTAAAAAGGCTTTTACAAAGGTAATGGCTGTTACCTAACTGCCTGCATTATTTTATATGAACCCCATGTTCACACGCATGGTACAGCTTATGTTTTCCTACAACTTTTCCTGCGGCACTCCAGTTGCCCTGTCTCCAATCATTATTGTATATCTCTGAGAAGAATGTGACAACACTTATCCCGCTAGAGAGAACATCAGCTGCTGCCAAGAAATCAGCGTGCTTGCAATTGCTGATATATTAATGGAGAACACTCAGTGTAATGCGAAATGGCTTACACTTCCCTATATGGCTTCAAAGTTTTACAGCATAGCAGGGCTTTTTTCTAGCTGGATTCATCACGGCTTAGCAATGAGAGCGCACCATAGAGATTGGACTAGCTGGATAAAACATGTCATGCTTAGCCTGATAATTTATAATTAAAAGAAAATACAATGTGGGTAGTACAGTCTCCTAATGAATCCCTGCATGCTAGACAAATATTAATAGGATTTCTTTTGTATTAGGTACATGATATTCTGTTTAAACTTGGCAAGGGCCTGTGGCATTTGCTCTAGGTTGGCAGAGAGTTTAAATGCCAAGTGGGAGGGGATTGCATGTTCTCACTCACTACATGACTCACGGTTTCCAAATGTAACCATTAAGTCGAAGGGAAGACTTGTTTGGGGCTGGGAAGAGGGGAAAGATGAAAACCTCTGTCATACTTTCTCCTGAAGGAGTGGGAAAATCCTACTTTTGATAGTTACCACTGGACTTAATGTTCCACTGAGAGCTTTTTCCCAAAATCCTGTCCTTGAGACAACTGTAAAATTCTAGAGTTCCCCTCACTTCCTTTGCAGGTGCCACATGTCACAGGAAAAGGAAGAGAAGGAAAAACAGAGGTTATGACCTTTTTCCAAACTACTGTACACACAGGCAGTATGGTCAATTATGAAAATAATTCTGAGTTGATGCAGGATTATGCACATTTTATATGCAAATATATACATTTTTCAATCCAGTTGCACTTTGTCATTAACCAACCGGTCTATTCAAGATGCATATATTTGTGTACACTATTTGTATAATTCTGCATCAAATTCCGCATCAAAAATCAGAATTATGCCTGCAGGAGGCCTAGTAATATATATATTTCATGTGAATATTCTATCATTACAGTAGGGTGTGGCATATTAATACAGAGGCTCCGACATGTAGGATTGTCAGGTTTTTTTTATTCGGCTCCAAGCACAGTCCATGATCACCATGCCCAATTTTTGAAGCATTGTGCTTAATGTAAATCTCAGGCATGACAGGCTTTTTGAGGGTCTACTTTTGTTTGATTGTGCCATGGCCAGGGTAGTGTTGGGCGAACACCTGGATGTTCGGGTTCGGGCCGAACAGGCCGAACATGGGCCAGATGTTCGGCATGTTCGGCCCGAACCCCGAACTCAATGGAAGTCAATGGGACCCCCGAACATGCCCATTTTGGGGGCCCTATGGGGTCGCAGGCATAAGGGGGGAGCTTGCCCCGATCGGGGGGGGGGGTCGGAAATTCCCCCCACCCCCTCCGCTAGCGCTCCCCCCTCTGCCCGCTTCCCCATAAAAAAAGTTTAATGCAAGTTAAATAGTACCGGTGGCTGGCAGTGGAGTGAGGAGGAGGAGTCCGAGTAGGAGATTGACGCGTTGAGGCCGGGCAGCGGGCGGTTCAGCGGTAGTACCCTTGTGGTACTTCCGCCCTTTCTCTGACCTCACGTCCTCTGCATACGAGGGTACGCGTCACGCGTACCCTCGTATGCGTCATCACGTAGAGGACGTGAGGTCAGAGAAAGGGCGGAAGTACCACAAGGGTACTACCGCTGAACCGCCCGCTGCCCGGCCTCAACGCGTCAATCTCCTACTCGGACTCCTCCTCCTCACTCCACTGCCAGCCACTAGTACTATTTAACTTGCATTAAACTTTTTTATGGGGAAGCAGGCAGAGGGGGGAGCGCTAGCAGAGGGGGTGGGGGGAATTTCCGACCCCCCCGCGATCGGGGCATGCTCCCCCCTTATGCCTGCGACCCCATAGGGGGGCCGTATTCGGCCGAACAGGGCCCTGTTCGGCCGAACAGGGGCCCTGTTCGGCCGGCCATTGAGCAGTTTGGGCGAACCCGAACAGTTTGGCCGAACACCATTAGGTGTTCGGCCGAACTCGAACATCACCCGAACAGGGTGATGTTCTGCAGAACCCGAACAGTGGCGAACACTGTTCGCCCAACACTAGGCCAGGGCCGGCGCTACCATAGAGGCAAAGGAGGTAACTGCCCCAGGGTCCCAGAGCTTGTAGGGGCCCCAGTGGCTACAAGAGGAAAAAAAATTCAAATCGACCTTATAGTTTTTGAGAAAATCGATTTTAAAGTTTCAAAGGAAAAAAATACACATTTAAAAACCAGCCGACTTCAATGGTTAATAGCAAATCCAACTTAAATTCTAGAAACCCTAAATTTGCAGGATATGTTAAGGAGATCATTGGGAATAAGAGGAAAAAACTATTTTTCAAAAAGACCTTATAGTTTTTGAGAAAATCGATTTTAAAGTTTCGAAGGAAAAAAGTATACTTTTAAATGCGGTAAATGTCACCTTTAGTAGCAAACCTAACGGTAGTGTAATTTTACATGTATCAAAAGAAAGAGCAATACATTTCCTGACGGGGTTTCCAGGGGGTCTATACGCAGCCGCAGCGCTTTGGCCAGGGATCGCTATACAGCCGCAATATGGCTGTATGAAGATCCTGGCATTTTTTTCCTATTTTCCCAAATTGTTTTTATGTTTAGAGTGTGGGAATTTTTTTTTTTTTAAATTATGTGGGGTCCCCCCTCCTGAAACTTTTTAACCCCTTGTCCCCCATGCAGGCTGGGGTAGCCAGAATGTGGAACTCCGACCGATTGGGGCTTTAAACCCTGATTATACCAGCTGCAAAAAAGGTCCCTTAATGCCACTTTTTGCTCCAGGGTATCTGTTGGGGGGGCCCCCAGGTTTATTTTGCCCTGGGGCCCCATTGTTGCTTAAACCGGCCCTGGCCATGGCTAACTACTACAACTTTCTATAGCTTCTACCCCTGCCATGGCTACCTGCAGCCCCCTTCTCTTTACGTGTGTGTGTGTTTTGCTAAGTTACTAGTCCCAGAAATACAACCACAGATTGAGGTAAAGCAAGATGTAGGCAATACATATACAATACATATACATCATATACATTAGGATAAGCTTACAGCTATGAGAAATAAAACTTTGGAGAAGTAGAAAATACCTTTTTAAGATACAAAAAAAATTGCTAACTCGTAAATCCTGATGTGAATGTAGGTACGCTGACCATATGTCCCGCTTTACCCGGGACAGGTCCCGGATTCGGGGTACCCTATCCCAGGCTGCATGAGGTCCTGGGAAACGTCCTGTTTTTAGCCGCGAGGCATCCCGGCCAGCGTACTATTCCATGAACTGGCCACGGCGTCTAATAGACGCCGCGCTAGTTCATAACCCGCAGCCCCACTTCAGCCTGCATATTCTTCTGGGCCCGGCAGGCATAGCAGGGCTACGGGAAGATGGCGTCCGAAGCCCTGTACTGGAGACTATTTATGTCTCCAGTACAGGGCTTCGGGCGCCATCTTTCCGTAGCCCTGCTATGCCTGCCGGGCCCAGAAGAATATGCAGGTTGAAGCGGGGCTGCGGGTTATGAACTGGCGCGGCGTCTGTTCATGGAACATGGAACCCCACCACCACCCCGTCCCAGGTTGGACCACGAAAAATCTGGTCACTGTAATGTAGGTGAACCTGTTCCTGTGGCAAAAAGAAGGAAGAGTGCACTATATATCGTGTGTTATACTTTTTTATTGAAAATTCATAAAATGTTAAAGTGTACCGAAGGCGACATGTGACATGATGAGATAAGCATGTATGTACAGTGCAAAACATTAATAACCAGGCTGTTTTACTTGTTTTATTTTAGTACCTAAAGAGTTAATTTCTAGGCAAGTGACAGCTTCTGTCTTGTCGGGTACTTTGTGGGGAATATAGTACACCTCACTGATAAGCAAATTACAGCCATAAATGTTTTCCAGGCAGAATACAACTTCTGAGAGCAGGGGGAGATAAAATACAGTAAATTTACTATTTACCTTTTTCTAACTCTGGCATACTTATTAGGCTGCTACTGAGCAAAGGCTACAAAACATTCAGTGTACTTTGTGAATATGTAAATATAAAAGAAAACCATATACCTAAAAGAGGTATACCTAAAAGAGTCATTTTTAGGAGTAGGAGGATAAATACAATTGTTTATCTCATCAGCTTATTTTCACCTCAAGTTCACTTTAACCACTTGATGACCGCAGTGTTAAACCCCCCTAGTGACCAGGCCATTTTTTACTTAATAGGCCACTGCAGCTTTAAAGCCTTGCTGCAGGGCCACGCAACTCAGCACACAAGTGATTCCCCCCCTTCGTTTCTCCCCACCAACAGAGCTCTGTTTTGGTGGGGTCTGGTGATCGCTCCCCAGTTGATTTTTTTTTTACAATTGTTTGTTTTTTTAAATATATTTCACTATTTTTGTATTATTTTTCCCACCCTCCCCCCATCAGCCTATCACAGCGGTTTGCTCCTGACAGCCGTCTCACACGGCTGTCCACAATACAGCGCTGCAGTAGACCGCAGTGCTGTACTGTGTTAATAGATGGCGGCTTCACCGCCTAAAAGTGTCCGAGCGGTGATCGCATCAGCACGCGCGATCTCCTGCAATCCCCGCTTGCAGCCATTCACACCAATCAGCGTAGAGTAGTCCTGGGGCTGCCGCCGCGTTCACGCTGATCGGCATGGAGTGGTTGGCTAGGAGTTAAAGAGAACCCAAGCTAGTGTATTAAAAATGAAAATGATGCAGCTCATCTTCCGGATCCCAACGCACTGCTTCACGCTGCTCCCCACTGTTCCGTTCGTCCGCCAGGTGAAGAAAGGAAAGAAAAATCTAAGATGTCCGCGACCCTGGAAGTACTTCTGAGGGTCATGGCACATGTCCGATTACAGTGCACGAGAGGGCCTAAGCTTTGGGCATGCTCAGTAGCAGCTCTCATGCAGTTTTTTGAAAGGCTGGGAAGAGGCAGTGAAGGGGCGTCCTTGATGCCTGAGATGGCGTTCTGCAGGAGTCGCTCTCAGGCAAAGGACGCTCCTTCTGACTTACAAATATTGACATTCTCAATGTTGGCACTTTTTGGGGGGGAGGGGGAGGGGCTATGCAGCTGCCAGGGGGATTCTCAAACATGGCAGCCCCTTTAGCAATTTGAAAGCAGGAGCTGCTCAGATCTCTTTAAAGGGGAACTGAAGAGAGAGGTATATGGAGGCTGTCATGTTTATTTCCTTTTAGACAATACCAGTTGCCTGGCAGCCCTGCTGATCCTCTGCCTCTAATACTATTAGCCATAGCCCCTGAACAAGCATGCAGCAGATCAGGTGTTTCAGTGGTTCAGACTCATAAGTCTGATCTGACAAGACTAGCTGCATGCTTGTTTCTGGTTTTAATCAGATACTACTGCAGAGAAATAGACCAGCAGGGCTGCCAGGCAACTGGTATTGATTAAAAGGAAATAAACATGACAGCCTCCATATACCTCTCTCTTCAGTTCCCCTTTAAGTTGCATTTTGCTTTGATGGAGGAGACGTGAGAGGCAGAGGCTTGAGAGGAAAGATCCTTGGCTCATTACATGCTTTTATATGTTGACTTCTAGTAAGCACAACTTAATATTTTAAGAATCTAAATAAAGAAGGATAGCACACGATAGTGCATTCCTCCTTCTTTCTGCTCTACTATCCTGTACTAACTCATAGTATTGAAGAGGCACTCGTGTTGTGATTACTTGATCCTACCATGCTGCAGCACAGGATTGTCATTGATGGAACCTGTTCCTGTCCCCACTGTCCAACTAAATGAAGGAAAATTTAGCCAACACAAATTTCACCTCAAAGATAACTTTTTTTTTCTTTACAGTAGTTGGCCCCAGTGTTATTGCATATTATTAAACATTACATATCGTGAAACCTTAGAATGTGGAACTTTGCTATGAAGTTGAGCTGGATTCGCTACACAAGACATTTGGTAATCTCTGTCAGAAATGCACTATCCATATGAATAGCTGACATATTTAGAGAAGCTTGGATACATTGCACTTGGCACCAGCATAGTTGATAAATAAAGTCAGCTAATGCAAGTACTTAGTGAGGATGAGTCATGAGTGACAGCCTTTAAAGCTTGGCACCTCCCATCAGCCTGTGGTTGTGTTAATCCAGTATGGTTATATATGGACGTTAGAAGGTAAATATAGTAATTCTAATAATGACTTTTATAAATATAAGTAGGCCATTTGAAGTTCCACCAAAAAAACAAACAAAAAAACAAATAAAAAAAACCCACTGAATACTGTCTCCTGGCTGTTTTTCACTTTGACCACTTGCCGACCGCGCACTCATACCGCGCGTCGGCAAAGTGGCAGCAGTTCTGCGTCGCCGGCTGCAGGCTAATTAATCAGGAAGCAGCCGCTCACGCGAGCGGCTGCTTCCTGTCAATTCACGGCGGGGGGCTCCGTGAATAGCCTGCGGGCCGCCGATCGCGGCTCGCAGGCTAAATGTAAACACAAGCGGAAATAATCCGCCTTGTTTACATTCGTACAACGCTGCTAACAGTAGCAGCGTTGTACCGATCAGCGATCCCCGGCCAATCAGCGGCCAGGGATCGCTGTCACATGACAGGCAGGAGCCTGTTAGAGGCTGCACAGGACAGATCCGTTCCTGTGCAGCCTCGGATCTCCGGGTAAGGGAGGTGTAGCGATCGGTGTAACACAGAGAGGATCTGATTACCGGTGATCTGCAGTATCACTGGGAATACAGATATATACCAGATTATTGATGATCTGCAGTATCACCGATAATCAGATATATAAGCTAACCTCTGGACACCTGAGTGGAGTGAACGTGTTTGGTGCAACAGTAATACTTTGGGGACTGAGCCCCAGGAACAAGTACCGTACAGCAAGGAGTACTGTACCAATACAGATTCCTTCCTTAGACCTGGACTCTCCCGGGGGGAGGAGTCAGGCTGATGGTAGGAAGGACAGAGCAAGAGTGACACCCAGGAGGAGGTGGCACTAACAGATCTAGGAACTGCCTAAAGGTTGCCCCTAAAGATGGACGTACATTCGAATTGTTTGACTTCTTTAATTGCGAGACAGAGGGGGTTGTATACGCAATACAATGCCCCTGCCCCCTACTTTATGTGGGTGAAACCACAAGGGCAATTAAGACTAGAGTCCTGGAACATCTGGGTGATATCTACCATAAACGCAAAACATCGGTGGCTAAACATTTCGTGGAAAAACATGGAGGTGACCCCAACTGTCTACGCTTTTGGGTAATACAAAGATGGAAGATGGGTCCAAGAGGGGGCAATCTTGATCAGAAATTGAGACAGTTGGAGGCCCGTTGGATCTATAGACTGGGCACTTTGAGTCCAGGTGGCCTAAATGAGGGGTTCACCTTTGCCCCCTTTATTTAAGAATGCCAGTTAATTTGTTCTCCCCTTGTCACTGTTCTTTCCTTACGTGTCTTTTTCTTTGGAATTTTTAAACCTCTTTTGCCTCTTCTGTATGGTCTGGAGCTGATATAAGTAATCCATTGTAAACAATCTCTTTTGCCCGACACTTTTCATGTACCACCCGGGTATGCGCCATTAAGTATACTGTATAAGTGGCGGGGTGAGGGGATTTAGACTATTTAGAAATGTTGGTTGTTTCCCATCTGGATAGCAGCATGGATGCCTCCCCCCTCCATGCATATATGGATGGTGCATACCATAAAAGAATAAGCATTATTGTGTGCTTTAATCTGTCATATTATTTGGGCAGAGACTAGCTGGTAATACATATGTATTTCTTCCCGGTATTAAGATTGTGGGTGGTATCTGTTTGGATTAGGTCGGACTCCTTTAAATGTACCCGTTTAACACTGGTTATCTAATCCTTTAGGAGATCACAATGGATCGTTTTCCTTTTATTGATGTTTATTGAGGTCTTTCACAATGGATGCTGCACACACGCTGTTGTCAGCGATGTGTGTTTACATTACGAGGCTGTTACCTTGGCAACCAGGCTTCAAGATGTACGCGGAAGCGGCCGCTCTGCTGGTGACGTCACGTAATTTATTCACTGCTCGGATACGCCTGTCAGGCGATAGCAGCTGTGCGCACAGAGCGGCCTCCCATTGGCCAATCCGGCGGGTGAGTGCGCCCTGATAGGCGCAGACAGTACATCCCTCCATAACCTCACAGCCAATCAGGACTTGGCATTTTCGTACGGACATTCACCGGCATTGTTTCCCCACAATATTTGAAGGGATTATTTCCTGCCTTCCACGAATGGTTAACTATTCCATGGAGCGCTGATGTATGTAAGTGGAGCGCTGGAATCCACGTTTTAGTGACTGTTCTTTACATTATGCGCTCCTATGGCCCTGATGCCTATTGGATGATGTGATGAGTGACAGGTTTAGTCACCAATGGAGGGCCAGTTTGTGGGCAGTGCAGAGAGAGGTGTAGCTACCGCCCCTCCCAGTATTCAGTGCGAGCCTTTCCCTCAGTATAAAAGGACAGCTTCAACGGGCAGCATCTGTTTGGCTGCTGCCTTGCTGCCATACTTGCTGCTACTTTAATATGTGTACTATGTGATTCTGATAATTTCTTTATTATTTTAGCACTTTTTGCACTCTGGCACTTTAATACTATTTACTCCTGACGAAGTTTCTTATTAAATGAAACGAAACATGTAGGGTTCTTGGTGTGGGGTCTATAATAAAAACAATGGGAGATTGATAGGTTTGTCGTATGACTAATAACCATATACCTATCAACCCAATTGTGGTCACGTTGTTCACTATTAGTAGTATCTGTACTCCGTTCAATTTTAGCTCAATGAATTAAAAGTTATATTTTATTCTTAATTGCCCTCCTACAAGGTACCAATTGTGAATTATTATAAATCAGGTGTGTTGTTTAAAACTGCCTCTAACAGTAAGGACAATTCTCGAGGTCGGACAAGCCAGGTCGTAACCACACGGACAGACAAAGTACAGATTCAGAAGGCAGAGGCGGAGTCTAAAGTACAGGCAGGGTTCGGCAACAGGGTAACAGAAATATCGAGGTACAAAATCAGGAGGCAGATACAGAGTCTAAGGACAAGCTGGGGTACGGCAACAGAGTATCAGAATAGCGAGGTACAGGATCAGAGTTCAGGAGATTTGTCAGGCAAGCAAAAGGTCATAACAGATAATCACAATCAAACTAGTACTTTAGACTATCAATAGAATCTAGCTAAGTGTAGGATTAGAGCTCCAGCTGGTCCCGGCACACTTTAGGATCTGACTCAGGTCTGAGTGCTACCACATTGTGATCGCAATGCCAGACAACCAGCAACTGAACAGCCAGCAGTATATATACACAGACACTCTCCAGCACCTCCCTAAGTGCTGGACCAATGAGAGGACACAGAATTGTCAGCTGACCAGCTTGGTCAGCTGACCTTCTTCTGGCTGCCATTTAGGCTCTGCCTCTCTGCGCGCGCGCACGCGCGTCATTCTGAATCTTGGTGGACTATCAGTCCCAGCCATACCAGTACTGTCTTGCAATGTATCCAGCGAACCGAGCGTGGGAGCCGCCGCACCGCTCACTGCACCAGCGGCGGCTTCCCCACGCTCACCCCCCTTGTCAGGGACACTGCCATGCGGCAAGTTCACCGCCTCCAATGCGGATTCCGCCGCTCCCAATGCCGATTCCGCCGCTCCCAATGCGGATTCCGCCGCTCTGCCTATGCGGCGGTTTTTCCGCGTTGTGACGCCATGCTGGACGCGGAAACAGCCGCCTCACCATGAGAAGCGGCGGCTTTTCCGCGTTTCTTCACAGGAGGGAGGAGAGGGAGGGGGGAATTTCGCCGCGGAGGGGGGCTTTAAGGTGCCCCCCCCCCCCCCGCAACACCCAGGCAGGCAGGAGCGATCAGACCCCCCCAGCACATCATCCCCCTAGTGGGTTAAAAAAGGGGGGCAATCTGGTCGCTCTGCCTGCACCCTGATCTGTGCTGGGGGCTGCACAGCCCACCCAGCACAGATCAGCTAAAAAAGCGCTGGTCCTTAAGGGGGGGTAAAGGGTGGGTCATCAAGTGGTTAATATAGTTGGTTTCTCTCTCCATTACTGCGAAAAGCTCACTTTTTTGTTTTGGCCTTTACTACTTTCTGTAGATGGCTGTAACACTGGCTGTCTCTGTGATGATTGCATTCCCAGTTGGTGATGGACGAACACCAAAAACTAACATTCGCGGACCATTCACAAACATATTCAGGAAAGTTGAACTTTCATGGCAGACCCTACTGACTTTAATGGCAGTTAAACGTCTAAACCTTCAGGGCATATTTGCAGCCACAATTTTTTTCAAAAAGGTGAACAAACTGTTCAAAAACCCAGGCAGTGACCTGTGAGAAGGAGATCAATAGGAACATGTCCACCTAAAAAAATAAATGTATTAACGTTGAGGCTTTTTTAACCACCCTGGCGTTCTATTAAGATCGCCAGGGTGGCTGCGGGAGGGTTTTTTTTAAATAAAAAAAAAACTATTTCATGCAGCCAACTGAAAGTTGGCTGCATGAAAGCCCACCAGAGGGCGCTCCGGAGGCCAAAAGTAACACGGAAGGCCGCAATGAGCGGCCTTCCGTCTTTTGCTTACTTCGTCGCCATGGCGACGAGCGGAGTGACGTCATGGACGTCAGCCGCCTCCGATCCAGCCCTTAGCGCTGGCCGGAACTATTTGTTCCGGCTGCGCAGGGCTCAGGCGGCTGGGGGGACCCTCTTTCGCCGCTGCTCGCGGCGGTTCGCCGCAGAGCGGCGGCGATCAGGCAGCACACGCGGCTGGCAAAGTGCCGGCTGCGTGTGCTGCACTTTATTTCATTAAAATCGGCCCAGCAGGGCCTGAGTGGCACCCTCTGGCGGTAATGGACGAGCTAAGCTCGTCCATACCGCTAAGGTGGTTAATGCATAAACACAGGAAAATTAATTTATTCTCTATATTTTTTTAAATTAGGTTCTTTAGAATGGTCACTATGTTTTACTGCCTAAAAATTGTTAGTTGCAACCACTGTTGCAGATGCCTGAAAAATTGGGCATTTGCCTTCCTAATAAATTGCTTGAGCATCACTTAGGTCCATCAACAAATGAGAAAAGAACTCCTCTAAGTGATCACCTGGAGTGGATGTAGTGTTGCGGTTGACCACAGCAAGAGGAGGATGAACGTGAACGTTGACAGCAGAAGAGGAAGAATAGCACTGCACTAGTAATAACACACTGTACAAACAGTAACAAATAATGTAACAGCAGGATCAGTCCTGAAAATAACATTTGGGGTCCCTAGCAACTAAATTGCAAGGAGCAGAGCACCTATGGAAGCAGCTACCCTACACTGGATCAGACAGAACTGCAGTTACAGCAAGCTATCTTTCCCTTACAGCACAGCTCCCTACACTGACTCCAGACAGGATGTAAAAGGGCTGCCAGGCTTGTTTCTTGTATTTGGGGGGGTAGTAAAAAATGTCAGCAGACTGTCCCACGCCGCCCGCCGCTGTCCTGGTCTCCGTTCTCATTATTCAGGCCGACAATCATGGCCACGTGGGCCCCGACGAACTGCGCAGGCATGGAACAGTCGGCTCCAAGGGGCTGGAGAGAGCCCCAGGTGAGTAAAGCTCATTTGAGGTAATTTGGCTGATAACTCCTTTAAGGGTGAAGTGTGAAAGGTTGTTGGTTGTTCCAGGAGCAGGTAGATGTAGCATGGGTCAGCACCACTCTTTTTCTGGCCCTAATAAATATGGAAATGAGATAGGCCTGATGGGGGTCCAGTCTGCACTGGTAACCCCTACGCACTGGCAGCTTAGAATCAAAGTGGTACGTTAGATACAGAGCATTGTTCTGACAGAACACCTTGCTTGTCTCTCCTCGCATAGATTAAAAACTCTTGCCTGTATCTCCTGCAAATCCTGATCCTCCTCTTGCTGCTAAGCAGCAGCCTGTAACTAAACATAGTCCACCTCAATCAAGCAGTGGGCAGAGGCAGTCACAGGAGCGATGTTTAGGCAGTGTCGCTGAGAACATTTGAGCAAGAAGACTGCCAGCTACAGGAGCATGGGTAGCAATACAACTCCATTAGTATGTTTTTACAAGTTTAATTTCTGTTGCTGGGTTCAAATATCTACCAGGTTTATTCATGCTGGTGCATAAGAGGCGGTGATCAATTGGGAGGAATGAACAGTGTTACTTTTTAACATGTTTATTTTTGGTCTTTAATAGAAACAAATTGAATTCAGATGCGCCCCCCCAGTATAGCCAAGTCACCCCCACCAGTAAAGGTAGCCAAATGGCCCTCTGCATAGCCAGATGTCTCCTCCCCCAGTATATGAAGCCAGATATAGCCAGTTAGCCCCTTCCCAGGCCAGGTAGGGATATCCACATGCCCATTTGGTATAGGTGCTCGGCCCACCGTCCTGCCCCACAGAGTTGTGAGCGGAGGAAGTGCCTCACTCAAGTGTCCAGAATTAATAGCCACATCTCACTGCATCCTTGCCGGAAAAAGTCTGATGTCCATAGTTCCAATTGGCGACTTTTGATGATTCCTAAGTGATTTGCATGTATTCATGGAGATTCCCAGAAGTACCAGCAGGAACCTATTCTCAGAAGTTAAATAAAGAAGAAAACCGAGAGCCCAATATAGTGTAGTAAGTATTGGAACAGGGAGGAATTAATGAATCGGAAGTATTATACTTACAAACCGGGGTTACCCCTAAGGCAACCACTGTAAAGGCAGATGGGGAGATTAGGCCTGTCCCCACTCAGGACTAAGATGTCGTTCTCTGTGGATAGAAGAAAAGGAAGGTGTACCACCCTTCCACCATGGGTGGATATCTTCATTTGTATAGGTGTACAGAGGCGCCAAAAGAACAAAATATGCTAAAATCGTTTAAAATGTTCAGGAGCCGGTGGTGGACCAGCCACTCCACAAAACAGACACGATGCTGTCGATTGAGGTAGTAACAATTTATTCACATACTCCTAGAAACATCTAGCAACGCGTTTCACAGTTGTCTTTTGCCCTACTACCCCATTTACCTTACTACACTGTTCCTTGTTTTTCCCATCTAACAGCTACTACATTCCCAGCTTCCTTCTCCCCTTACATTGTCAGCCTCACTCCCCCTTGCTATTATACACATCCCTCTACCCATACCCCTCCTCTATTATCTTGCACCACCACACTTGTGGTTTGTTGGTCCACATACATGTACAGATATAGTTGATGTATATTCTCGTATTGACACATATATATTTTGTTACTAGTTGGGAATAATAAGTTTTTGGTTGTACAATCTAGTTTTTACACTTCGATTGTCAATTGACTCAGAGATCTTATATATACATTTATGTGTATTTATTTATTTATATATGTAATTCATTCTACAACACACATCCCCACATATAGTCATGTCTCTTAATACCCAACTTCCACCATACAATTACACATACATGGCACAGTAATGCCACACACAGCGTTCTGATCATGCTTTTTATCTCTGTCAAATTTCAGTGTGATACTCCTGTTTATTGCCTGATGAAGCGGGACTATGCCCGTGAAACGGGTTGCCAGATGTTTCTAGGAGTATGTGAATAAATGGTTACTACCTCAATCGACAGTATCTTGTCTGTTTTGTGGAGTGGCTGGTCCACCACCGCCTCCTGAACGTTTTAAATTATTTTAGCATATTTTATTCTTCTGGCGCCTCTGTACACCTATACTATTCTCAGAAGTTACCTCTGCAGTAGAAAACCTCCCTGGGATTGAGGTAAAAAAAATCAGTGAGGGTTACTGAAAGCAAAACAGATCTTGGTTATGAAATAAGGCAAAATGCTCAAAACTATTTAGTGGGTGTCCTCTTTTAATATTGTAGTGCTGATATTTAATCTATGTATCTGAAGAGTTTCTTTATGCACCCACCATACTGGATTCTGCATAGACATTCCAGCATGTGCATCATAGAGCTGTGATTGCGATTGTGAGCGATGTTAGCACAAAACTGACATCTGGTGGTCGCACAGCAGTAACACTAATTTCACTGCTGTTGGTAGTTTTTCAGATTTGACTAGTACCGAGACCGCGAACTTATTCGTGCGAACGTCGGTGGTTCGCGTTCTCTGTGAACAGCGAACTATATGCAAGTTCAACCCACCCCCTATACTACATCATTAGGGTCAAGTTTGATCCTCTACATCACAATCAGCAGACACAGGGTAGCCAATCAGGCTACACTCCCTCCTGGAGCGCCCCACCCCTTATAAAAGGCAGGCAGCGACAGCCTTTTCACGCACTTGTGTGGCTGCAGTAATTAGAGAAGGGAGAGAACCTGCTGTAGACATAGGGAAAGCTTAGTTAGGCTCTTGTTAGGCTTGTTAGCTTGCCGATACCTATTGCTAAAAAGCACCCCTCAACAGCTCTTTTGAGGTGTGTGTGTGTGTGTGTGTGTGTGTGTGTGTGTGTGTGTGTGTGTGTGTGTGTGTGTGTGTGCGTGCGTGCGTGTGTGCGTGTGTGCGTGCGTGCGTGCGTGTGTGTCCCACAGACACTCGCATATACAGCCCTGTCAGTCAGTCGCAGCTGGCCCTTGGCCCCTTGGTAATTCCTACTGTGCCACTGCCAGGCCCAGCACATTCAGTGACTACCTGTGTGTGTGTGACAGCTGCACATTTGTAATACCAATCACTGCATACCTACCTGTTCAGTGCACCTACCTACATGAGCACACACAGTGTTATATGCCACCAGTCACTGCACCTGTTCACAGTACCTATGTGTGCGACAGCTGCACATTTGTAATACTAGTTATTGCATAATTGTTCACAGTACCTGTGTGACCACACGTTGTTCAATATACCAGTCCGTGCATACCTGTTAACTGCACCTGTGTGACAGCTGCACATTGTATTGTAATACCAGTCACTTCATACCTTTCACTGCACCTGTGTGACTGCACATTGTATTAGTCAAGTCAGTGCATACCTTTCACTTCATCCCCCCAATATGGGCAAAACAGGCAGAGGCAGGCCACCCGGCAGGTCTGTTTGAGGTCGTGATTTTGTGCGGCCCTGGACCAAAGTACAGTGTTCAGAAGGCGCGTGCCATCAACACCCTAGATTGTCAGGACGTAGTTTACTTTTTAACACAGAACACCTCAGCTTCCGCACAGAAGCATGGCATATCTTCCTCCTACTGCTCTGATTCTGGCACCCCACTTAACACTCAGTCGGCCTCCACCACCAAAGTGACCATCACCCCAGTGCTCAGCGGTGTGGACATTTTTTTGTGTGTCTGCCTCAGATGAGAGCAATGCCATCTGTACTCTCTGCCACCAAAGATTGAGCCGTGGAAAGACCAAGACCCGCGTAGGGACAACTTCCTTATGAAGGCACATGATGACAAAGCACAAACTGCAATGGGATGACCACCTGAGGAAAAGCAGCACACAAAAGCAAAGCGACACACCAACCGCAGTGAAAGATACCAGGCCTGCAATTATTTCTCAACTTTACCGTGATGTTGAAAGGTAAGTGGTGTCATCTCTGGCACACAGTGTTGGGTCAAGGGTCCATCTGACCACGTGGTCTGAAAAGCACGGTCAAGCCTGCACGAAGACTAAGTCAGTCCCCACACACAGCATCTCTGCCTGCATGCCATGTGACTGCCTGCCCCAAGACTAAGTCACACCCCACACAGAACCTCAGCCTGCAGGCCGCTTGACTGCCTTCTCCGCCACCACCAAGAGGGTCCAGGCGGATTCCTGAATTTTTAAGGCCGCTGCTAGCAGTGGCCGCTATAATAATTTTTCTGGTGCGTGTACATGCCTGCCTAATTTTACTGGCTGCACTGCAGCAACAAAACAAAAGGCATGTACATGTGTCAATTCCCCTTCGTGATCGATACCTTGCCGTGGTGAAGGGGCTTGCGTATCACAATAAAGCACTGACCGCCGGCTATATAAGGTTGTTGCTTCATTGTGGACAGACCAATTTCGATCAGCTGGACACTGTTGTTCTGTCATTGAGCTACCTCAGCCCGGTGACCATATAGGCTTGAAAACCGCTATCGCCTGCACTCTGGCCACGGTGCGCACCAGTCCAGCACGGCCGTCACTGCACAAACACAGCTGTTTGCGGTGCGTTACACGGTGAGTTTGGTCTGTCAGTGTGAAGCAGTACACTAATTATACTACCTGATTGATTGCACTTGATAAAGGGCATCCTGCCCGAAACTTTGTGCTGGTCATGTTATACTGTGTATATTGCCATGATGAAGCTTAAAATAAAGGGCAGATAGTAAGCCCGATACGCGTGAGTTGATCCTGTGATTTTATTGCACTGTCTGTGGATTTTTCTAATACATATATCAGCCTTTTTCTACTTCAACCTGGTCTGGTTTGCGGATCCCTTTTTTGCTCATCCATAAAATAAAGTGAAGCATTGGAAAAGTTTCCGCTGAGGGTTGAGTTCCTATGGAATGTATGCATACTGATGTATACACATGCAAGATCTTTTAAAGCACTTTAGGCCTCCAATTTAGCATACAATGTGATTTCTGCCATTAAAACGCTGCTGTGCGTCAAATACAGATTTTCCCCCGGGACTTTTGGCATGCATCCCACTACGCCATGCAAATTAGACCCCTTGAATCATAACTTTTGTGGCCAGCATAAATGTTTGTAGTTTTCAAAGTTCGCCTCCCCATTGAAGTCTATTGCAGTTTTGCAAAAGTTTGCACGAACCAAACTTTCGCAGAAGTTCGCGATCGAGGTTCGCAAACCGAAAATCGGAGGTTCGAGCCTTCTCTAATATGCATCCACCATATATGGCACATGATTTATTTTCTCTAGCTATTACCACAGGTTCTCTGACCGCTGAAGACGCCCCGTGCCGCAGGACCCCACCAAGTGATCTTTCCGGACCAAGGGAGAGACTCGAGTGTAACCCTCCCCAGACGTGGCAATTGCAGTGTTGGCAAGCGAAGTCAGGGCAGAAAACTCACTTGGCCAGGTTCCCGCACAGACTCAGCTTCTTCTACCTGCAGCCAGTGTCTTTCATTATGTGACTCATTAGTACATGCTGGCAAGTCACATGAGACACACCAGCTGCCGTAATGAGCTCCGGATTCTAGGTGGTGCTGAGGAGAAACCAATGAAGATGCCAGGAGCCTGGAGAGGTGAGTGTTGGGGACCCTGCCTACATTATCTATACCAGGGAGGGGATCTCTGCCTACCAATATGGGGGGGGGGGGGGGGGCTCTGCCTATCTATACTGGAGGAGGGGAACTCTGCCTACCTATACTGGGAGGGGGTTCTGCCTACCTACATCAGGGGGAGACCCTGGCTACCTATACTGTGGTGGTAGGGGGCCCCAAGATGAAGTTTGCCCTGGTGCCCCAAGACCCCTTAAAATGGCCCTGTGTGTGCGTGTTTTTTTTCGGGGGGGGGGGGGGGGGTGACACAGGACTTCTTGCCTGGTTTGACAAAAAGATGCTAGAAACGGCCCTGGTCTTCATACTATTTTGCTCAGTCTCTCATGTATCCTGTTTACATACAATACTAGGGCCTATTGCACTAGTAGTAATATTGCAGTGCAGAGACAGCGCACAGAAATATTATCGTTACTACAGCAGCAGTGTGCAATGAGTTATACCATTAGCACGACCCACAGTACTCAAGTAATGCTAGCCTTGCTACAGAAATGCGTGTTACTGTAGTAATGCATGCTTGTGGTACTCAAGTACAGCGTAACTGGTTGCGGTAGTACCAGTAATATTGCCATGTGCTGTCTCTGCGTGGCAATATTACCGTTAGTTATTGCATCAAGACCATTAATCATTAATGGCTGTGTGTTGAGTAATTTTGATGGAACGGCAGTTTACATTATATCAAAGTGCCATATCATCAGTGTTGTCCCATAAAAAGATCAAATATTTACAAAAATGTGAGAAGTGTACTTACTTTTGTGAGATACTATACATGTAGTAATAAAGATAAGTAGTGATAAAGTTTTTACTGATTAAATAGAGACATGGATAAAACATCAAAACTGCTCTAGCCCATAAGGGGAAAACAGGTCTAGGTGAAAAGTAATTAAACATGTAAGAAATGCATAGCAAAATGCTAAAACGCGCTAGCGATTGTGATGAACCATTTTGGAGCGATTTTATAGCGATTTTATCAAGCGATTTCAAAAGAATTTTCACTGCACTTTTGCTTTCCTATAATTTTTATAGAATCGCAATTGCTGAAAATAATGCTACATGCAGCGCTTTTGCTAAATAAAATCACTCCAGCGTGAAATAACCCATAGGGTTACATTATCCAAGCATTTTCCAAAAACAATTGGAAAAATTGTTCTTAGTAGTGTAAAACAGCCCTAACCATTTTGATAAATTTGCACCGCAGTTCCTTATTGTACCTGCAGGTGGCAGTAGGAGCGCTGATATCTAAGATCAGACACTAGCAGTCTGGGGAATAATCATGTAGGACCTGTACACTTCTTGGAACCATATGTTTGAGATCGTAACCATAGTGCAAATATTGAACAGTGTATTGTGTACATAGGAATCACACATGCATTATTGATTGACAAGATGATTGGTGAGTTTCATTCCTTTGCTGTAGTATGAGAAGGATACACGGCGCATTGTCATCCGTCCAGGGTTGCATTACCACAGGGCTGCATACACAGGGGATACACGGCACACTGTCATCCATCCAGGGCTGCAGGCTGCGATCACCACAGGGCTGCATACACTGGGGATACACGGCACATTGTCATCCATCCAGGGCTGCAGGCTGCGATCCCCTCAGGGCTATATACACAGGAGATACACAGCACATTGTCATCCATTCAGGGCTGCAGGCTGTGATCCCCTCAGGGCTGCATACACTGGGGATACACAGCACATTGTCATCCATCCAGGGCTGCAGGCTGCAATCCCCTCAGGGCTGCATACACTGGGGATACACGGCACACTGTCATCCATCCAGGGCTGCAGGCTGCGATCACCACAGGGCTACATACACTGGGGATACACGGCACATTGTCATCCATTCAGGGCTGCAGGCTGTGATCCCCTCAGGGCTGCATACACTAGGGATACACAGCACATTGTCATTCATCCAGGGCTGCAGGCTGCGGTCCCCTCAGGGCTGCATACACAGGGGATACACGGCACACTGTCATCCATCCAGGGCTGCAGGACGGCACATTGCCATCCATCCAGGGCTGCAGGACGGCACATTGCCATCCATCCAGGGCTGCAGGCTGCGATCCCCTCAGGGCTGCATACACTGGGGATACACAGCACATTGCCATCCATCCACTGCTGCAGGCTGCAATCACCACAGGGCTGCATACACGGGGGATACACGGCACATTGCCATCCATCCAGGGCTGCAGGCTGTGATCACCTCAGGGCTGCATACACTGGGGATACACGGCACATTGTCATCCATCCAGGGCTGCAGGCTGAGCACATCGCAGGGCTGCATACACTGGGGATACACAGCACATTGTCATCCATCCAGGGCTGCAGGCTGCGATCCCCTCAGGGCTGCATACACTGGGGATACACGGCACACTGTCATCCATCCAGGGCTGCAGGCTGCGATCACCACAGGGCTGCATACACTGGGGATACACGGCACACTGTCATCCATCCAGGGTTGCAGGCTGCGATCACTACAGGGCTGCATACACTGGGGATACACGGCACACTGTCATCCATCCAGGGCTGCAGGCTGCGATCACCACAGGGCTGCATACACTGGGGATACACAGCACATTGTCATCCATCCAGGGCTGCAGGCTGCGATCACCACAGGGCTGCATACATGGGGATACACGGCACATTGTCATCCATCCAGGGCTGCAGGTTGCGATCACCACAGGGCTTCATACGCTGGGAATACACAGCACATTGCCATCCATCCAGGGCTGAAGGCTGCGATCACCACAGGGCTGCATACATGGGGATACACAGCACATTGTCATCCATCCAGGGCTGCAGGCTGCGATCACCACAGGGCTGCAAACATGGGGATACACGGCACATTGTCATCCATCCAGGGCTGCAGGCTGTGATCACCACAGGGCTGCATACACTGGGGATACACAGCACATTGCCATCCATCCAGGGCTGCAGGCTGCGATCACCACAGGGCTGCATACATCGGGATACACGGCACATTGTCATCCATCCAGGGCTGCAGGCTGTGATCACCCCAGGGCTGCATACACGGGGGATACACAGCACATTGCCATCCATCCAGGGCTGCAGGCTGCGATCACCACAGGGCTGCATACATGGGGATACATGGCACATTGTCATCCATCCAGGGCTGCAGGCTGCGACCACCACAGGGCTTCATACGCTGGGAATACACAGCACATTGCTATCCAACCAGGGCTGCATACACTGGGGATACACAGCACACTGTCATCCATCCAGAGCTGCAGGAAGGCACATTGTCATCCATCCAGGGCTGCAGGCTGCGATCACCACAGGGCTGCATACACTGGGGATACACAGCACATTGTCATCCATCCAGGGCTGCAGGCTGCGATCCCCTCAGGGCTGCATACACTGGGGATACACAGCACATTGTCATCCATCCAGGGCTGCAGGCTGCGATCACCACAGGGCTGCATACACTGGGGATACACGGCACACTGTCATCCATCCAGGGCTGCAGGCTGCGATCACTACAGGGCTGCATACACTGGGGATACACGGCACACTGTCATCCATCCAGGGCTGCAGGCTGCGATCACCACAGGGCTGCATACACTGGGGATACACGGCACACTGTCATCCATCCAGGGCTGCAGGCTGCGATCACCACAGGGCTGCATACACTGGGGATACACGGCACATTGTCATCCATTCAGGGCTGCAGGCCGTGATCACCCCAGGGCTGCATACACGGGGGATACACAGCACATTGCCATCCATCCAGGGCTGCAGGCTGCAATCACCACATGGCTGCATACACTGGGGATACACAGCACATTGCCATCCATCCAGGGCTGCAGGCTGCGATCACCACAGGGCTGCATACATGGGGATACACAGCACTTTGCCATCCATCCAGGGCTGAAATCACCACAGGGCTGCATACACTGGGGATACACAGCACATTGTCATCCATCCAGGGCTGCAGGCTGCGATCACCACAGGGCTGCATACACTGGGAATACACAGCACATTGTCATCCATCCAGGGCTGCAGGCTGCAATCACCACAGGGCTTCATACGCTGGGAATACACAGCACATTGCCATCCATCCAGGGCTGCAGGCTGTGATCACCACAGGGCTTCATACGCTGGGAATACACGGCACATTGTCATTCATCCAGGGCTGCAGGCTGCGATCACCACAGGGCTGCATACACTGGGGATACACAGCACATTGTCATCCATCCAGGGCTGCAGGCTGCGATCACCACAGGGCTGCATACATGGGGATACACGGCACATTGTCATCCATCCAGGGCTGCAGGCTGCGATCACCACAGGGCTTCATACGCTGGGAATACACAGCACATTGCCATCCATCCAGGGCTGAAGGCTGTGATCACCACAGGGCTGCATACACTGGGGATACACAGCACATTGCCATCCATCCAGGGCTGCAGGCTGCGATCACCACAGGGCTGCATACATCGGGATACACGGCACATTGTCATCCATCCAGGGCTGCAGGCTGTGATCACCCCAGGGCTGCATACACGGGGGATACACAGCACATTGCCATCCATCCAGGGCTGCAGGCTGCAATCACCACAGGGCTGCATACATGGGGATACATGGCACATTGTCATCCATCCAGGGCTGCAGGCTGCGACCACCACAGGGCTTCATACGCTGGGAATACACAGCACATTGCTATCCAACCAGGGCTGCATACACTGGGGATACACAGCACACTGTCATCCATCCAGAGCTGCAGGACGGCACATTGTCATCCATCCAGGGCTGCAGGCTGCGATCACCACAGGGCTGCATACACTGGGGATACACAGCACATTGTCATCCATCCAGGGCTGCAGGCTGCGATCACCACATGGCTGCATACACTGGGGATACACAGCACATTGCCATCCATCCAGGGCTGCAGGCTGCGATCACCACAGGGCTGCATACATGGGGATACGCAGCACATTGCCATCCATCCAGGGCTGAAATCACCACAGGGCTGCATACACTGGGGATACACAGCACATTGTCATCCATCCAGGGCTGCAGGCTGCGATCATCACAGGGCTGCATACACTGGGGATACACAGCACATTGCCATCCATCCAGGGCTGCAGGCTGCGATCACCACAGGGCTGCATACACTGGGGATACACAGCACATTGCCATCCATCCAGGGCTGCAGGCTGCGATCACCACAGGGCTGCATACACTGGGGATACACAGCACATTGTCATCCATCCAGGGCTGCAAGCTGCGATCCCCTCAGGGCTGCATACACTGGGGATACACAGCACATTGTCATCTATCCAGGGCTGCAGGCTGCGATCCCCTCAGGGCTGCATACACAGGGGATACACGGCACACTGTCATCCATCCAGGGCTGCAGGACGGCACATTGCCATCCATCCAGGGCTGCAGGCTGCGATCCCCTCAGGGCTGCATACACTGGGGATACACAGCACATTGCCATCCATCCACTGCTGCAGGCTGCGATCACCACAGGGCTGCATACACGGGGGATACACGGCACATTGCCATCCATCCAGGGCTGCAGGCTGTGATCACCTCAGGGCTGCATACACTGGGGATACACAGCACATTGTCATTCATCCATCCAGGGCTGCAGGCTGCAATCACCACAGGGCTGCATACACGGGGGATACACGGCACATTGCCATCCATCCAGGGCTGCAGGCTGTGATCACCACAGGGCTGCATACACTGGGGATACACGGCACATTGTCATCCATCCAGGGCTGCAGGCTGAGCACATCGCAGGGCTGCATACACTGGGGATACACAGCACATTGTCATCCATCCAGGGCTGCAGGCTGCGATCCCCTCAGGGCTGCATACACTGGGGATACACGGCACACTGTCATCCATCCAGGGCTGCAGGCTGCGATCACCACAGGGCTGCATACACTGGGGATACACGGCACACTGTCATCCATCCAGGGCTGCAGGCTGCGATCACTACAGGGCTGCATACACTGGGGATACACGGCACACTGTCATCCATCCAGGGCTGCAGGCTGCGATCACCACAGGGCTGCATACACTGGGGATACACGGCACACTGTCATCCATCCAGGGCTGCAGGCTGCGATCACCACAGGGCTGCATACACTGGGGATACACGGCACATTGTCATCCATTCAGGGCTGCAGGCCGTGATAACCCCAGGGCTGCATACACGGGGGATACACAGCACATTGCCATCCATCCAGGGCTGCAGGCTGCAATCACCACATGGCTGCATACACTGGGGATACACAGCACATTGCCATCCATCCAGGGCTGCAGGCTGCGATCACCACAGGGCTGCATACATGGGGATACACAGCACTTTGCCACCCATCCAGGGCTGAAATCACCACAGGGCTGCATACACTGGGGATACACAGCACATTGTCATCCATCCAGGGCTGCAGGCTGCGATCACCACAGGGCTGCATACACTGGGAATACACAGCACATTGTCATCCATCCAGGGCTGCAGGCTGCAATCACCACAGGGCTTCATACGCTGGGAATAAACAGCACATTGCCATCCATCCAGGGCTGCAGGCTGTGATCACCACAGGGCTTCATACGCTGGGAATACACGGCACATTGTCATTCATCCAGGGCTGCAGGCTGCGATCACCACAGGGCTGCATACACTGGGGATACACAGCACATTGTCATCCATCCAGGGCTGCAGGCTGCGATCACCACAGGGCTGCATACATGGGAATACACAGCACATTGCCATCCATCCAGGGCTGAAGGCTGCGATCACCACAGGGCTGCATACATGGGGATACACAGCACATTGTCATCCATCCAGGGCTGCAGGCTGCGATCACCACAGGGCTGCAAACATGGGGATACACGGCACATTGTCATCCATCCAGGGCTGCAGGCTGTGATCACCACAGGGCTGCATACACAGGGGACACACAGCACATTGCCATCCATCCAGGGCTGCAGGCTGCGATCACCACAGGGCTGCATACATCGGGATACACGGCACATTGTCATCCATCCAGGGCTGCAGGCTGTGATCACCCCAGGGCTGCATACACGGGGGATACACAGCACATTGCCATCCATCCAGGGCTGCAGGCTGCGATCACCACAGGGCTGCATACATGGGGATACATGGCACATTGTCATCCATCCAGGGCTGCAGGCTGCAACCACCACAGGGCTTCATACGCTGGGAATACACAGCACATTGCTATCCAACCAGGGCTGCATACACTGGGGATACACAGCACACTGTCATCTATCCAGAGCTGCAGGACGGCACATTGTCATCCATCCAGGGCTGCAGGCTGTGATCACCACAGGGCTGCATACACTGGGGATACACGGCACATTGCCATCCATCCAGGGCTGCAGGCTGCGATCACCACAGGGCTGCATACACTGGGGATACACAGCACATTGCCATCCATCCAGGGCTGCAGGCTGCGATCACTACAGGGCTGCATACATGGGGATACGCAGCACATTGCCATCCATCCAGGGCTGCAGGCTGCGATCACCACAGGGCTGCATACACTGGGGATACACAGCACATTGCCATCCATCCAGGGCTGCAGGCTGTGATCACCCCAGGGCTGCATACACGGGGGATACACAGCACATTGCCATCCATCCAGGGCTGCATACACAGGGGACACACAGCACATTGCCATCCATCCAGGGCTGCAGGCTGTGATCACCACAGGGTTGCATACACTGGGGATACACAGCACAGTGCCATCCACCCAGGGCTGCAGGCTGTGATCACCACAGGGCTGCATACACTGGGGATACACAACACATTGTCATCCATCCAGGGCTGCAGGACGGCACATTGCCATCCATCCAGGGCTGCAGGCTGCGATCACCACAGGGCTGCATACACTGGGGTTACACAGCACATTGCCATCCATCCAGGGCTGCAATCACCACAGGGCTGCATACACTGGGGATACACAACACATTGTCATCCATCCAGGGCTGCAGGACGGCACATTGCCATCCATCCAGGGCTGCAGGCTGCGATCACCACAGGGCTGCATACACTGGGGTTACACAGCACATTGCCATCCATTCAGGGCTGCAGGCTGCGATCACCACAGGGCTGAATATGATATATTTACAAAACTAAAATACTTATAATTATATTCCTATATCTTATTACATTAATTAATAATTAGTAACCTGCCAAAAAGTATTACTTGGTAATTAGATTTTTAAAAATGTATTCATCTGGACCTATTCCAGTACCAATAGAGAGCAACATTATAGATTAACCAGAGATTAGATGGTAAGTTTATATCCATTTACTTTTGTCTATTCACTGAAAATACATGAGACACCAAATTAGAAAATGGAGATTTTATAGTGCGGCAGGCACTGGACAAACAAAGTATTCTTGCATGACCGGGGGACGGTAATGTTGGTAGGTGGGGCAGTGTACAGATTTTACATTCATTACTGTATTCTTAAAGAAAAATAAAAAAAATCATTTTTTAAAAATAAATACATTAAAAAAAAATTCAACAGCAAAGCTGACCTCATCCCTATACATAAGTAAGAAATGTCTAGTACAGGGTTTTAACTAGATAATAGGAACACTTTCAACATACTGAAACCCCAATCCCCTCCAGAAGACAGTTTGTTTAACAACATTAACCTGTAAAATCATTAGGAAAACAATTTACACTAAAAATACTATCACTAATATCAAAAATACTATCACATGGTTTTGATAGTATTTAAAATATTTAGTTACTTGAAAATAAAAAAAATAATTAAATTGCAAATCTGTGTGTCTGTCTATCTATCTATCTATCTATCTATCGTACATCCATTTATTTTTAAGCATTAAATATTGATTGATAAATATAAATTATTTACATTTCAGATAACTGTATTCATAATTTACTCTAATACAACTTTTTTTTTTTTAGACAAATTAGGTAATTCATTTACCGAGCAGTCACACGATGGGTGAATGGGTGTTTAGGATGAGGTGAGACGTCCTATTCCATCCTGTGTTGTCAGAAAAGTCAGGGAGGCTTTCCCAGACCCTGAAGGACATTGCATGGGTTTTAGACCAAGCAATGAAGACGCTGCAGAGTACATGGTTTTGGATGATTAATGTTACCTAAAATTTATTTAGCTAACGGTGACATAATTTAGGTATGCGTTTGTTTGTTTTTTATAATGTCAATATTGTGTTCTAATAATTCAACATTCGTTAGCTGTAACAAATATATTTTATTAACATGTTTACATTTGAAAAAAAAATAGAAAAAATTAGTCATTAATGATATATATATATATATATATATATATATATATATATATATATATATATAAATACAGAGGGTGCTGCAGCACACAACAGGAAAATAGTGACAGGGGCTCTTGGTTACGCTTTAACGCGTTTAAGCTCACCAACTGCGCCAAAGTGTCCCCGATCTGGTGAGTCCTACTCTAACCAGGCAAAAATGCTTGTTTTTATCAGCAATGATAAAAACAAGCATTTTTGCCTGGTTAGAGTAGGACTCACCAGATCGGGGACACTTTGGCGCAGTTGGTGAGCTTAAACGCGTTAAAGCGTAACCAAGAGCCCCTGTCACTATTTTCCTGTTGTGTGCTGCAGCACCCTCTGTATTTATATATTTCTTATGGAGATTGGGGTTCTCCAGTGCTGCGTGCATGCTTTGCATAGTATTGCAATAAAATCGGTTTGTGCTGCTCATCCCTTGGCTTATATATATATATATATATATCTATCTATATATATATATATATATATATATATATATATATATATATATATATATACATACTGGTGAAACTAATTTTGAACTTTGATGTATGGACTGTCAAAATATCAATCACATATCATAGGGGGGAGAAAAAAACAACCTTTCTGTTGATTAATAACAGTGAATATACATAGTTAAATGATAACTATATGTTTGTTTGTTTTTTCGTTTTTTTTTAATATATCATTAAAAATAATTAGATATTGTTTTAAATGTTATAGTCAATTAAAAGAAAAAAAACTAGGTAAGATTTTTTTCATTATGTTTTGCAACAACATTACATATTACTGGAAAAAATTAGCTTTACATAAAATTACAACCAAACATTGTAATTTGATTTTTTTACATGCCAATTAACAAAAAAAAGAGTGCCATATAAATTATCCTAAGTATAAATTTACTGTTGTCTAATTACTCTGAGGCTAGGATCACAGTGGAACGTTGCAGAACAGAGTTATGAAATTTTATAAACACAGCTTACCGGACTGCAATAAAAAGTCTATGCGATGTTCACAGTGTGACGTTACCGTTGCATTGTATCGTGTAGCTTTATGATAACGCACTGCTTTAGTGTTTTACCTCTAAACAGACAGGTTATTAGGTACAGGAAATAATATTTTTCATTGCCTGTCTGTTTTACTGTACCTATTCTATGTGACGGTAACGCAGCGTTAATCTGCGTTACCACTTTTTTGTTGCATTGCATTGTAATGTTGCATTGCAACTTTACAACGCAAGTCCCACTGTGAACCTAGCCTAAAACGTTGACACTAACATTCTTTATGTTTACTTTGTACAGTGCCACAGAATATATTGGTGCTATACCGCAGTACAGCAGTACAGTGGAGAGTGTCCTAGTCTACTGTCTCTGTGCGTGGTTTTCAAGTTGCACAGTAGCACAGAAAAAGCAGCTTCATAGGGTAATTAAGGTTGCCCAGAGGATAGTTGGCTGTCCTCTCCTTCCATTAGAAGAATTATATACGTCTTATTGTTTCAGGAATATTAAGAAAATTTTAAGCGACGCCTCACATCCAGGACATGAGTTATTTGAACATCTGCCTTCTGGAAAACGTTTTAGACTTATAAAAACTAAGACAAATAGACTAAAGAACAGTTTTTATCCTTCAGCCATTTCTATGTTAAATGCTGCTAAGTGGCCATGTTGATAAGGGCTGTGTGCAATGTAATGTATGTAAGAATGGAATGTTATGCTGTCTTCGCTTTTGCTGGAAAATTGCACTTAAGAATTTCGTTGTACAATTTCGGTTGTTACAATGACAATAAAGATTTTCTAATCTATTCTATTCTATATAAAAAAAAAAATCAATAATAATAATAAGTTCAATCAAATAAGTAAGCCAATTTTTGTAACCAACTTGTGATATACAGATCAAAGCAACTTTTGAATTGACTTAACATATCTTCTTTGTTAGGTGTGGGTATTTTTTTGAAATTTTCTTTGACAAACTACGGTAAGCCTTTGATACCCAATTGGTAGTAGCAGTGCCTTCTGAAAACCTAAGGCTGTCAGCCAGAATGTCTTTCAAAAACGCATAATTGCGCTTATTGTAGCATGGTTTTGTTAACCAATTTTATCTGCCTTTTGGCGCAGAAATTGCAAATTGCTTTGGACCTAGTTCTCTACTAAAGCCGTTTTATTACCACAGCTTGTGCTCGGTTTGTGTTGTGATTGTTAGACAGTGCAGCTAGAATGGTTCACTCTTCCATGCTGTCAATTCTGAAGTGAAGTCTTTTTGTTCTGTATTTTAGGACATTGCTGTGGTACACTTCTAAAGGTCCTGTGTGGCATCCCTATGAAATCTGCAGTTACATCTAGAACTATTTTTTCAAGGGTTTTGTAGGCCAATGTATCAAAATGTAGCCAACATCCTTCTCACTCTTGAGCATCGGTTAATGGTGCATGTGAGCATCATTGAATTATTCCTTCCATCCATTCATGTTTGTTAATCACATGATGCAGTACAGTTTTTATTTTTATTTTTCCTCATTGTTTTTGCAGTGTTTTACACTCCCAACAGAAGTGTGTGCTCAGCTTTTCAATCTAGAACTTAAAGGGGAACATTCAGCACTCTCTCTTGCTGCTGCTTTTAATTGCCATATATTGTATTGGAGGTCAATCATAGCATATTTCTCGCACACAATTTTTACTGAGACTACTATGGCGGTCTGTTGCTAAATGTGGAATGTCAAGTTGTTTACCTATTGCCCAGTTCTATTGATACTAATTCATACTTCTCAATGGCACTTGAGGAAGTGCCCTGAGTAACCTGCAGAATCTCGAAATGAACAACCGTATACAGCAGAAGCCAGGTCCAGAAATATTTATACACAGTATTAAGCAGTGTGACAGTTAAAGGCCAATCACCTCATTTTGTCACTGGAATGTTTCCTATATCTTCATGAATTTAATCTTTTTCTTTTTGTCATGCATTGTGAATTGCAGGAAAACAGTAGGGGTTTTTTGTTTTTTTTACAGTCTCGGAGAGTGGAATATAAATTTTTAACTAACCCCAAAACATCTATACAGTGAGCTATATTACTGTAACTAGATCCGGAACATAGTTGTTGACGCAGCCAGTGGTAAATTTCCACTTTTGATTTATGGTTGAGATTCGAAAAATGAATAACAACATTGACAATCTTTGCCAACACCGCATACAAATGACAGCAGATCCATCCATTTGCATATTGGTTGATTGTACAGGTTGGTGACATGTTGGATCTGCTTGACATTTCTCTTTGCTAATAACCTCATCCAAACAAGACTCAAAAACAAGAAAAGAAAATTAAAGAAACTTTCTCATGTCTACTGTACATCATTTTTCATACCAACAATGTCTTCAACGGGGATAGTAGGAGCAGGTTAATTATGTATTGGTTCTAATAGGTTAACTTCAGACTCAGTGACAGTGATATCTTTCGAGTCACACTCATTACCGCTGGCAAATTGGTCTGCTCATAACAATCAGTAATTTCAAGAGTGTCCAAAAACACTGAGGCACTTGTTGACATCGGGATAGTTTTTATGCTAACTTCATGTGTGCGACTCTCAATCGGCACAGCACATCAGTCTGTGTACAACAAGCCAAGTGTATTTGAGAAGGTATATAGGACTCTAACAGTACAACAGTTTTGCCATATTAAAATTATAACATTTACCTTACTTTTAAAATTCAGTGACCAATATAACTAATAGGAGGTGGGGTTTCAGGAGGATGCTATCCATCCCTGCTGGACAGGACTGACACTTGTAGGTAGGTGTTTTTACTCAAGATTTTTGCCTGATGTATTCTTTAAGAATACATCTGGCAAAAATCTTGTGTAAAAACACCGATGTAATCTTTAAGACTACATATGGCAAAAATCTTGCGCTCCATTTTAGTGCTATTCGGTCCAGTACGTGAACTGGAAGTACTTGTCCAACACAGATGTAGTTAGTTTGCTAAAGTCAGGTACAGATTGCGCCTGACTTTAAAGTTTAAAGGCTATCCAAGGTGATTAATAAAAATCTAGCTTTACTTAGCTGAGGCTTCTTTGAGCCCTTAGAGGTCATGTCTGTCCCTCAACGCAGCTCTGGTCTTCTCTCTTGTCCCTCTGACAGGCTCTGAAGCATCACGACCCCTGATGGGTCAGCGTCTTCTGCGCATGCGAGTGCGCCCACATCACAAGTGGCCTAGTGGAGCCTGCACAGCACAGGTACAGTACGCTCCTGATGACATGGGTGCATTCGTCCGCACAGAAGACGCACGTGCAGGCGAATGTGTGTTCCTTCAGAGGCTGCCAGCGGGACCCAGGAGAAGACCGGAGCTGCAGCGAAGGACACGTGACCTCTAGGGGCTGAGAGAAGCCCCAGCTAAGGAAAGCTAGATTTTATTCATCACCTCGAATATGCTTTAACATCTGCACTGTTAAATCTATGCAATGTTCACAGTGCATCTGGTGCAGACTATGCAGTGCGATCTTATTAAGGGCATTATCCCATGGCACTGCATGCAGTGAGTTACTGCATAACACGCACTAACTGTGAAAGAGAAGCATCCTTTTCATTGACTGTGTGCTTCACTGTATACGATGAATGCATCGCAAATCTTACTGTGAATCAGAATTATTACACAGATAGAGCGTATCGTACAAGGAATTATTGTTAGCACAGACAGCTTAGTGTTTGCGGAACGGTAGACAGTTTGCGGGGGAGATGCAGCTTGCCAGGGGTAAATGAACACATGAGGGTACATATTGACATTGACACACATTACATATTGGCAGTGGCTATTTGAGTGTGTGTGTGTGGGGGGAGGAAAGGTAAGTCAATGGCCAGGACAACCTTGGGGAAAAATAGAGTTCCTATGCATGAAAACCCTAGTGAAGATAGACCTGCTGTCATTATTATGGGTTTTTTTATGGCCAATATTAATGTCACAATAGGGATGGTCCATGAGATGCTAATAAGTTTGGGTTGATGCAAAATTTCTGATTGTATGCAGTTTGGAAGTAAACAAAATTCAGCACCTGGTACATTCGAGTGGTTTATTGCCAAACTGCATACACTCGCATAAAATTAGCATGAATTTTGGACTATCGAGGATGCATACACACATCCAACTTTGATTGGCCAATCACTGTCCAATGTTACCACTTCCATGTAGTATTAAGGCCAACAGATTTTGAATACTATAAAACAGATTGTGTAGATAAACTCTCATAAGACATGGAAGCAGTAAAATTAGCCAGTTTTTAGGCATTATAAGTACATCATTGACAATCCACACTTCATGCTAGAATCAGGTTCAGCATCACCACCATAAGACAGTTTCTAGATGTTTAGGAGTTTAGCTAAAAATGAATACATAGTAGTTCTCTGTTGACTATTTTAATGCTAGGTGCTCACAATACAATTTTCTGGCAATTTTACCTGCCAGATCGATTTTTTCCAACATGTCCAATCTAAATTTCGATGGATTTTCCAATCGATTTTCTGTTTCTGGAAAATTCAGATCAGACATGTTGGGGGGCGGGGGGGGGGGGGACAGAAAAAATTAGATCCTGCAGGTAAATCTGCCAGAAAATTGTACTGTGTGTACCTAGCATAAGAGAAAAAGATAAATACAGGCAGCCCCCTACTTACAAACGACTCAAGTTATGTTATCTTAATGTACAAATTATACAATACTATTTTTATTACATATTTTTGTTATTAAATGTTACAATTTTGTATAAACTGTTATAATCAAGTTTAAAACACTTTAAACGACTACTGTAGGGGGGTATGGGGAAAATGAGTTGAACTTACCTGGGGCTTCTAATGGTCCCCCGCAGACGTCCTGTGCCTGCACAGCCGTTTACCGATGCTCCAGCCCCGCCTCTGGTTCACTTCTGGAACTTCTGACTTTAAAGTTGGAAAACCACTGCGCCTGCGCCCTCACTCCAGCTGACTTCACCAGGAGTGTGTTGCGCAAGCCCAGTACAGTCTGCGCCTGCACCTGGTGACGTCAACGGAAGCAAGGGCACAGCCAATCAGGCACAGTGGTTTTCAGACTTTAAAGTCGGAAATTCCAGAAGTGAACCGGAGGCGGGGCCGGAGCATCGGTGAGTGGCTGCGCGGGCACAGGAGGTCTGCAGGGGACCATTAGAAGCCCCAGGTAAGTTCAACTCTTTTCGCCCCCTACAGTACTCCTTTAATAGCACATTTGAAACAACAAAAAAACATTGTTTATGCTATATGTCCAAATCCATATGCCAAAAAGTAAATTGTTTATGCACATTTGTTTATCTACATCCACATCTATAAACACAGGACTCACCTTACAAACACATTCAGCAGATAAAGAAATGTGAGGCACTGTGCCTCTTTTCTTTTCAAATTAAAATCTCCCTGAATGGAACCTGTTTGTAAGTAGGGGACCGCCTGTACCTTTCCAACAGCAGAACGTTTTGCTGTGCAAAGTGTACCACCTTTGTGATAACTAAAGCCTGGTACATACAATTTAGATTAGCCAATCGCTGACCAATTTTACCACCTCCATGTAGTATGAGAGTTTACATACACAATCTGCTCATAGCATTCAAAATCTGTTTGCACTCATATTGCATGGAGAGTCAGGGATTGGCCAATCAAAATTGCATTTGTGGATGCACCTTTAGTAGTAACTGAAATGATCTAGGATCTTTTTTTTCAATACAACATACAGTATATACACCCAGATGGCAGATCTGAGATAGTTTAGCGCTCTAAATCCTGGTACGCACTTTCAAATATTGATTGACCACTAACCAATTTTACCACATCTGCGTAATATGAGAGTCAACAAATTTTATATGTTATAAGCAGATTGTGTAGGGAATGTCTCATAGTACATTGAGGTAGGTAAAATTGGTCAGTAATTGGTCAATCAAAATTCAAGGTGTGTACCAAGCTTTAGGTTAAGTTCACACTACGTGCATTGCAAATAGCCCAACATAGGCATAAAGCAGCACATACAGGTTTGTTTGTTTTTCAAAGCGGACTGGTAACATGCAAGTTATTGCACACATTATTCAGATACTTAGGGATTTGTATAACACTATAATGACATCGCTCAGGTGAGAATACACATAGCATTACAATCACTGACCAATTTTACCACTTTCATGTAGTATGAGAGCCAACAGATAATATTTATTATGAACAGACTATGCAGGTAAGCTTTAAAACAACATTAAAGTGGTAAAATTGGCCAATCAAAATTGGATGTGTGCATACACCTTAGTGGGCTTGATTCACAAAGCCGTGCTAACTGTTTAGCACGGGTGTGCTAAACAGTTAGCACGTGAAGTGCCATTCGCTGACTTTTGCGAGCGCAAAAGTCCGCGATCGCTTGAATCGCGGCACTTTGCGTGCGCAAAAGTCCACGAATGTGCTAAACAGTTAGCACGGCTTTGTGAATCAAGCCCATTGAGTCTTGGCCAGCATTTTTTATATATAGTATTCAGCATTCATCCAAACTGCCTAGGAGAAAATGTAGGGAAAAAAAATTAAATTGAATAAGTGTGGCGATGTAATTTAGTTGGAAATAGTTGAAAAATAGAAAACGATATTTATCACATTTCTTTAGAGATGTTAGGTCATTTAGGTTGCCAAAGTTCTTGTGGATCTACATTTTCCAACATTTTGAGCGGATTCACTTTTCCTTACCTTCCTCATCCATCTGAAAGAAAAATCGGATCCTTACCTAAATATTACTACAGACACAAAGCATTATATTAGACATGAAAAGAAAACAAAATCATAAATCAGCATATTAAAGAATGAATGGTTTTCAAACTCTCCCACCTTAAACAAAGAATTATGTGAATGATTTTGAGGTCATTGGCAGCAAAATAAATATATATGAAATATCGATAAAATGTTTTATTCGGTGGAATTGCCACACGTCGTCAGATATCATAAATATTCAATAAATTACGTACATATCAGCATATTAACAAAACAATGAAAAAGACGCACAAATGTTTGTTATACAAACAATTAAATATAACACTACTAACCACAAAAAGGCAGAACAAGGAAAACGTGACATACAGGAATATTTGTATCATCTCTTCATCAATCATCACTAGCTACATTCACTCCCATTAAAGTTACTCTGTAAAATATGAGCGAAAAATAGTTATGAGACCAGAGTCCATACAGTACATGGGAAACCACTTATAGGTCATTGTACTGACTCCACTTCAAACACTACCCAACACAGCTGAAAAGCAGCATAGCAGGGTTCCCAACTTATCAGTCTACATAACGAATTGCTGGGATACTGCTAAAGTCCATCACAGGATAGTCTATATGTATATTTCAGAAGGTGGCTGGGAACCTCATATGATAGTAGTGCCTCACCCCATAGGACGTCACCAGAGGTCCAGCGTTCACATTGAGGAGAGCTGGCAGCATGGAAGTTGACCTCTGTAGAAAGTGGTTGTAGGTCCATGTCTGGGGTAGATCTGGAATGGAGATCTCTGGCTCCTGGTTTTTCTTCATGATGTTCTCTATGCTGAAGGAGCACTTGTTTGGAGGCTGTTGCGTACTGGAGATCTGCTGGGTTTTGGGCTCTGGGTTTAGTCCGTGGATGTTGGTGGTGATCTTCCTCTGGGACACATCCTGGTATGGGAGCTGGTGATGGGTAGGGATGAGCAGTCTCTCAGGACCTGACATTGGTGGTAGGGCATGCTGCTGGAGATAAGTCTGTGGAGGAAGAGCTCTGTATGGCCTGTAGTGGAAGGGGTGATAAACCATCATGCCATCTTTTAAGAACTCGCTGTGGTGTCTTTTGAATCGCTTCCTTCTCCTGAGGAAGCTCCCATTGTCAAACATGTCTTCCGAGGCTGGGTCCAGAGTCCAGTAGTTGCCTTTGCCAGGGTTTCCTGGCTCACGGGGAATCTTGATGAAACAGTCATTGAGAGACAAGTTGTGTCTGATGGAGTTTTGCCACGCTGGAAACTTATCCTTGTAATAAGGGAACTTATTACTTATGAAGTCACAGATCCCGCTGAGGGTTAGCTTTTTGTGGGGGCTCTGTAGGATAGCCATGGTGATTAAGGCGATGTAGGAGTATGGAGGTTTCACCAAGGACCTCTTGGACTTCTCCCCAGCATTGATGTTTTGCTCAGTAGACCCGCTCTCGCTTTCTGCAGAGGAGTCATTCTCCGACTCTCTGGGGGACAGATGCTCACCGTCCATGCTGGAGGGTCTGGGCTGGAGGCAAAAGTGTTGCTGGAAATCGCAGCTATCATCATCTCCCAGGATATCAATTTCATCTTCCTCATCAGAGATCCTTTCATATAACGGCTTGTCAGAATCCCTGGTCTGCTGGAAGCCATTCATGTCCATGCCTGATAGGACAGAAATGTTGATGAACTATTTAGGTTATCAGTCTCTATGTTATCTCTTCAGGGACAAGCTCTTCACTGATGGATCTCCTGCTCCCCTTCCTCTTATAACTGGGGCTGAGGAGTGCCTGGAGAGGCTGCCTGTGTCATTTACACTTGAATTGGCTATAATCTGCCAGATAAGCTCTTATGAGGGGTCTTGCACCTGGGAAGGAGGGGCTAGGTCCTAAAAATAGGAATTGACACTTGCTGTGCACATCAATAGACTGTAGCCACTTCCATTATTTACAAGCAGGGGATGGATGGTTTGTCAGTGTGTCATCTCCCTCACTCCAAATCAGCCCATTGTGTAAGGAAAAAAAAAAAGAAAAAAAAAGTCCATTCTAAAAAACAAAAAAAAAACACAACAACAAAACCGTACAATGCTGTGATGGGACTCTTGCAATTTCCCACGAATAATCATGTAAAATAGTATTTTTTTACTTGACTTTGGCATTGCCGTTTTCTTCCATATGAACCTTGCTAGATAAAGGAGGTCTTCTAGGCACATTTTCTCACCCTTATCAGCTTGTAATGATATCAACACAAAACTTTCTTCAGATTGCATTTATCAATACAGTTTGGTTTACAAAGCATGTGGTCAGGCTAAGGAAAGCGATAATCCCACACGTGGCCCTGAAGTGCCCCAACATAGTGTGGCTGATTGAAGCTGGAAAATACCAAAGGAACCAGCAAATCTGAACCGTGCTGTTGAAAAGTTGCTTTTTTCATAGAAAATGTTTGCAACCCCTGTGTGGGCCATATCAAAACATAGCGGGGATTGCAGAAAGGTTAGTAAATTGGAGCTTGTATTCTATGTTTTATGTTTGTTTTTTGTTTGTTTTTATTTATTTATTTATTTATTTTTTAAATACACACCAAGTGGATAGGAGACCATTTTTAATATAGCCCTCATAAGGGCCCATTCACACTAGGGATCGCAAACTGCTATGGATTATCGCTAGCCTTTTGCAGCAGCACTTTTTTTTGCAGTAAACATGTCTTTTTTTACATTTTTGCGATTTTTGAGCAATCGCAATTAGCGCTTTTTTAACATTGCGATCGCTTATTTTAAAAAAAAAAACACTGCATTTACCACGAATCACTGGCGATCACGGCAGTAAGATCACTGCCATATACTTTACATTACACTACCGCTTTTAAAAGCACTAGCTATCACCGGCGATTTACGGTAAATGCCCGTGAATCGCCCCAGTGTGAATGGGCCCTTAGGGCTCAGAAACACTATAAGGGCTTTTCTGAGTGTTTGCAATTGATCAGCGCTTTCTGAGTGAGCACTTTTAAAAAAAAAAAAAAACGCTCCTATTCACTTGCATTAAAATCAGGGTAAAAATCACCACGATCGCATACTTTTTTTTGTTTACACATCAATAAACCAAATGCAATGAATTGGATCTGCCATACTTAAGGTGACTACTAATGATACAATTTGCCAAACGATTTCTTCCATACATACGTAAGATCGATCGAAAACAACCCAGATTTGTGATCTACAAGAACCAGATTAGCAGGCATAAAGCTAGGTAACCTTGTGAGATACACATTTATTTATTTATTTTAGTATTTATATAGCGCCGACATATTACGCACCGCTGTACAGAGTACATGGTCTTGTCACTATCTGTCCCTCAAAGGGGCTCACAATCTAGTCCACATCTTTCAAAAAACACAGAATCTGCTGCATAGGTAGCAGGAAGGTTTGAACATCGAATTGTTCTAGCGATGCTGTACACATGCAAACGATAAGTTCATGCAAAAGACCCGAGAAATGATTTTGTGGGCCATTTACTCTCTCCTTCTTTACGCTGGCACTGTTCTCACAAGGGTTAAAAAAAATATCTTCCAATCTCATACATGCCTTGTGGAAAGGACGATTGTCGTCAGAAAAAAAAATCCGTCCGGATGAATTTGACACATTGAGACAAACATCTTTTGTTGTTATCTTTTTAGGTCATTAAGTATATTGTTTACAATTATTTGCCAATCGGTCATTTGAAAAGGCTTTTATCGCACGTGTATGCAGCTTCAGGCAGAGTTTTTGGAAGCAAATTATTTATCTAGCAGTTAGTTTTACTCAACATTCTAAATCACATTAGCATCCTGCAAAAATTATTTTCTGCCTCCATTTTCCAGTTGGGCTAGTGTTACAGTGGGCTGCATTGTAACACAACTTGCTGCACCTATGCAATGCGGCAGGTGCTTTGCATTATAACGGTGTATGGCATCCCAACATACTGCAAAACGTGGCAATGAAGCATGCTTGTAGATTCAAACAACTTAGAAGTCACATTTTTCTAAGTATAACCAAGATGACATTTTTAATAAAAGATCAACAATGGCAGCCCCCACGTTTCCCTCATAACAGATGTATGATGACTGAAGTGATTACAATTCCTTTACTAGCACAGCATTAGTACAAGTGGTGCACAGTACATTAACAGATTGTCATTATTAGAGTGTGATTATAATGGACTTTATGTCACGTTGGAGGTATGCGACATCTGCAGGGAATGTTGACATAGTTTGAACCTAATGATCATTGCTTCAGTAGGAGCTGCAGATCCTTCCTGGACAAATCTGAGGATCAGGGGATGTTATCTTTGGGAGGTGTGAAGATGTGGTGGACCTTGAATGGATCAGTCACTTTGCATGTGAACAGCAATGAGGTGGTTTCTACAGTAATTAAAGAAGTGCAGGTGTTTTTTTTTGGCAATGGAAATGGAGCAGACAATGAAAGGACACCCACCTGAGCTGTGAATGAAAAGCCTGCAATAACTTCTGCCTGCCAGCTCTGCATATGAAGACACTGGAGGAAATGGCACAGGAGCTCATGTTTACTGATCTCCACAGGAGGGGCTTTATAAGGGAATAGCAAGAAACTGAAACATCCCTTCATTCCACTACAGGTCAATCAGTATGCTCTCAATTAGAGGCCACCTACTCCTCCCTCCCTTCCAATGCACAAACACCATAGTCACCTATCCCCTCCCCACAGAGGCCACCTACTCCTCCCTCTCTTCCAATGCAAAAACTCCATACTCTCCTATCCCTGCCCCTCTCTCTATTCCAATTTCGTTTTACATGATTTCAACTCACACATTTTGACAACTGTAATGTTTCATTGACATGCTGTAGAAATGAGAGTAGATAACTAGCTATAGCTGTAAATATAGGCAATAATTTGTAGAATTCATCATCACTCAGCAGTTCTGATGAACAGTAGTTATTTAATTGCTGCTACTCAGGGCCGGGCCGAGGCATAGGCTGGAGAGGCTCCAGCCTCAGGGCGCAGTGTAAGAGGGGGCGCAGAATTCATTCAGCTGTCATTCCTAATTGTGTTTGAAGCAGAAAGAAATAATCAAAGGGGATACATGGCAGTGACTGCAAGCCAGATAACTAGATATTAAGATGTTGGGGAGGTTGTGGGCCCTGTGGCGCCTCTTAGTCTAATAGCAATCAGTGTGTGACGGCTGGGGAGGCAGGGATGGAGGGGCGCACTTTGCTGTCTCAGCCTTGGGTGCTGGAGGACCTTGTCCCGGCTCTGCTGCTACTGCTCAGTTGTTTTTAATGTTTTGTTTTTCTAGTGTGATGAGCTTATAATTATCTGTGTACGTCTTTTGTGACTTTATGCATTTGGGGTTTATTTTTGTGGAACCAAACTGCCCAATGCTGCCTTTCACTGTATGCTAACATTGCTCCAAATACATGTATTATGGTGCCCATACACGGTACAATTAAAATGTTAAATTTTCCCGTTTATTTGACCAAAACAGTCAACTAGATTGAAAATCGAAAATACATTTATTTTTTATTGAGAAAAAAAAAATTATTTTATTTTATTTTTTTAATAAAAATCTGATCATATATGTTGGAATAATCTGGGTGATAGTTTGTGAAATTGCATACTGCATCGAATAATAAAATACTATAAAGAAAATACTATAAAAATTGAAAGAAATGTTTCAAGAAGGGAATTTTTATATGTATTGTGTATTATAACAAAAAATGTAGGAAATAGAGAGTAGTCTTTTTTTTGTCACCATATTAGTTTTGGATTTTTTATTTATTTTAATATTTGGAGCCCTGAAATGATTGTTGATTTTTCATAAAAAACGGTGTGTGCTGTAAAAGTAAAGTTAAATGTTAAATTAGAAATGTTTAGTATTTTGAGTATGAGATAGTGGTAGTGGAGGTAGGTGAGTACATGTGTATTCAGTGAGGTTGTAGGAGGCATGGTGTGATTGAGCTTAAATTCCTGTTTGCATATTTGTATCTTGCAGTGGATGAGGTTCGGGACACCCTGGAAAGAAGAGACAAAACAAAAAAATCGGGAGCCCAAATGGTGTAGTATGTCAGTAACACTGAAAACAATATGATGATAAGAGGGCTACTCACAAAGGTGAGTTGCTGGGGGTAACCGACCTCAGGAATCAGGTAGAGATAATGAACCGTCTCCACTTGGGGTGTCCCAGACTGGGACTGGTGATGGTCGCTTCTTCTTTGAAAGACAATAACGGCTTCAAACATGGTCCGTTTTTTAACCCCGCCCACAACAGATGTGGGGTGGGGGGCGGTGACTAAGCACAGTGAGGGTAAAGAAGCGCCCAGAGGTTTATAAAACAGAGTTAAGAACAGTGAAAATGATAAATGATGTGGCTTACCTCAATAAGGACATAAGAAAAAAGGAGAATTTTATTTTTGCACAGGCAACTGGCTTCACGGGTCTAAGCCCACTTCCTCAGGCCAATAAGAGTGCCAGAGTATGTAGAGCCAGTATGCATGGAGCATTTTGAGAAGCGCTCCATGCATACTGGCTCTACATATTCTGGCACTCTTATTGGCCTGAGGACCCGTGAAGTGTGTTGCCTGTGCAAAAATATATTTTTTTTTCTATAAGAATGTCCTTATTGAGATTTAACTTTTAAGATTAAGAGATTAATATTTAACTTTTTCAAATAAAGGCCTAAAAGTATCATCATTCATCCTTAAGTATTGGGGAAATCTTCGGGGTTGGTCTCCTTTGATTCTTGTAGAATCCTCACATTGGAATACTTGTCTTTATTCGGCAACCAGTTCTTTGCCCAGTCTTATCGGTTTCAGTTTCTTTTCGTCTAGTAGGGTCCACAGATCAAGTGCATAAGCTATACAAGCTTTCTTCTTAATACAGCCATTTATTTTTCCTGTTCCGTCTGAAAAAAAGCAAACACGTCATTTCTGATCGATTTTTTTTTTTTTTTTTTTAAATTTAGATAATTTTTCCCAATCAACTTTTTCTTCATATTCCATCATTTTTCTCAGATATTCTGAAAAATCAAAATGGTCGTGTATGGTATCTCAAAAAATAATTTTAAAAACTATTCGACCAAATGGAACAGTCAATCAAATTTCTCTGATTGAAAAAAAAAATGAAAAAGTTGTACCATGTATGGTATGGGCACCATTAGGTATAGCGAGAAAGATACAGGATGGATAGGGCAGGTTGCGGCTGGTGTCAGTAACAAAGCACTGCACGCTGTGAGGGATGAACTTGTGCAGCCTTTGTAATGTCTGATCGTGCTGCCCGGAAGCTGCCTTCCGCACTGAGTAACGTGCATGCTCAGTCAGGAACCCTTAAAATATCAGAAATCTATCTTCTGTACCAGCAGGGCTCGGGAGCTACAATTTGGCACAGAGGTAGTTTGGGGGGGTCCCCTCCCTACCCTGAAATTTTGGGGACTCTAGAAGGTGTGACTGCAGAGATATTTGGGGTGTTTATCGCCAGCAGAATTATTGAATAGGAAAGGCAGCACAGTCTCCTACTGTGCAGACGGGGCAGCATGAGGGCTCAAACCCACTAGAGCGATTTTCAGAGCGTTTAGGGAGCGATTCGAACAGCAAGCGATTTCCCTAAACGCTCAGCTGATAATGGATTGTCAAAATTCCACTGGAGCAATTGCGATGACCAAATCGCAAGATGCAGGACATGCAGCATTTTTCACGTTTAGCGTTACAGATTAGCGTTATTGCAATGTAAAGTATATAAACGCTGGTATAATTGCTCATCAAAACCTGCACAGAGTGATTTTGCTAGCGTTTTGAAGTTACTGCACACTGTAACAAAATTAATTGAAATCACAATTAAAAACGCTAATCGCTACACAATCGCTGGCAAATTGAATACACTTTTTAAAATCGCTACTGAAAACGATCATGAAATCGCTTGCATACCGCTCATACAAAACGCTAACGATTGCGATTAGCGATAGCATTTTGTAGTAGGTTCCAGGCCTAAATCATAGAGCAGCACAATCAGACACAACACTTTATTCAGGGATTGTTTATAACCATTACAAATTAATCAGAAATAAAAGGAAAAATACATTTTTGGCTGTTTTTGATGCAAAATGTACTTTATATAAAACACTAGTTCATCCCTAAAGATACATTCAGATATTAAACTCAACAAAAATAATCACTTGTGGTCATTTACCCATCAGTCTGATATCTGTAGCTAAAACACCAAAAGCTGGCCATACACTAAAGGTAGCCATACACTGGTCGATTTGCCATCAGATCGACCAGCTGACAGATCCCTATCTGATCGAATCTGATCAGAGAGGGATCGTATGGCTGCCTTTACTGCAAACAGATTGTAAATCGGTTTCAGCCTGAAACCGACCACAATCTGTTGAGCTGATCCTGCCGCCAGTCCACCCCCCCCCCCCCCCCCGTATACATTACCTAAAGCTGGCTCCGGGTCCTCTTCTCCGCGCTGCACCCCGCACCGCACCCCAGCGTACACTGTGTCACTCCGTGACCAGGAAGTTAAAATAGAGCGCCCTCTATTTGAACTTCCTGGCCACTGCAGTGACACAGGAAGTTAATGTACGCTGGGACGGAAGCAGGAACAGAGCGGTGCAGCGCGGAGAAGATGCCCGGGAGCCAGCGTCAGGTAATGTATACCTGATGGGATCGGACGCCGCTAGCGACGCGCTCCCTACCCGCGGGAGATCGATGGTATTTTTCCGCACGGCGCGATCGACGGACCGATCAGCCTAAAGTCACAAAATTTGGGACTTTTAATATTTAAAGGAACCAGGAAAGTGTTTTCGTGACATTTGACTGGACTGGTTTATGTTTGAAGTCTTGCAGTTTGAAGTAGCTGCTGGGCTATCAGAATCCATTTTATATGAATGTTTTTTATGCTTTATATTGAATGAGCCACATTGTGAAGTGTAGCGTCAAGACTTCCATAGCGATTGGATCTTGTGGATTCGTGACACTTGAGCGCAGGGCTGAAACAGCCTAAGGCTGTAATTGGTTTATATGTGGTCTCTGGTTTCCTTTAGGCTGCTTTCACAGTTGGACGTTACAGGCTGACGTTACAGCAGCTTGTAACACAGCCCAACTCACAGCAATAGTAAATCAATGGGCTGTTCACAGTGCCCACGTTGCGTTGGAGTATAACACAGCACGGTAAATGAAAGTGCAGCGTGCTGTGCGTTATACTCGTATTCGGCTGCGTTAGACTGTGTGCACATGCGCAGTAATGTCTATTGTGAGTAGGCACATGGCTAATTATTATTCACTGCACTGTGCTGACGTCATTCACTAGCGGGACCACGTGATGCGGAGTGTTCCGATCACTTGGTCTCCACAGTCTTACGGTGCACCAAGAGCCGCGTAACACGGCTCTATTTAGCGTCCACCATTAGCACCACCATGCGTTGCGTTACGGGAACGTTATGCGACCTTAACGTCCCCTCTAATGCAACGTCTGTGTGTGAAAGAGCCCTTAAAGTCTAGTACACTCTTTCAATTATGATTGGCCAATCACCGACCAATTTTACAATCACCATGTATTATGAGGGTTTACTTACACATTAAAGGCTCTATTCACAAAACTTCTCATGAATGACTTATGTATCACCAAATTAATAAAAATAACCTTTCAGCACATTTACAAGAAAAATAATCTCTCACAGTAAGTTGTTCCTGATTAACTTAATTTCCATATTATTTTTGTTACCTTAATTACCGGTATATTATATTTTTGCTCTGTTGGAGCTTAAAAACGTTACATAGATAAGAGGAAAACAAGTGAAAAGCTTTGTGCATCATGCCCAATCTAGTCATAGCATTCAATATCTGTTGAGCCTCATACTACATAGAGGTGGTAAAATTGGTTAGAGATTGGCCAAACCTAATTGAATGTGTGTACCAGGCCTAAAGGAAATCCAAGGGTAAGGAGGATATGGAGGTTGCCATATTTACTTCCTGTAAACAATGCCAGTTGCCTGGCAGCGCTGTTGATCTTTTGGCATAAGTAGTGTCTGAGGCTGTATTCATAGTGGGACGTTGCGTTTTAATGCGACGTTAAAGTCGCAATGTGTCTGTATTTAGCGGTAACGCACTGCAAGCAGTGAGTTACCATAACGCAATATTTTTCAACACAACGTTAATGTCACACTGTGAACGTCCCTTATGATTATCATTGCAGTGCAGTAAGCTGCGTTATAAGAATTTATTACGCAGCTCCGCAATGTGCCACTGTGAGGGCTCGTTCACACTAGGGGCGTTTTCGGCCTTTTTTATACCACAGACGATTTTTAAAATCGCCCACAAAACGCTTGTGCAATGAATGTCTATGAGAAGGTACATATTAGCGCGGTTCGTGTGCTGTGCCATTAGCAAAGCAGTGCCTGTACCATTTTTGGGGCGATTTTGGTATTATAATGGAAGGTATAGAAAGATCACTAAACCCTCTGAAAAATAAGGCAATTGCGTTTGCAGTTTTACTTCAGCAGATATTTAAATGTTAAGTGTTTCCGGGTCAGCCTGCACTTCCTGTTTGGACAGAGAACTGGTGCAAACGAATTTCCAAAATGAGTCACAGGGGCTGGATCTGCATTGAGCTTCTCTCTCAGATACAAAACCACCTGGAAATTTATGACAAAAAGCATCCCGACTATAAAGACAACTGCAAAACCAATCAGGTGTGGTCTGATATTGCTGCATATTTTGTTAAAGATTTATGGGACGAATTATCTCCAAAAAGCAAAGCCGATAAAAGTAAGTTCATAAGTTCACTCAGATGCTGACAACCATCTCATGTTTGCTTACACTGGGTTTTTTGTGTTTTTTACCTATGTAATGTTATGTGATTTGTACTGAAGAAGGCAATACTTGTAAGCTTATAATATGCATAACGACTACAATAGGCCTCAGAACCACACGTGTGGCTTCTACTGCAGTGTGCTTAGAACAGCCATGCTTTTTAATAATGTAATTTCTAGCAACTAACAGAAAATGTATGCACTATTTGTATATGAATAATAGACAGAAAGCTTCAATGTGTGTTGTAAAGTACATATATTTTTAAACATAACTTTGGATAAATATCCTATAATGCAATATGCAGAAATTTGGTATTTTAAAATAAACAAGTTAATCAACCTAAAACATTTAAACTCAGATAGTCCCATCTGGAGTGAGGAAATAATGAGCCATCTGCTCTCTAATATTTAGTGCACTCTGGGTTCCTCTTAACATAGCACCACCAAATAAGAAGTACATTTTTTCCAGAGTAAAATGAGCCATAAATTACTTTTCTCCTATGTTGCTGTCACTTTACACTAGACCAGGCATGGGCAAACTTGGCCCTCCAGCCAGAGGCGGGACAAGGTCCTCCAGCACCCAAGGCTGAGACACCAAAGTGCGCCCCTCCATCCCTCCCACCCCAGCCGTCAAACACTGATTGCTGTTAGACTAAGAGGGCCACAGGGCCCACAACCTCCCCAACACCTTAATATCTAGTTATCTGACTTGCAGTCACTGCTATGTATCCCCTTTTCTTATTTCTTTCGGCTTCATACACAATTAGGAATATCAGCTGAATGAATTGTGCGCCCCCTCCTACACTGCGCCCTGAGGCTGGAGCCTCTCCAGCCTATGCCTCGGCCCGGCCCTGCCTCCAGCTGTTGAGGAACTACAAGTCCCACAATGCATTTCAGGAGTCTGACAGCCACAGTCATGGCTCATAAAGGCAAATGCATTGTGGGATTTGTAATTCCTTAACAGCTGGAGGGCCAAGTTTGCCCATGCCTGCACTAGACACTAGCACTAGGAGACAGTATAATGTAAATGTGGTAGTGTAATAGGGAGTAGTTAAATAAACAGCCTCCTCTATTTTTAAGACCATGCCTCCTGAAAAAAAAGTGCAGAGTTTCCTCAAGTTAAAAAAAAATTGTTCGCAAGTGTTCCTTGATATCCAAAAGTTATTTTCAGGGTTCCTCCAGGGAAAAAAAAGGTTGAGAAAGGCTGACCTAGACTTGCCTTTGGATAGCCATCTGCGTTGACCATTTGGACATAGATTTTGTCTAATTGCCACCTCACCTGTCTACCTTTTATGCAGTGGCGTAGCAACAGACCTCTGTGCTGCCCGCAGCTTAACTTACTCACGCCAGCTTAGTCAATACACTCCATTTGCGTTCCAGGTCACTCCTATACTTCCTCCTTCAACCCGGAAGAAGGAAGAAAATACACATAATAGTGCAGCCTTTCCCCAGAAAATACAGGTAATGGAGCAGCAACCCAGAAAATACAGGTAATGGAGCAGCAACCCAGAAAATACATATAATGGAGCAACAACCCAGAAAATACAGGTAATGGAGCAGCAACCCATAAAATACAGGTAATGGAGCAGCAACCCAGAAAATACATATAATGGAGCAGCAACCCAGAAAATTCACATAATGGCGCAGCCGTTCCCCAGAAAACACATGTAATGCGGCAGCGTTTCACCAGCAAAAACACACAATGTGGGCAGCGCTTCACCAGAAAATACATGTAATGCGGTCAGCTTTCACCAGATAATACATGAAATGCAGCAGCTTTCATCATAAAATAAAGGTAATGTGGGCAGCGTTTTACCAGAAAATACACGTAATGCGGACAACGTTTCATCGGAAAATACATGTAATGCGGGCATCGTTTCATCGGAAAATATATGTAATGCGGGCAGCGTTTCACCAGAAAATACACGCATTGCGGGCAGCGGTCACCGG